>NC_090941.1:738865543-739211408 GCF_040938575.1 Ambystoma mexicanum | reverse complement strand
CGGCAGGTCATGCAA
This sequence comes from Ambystoma mexicanum, assembly GCF_040938575.1. Lineage (NCBI taxonomy): Eukaryota > Metazoa > Chordata > Amphibia > Caudata > Ambystomatidae > Ambystoma > Ambystoma mexicanum. Next base: position 739,211,393 of record NC_090941.1, on the reverse strand, counting down.
GAGGCGATGACCTGGAGGGACACGATGTGCATCAACATCTGATCTATGAAATATTCTGAGTGACATGGTTCAACTCTTTTGGATGGATATGGGTATTGTTGCCCTGGTGTATGTGGTGAAGCGCACAATGGTCCCTGTACCCAATGAAGTACACATACACAATGATGAAAACCAAGCCTGTGTTTCAACTTGTCAACTGTGTATTAAGATGAATTTGTGAACAAAAAGTGCATGGCCCCAACTGTGCAAACACCCTTTACCCCCTCCCCCCACCACACTCCCAAAAACACCCTTTCCCCCCTCCCCCCACAACACTCCCAAAAGCATGCTTACCCCCTCCCCCACAACACTCCCAAAAACACCCTTTCCCCCCTCAACCCACAACACTCCCAAAAACACCCTTTCCCCCCTCAACCCACAACACTCCCAAAAACACCCTTCCCCCCTCCCCCACACAACACTCACAAAAACACCCTTTCCCCCCTCCCCCCACAACACTCCCATGTGTGGCTTGTAGTACGTAGGTGTCCTGCTGCACATGTGCCAGCTAGTTCTTGCTGCCCCTACGTCTCATGGCCAGGACTGCCATTGGAAGGATGGGATGGCGTGCGCCTCATGGTGCGCAAGGAGCGGCGGCGGGGGCTTGTCTGACGTGAACTTGCAGAGGAGGATGTTCCTGGTTGATCCTGTGGTGGGGGGGTATTGCCTGTCCATAGCGTCTGCTATGCGGGTGAGGACCTGCCTCAGTTGGGCCATCTCGTTGCATAGCCTGTTTGTACAGGCCTCCATGCCCTCTCTTGTCTGGCTTGCATTGGCCCTAACCTCCTCCTTCAGGCGGGCTGCCTCTTCCACATGCTGGCCAACCAGCGCTGTTATTTCCACCTGCCTCTGTCTGATGGCTGATAGGTCATGGCGACTGCGTCTATCTCTTGGGGTGGCTGCTGCGCCCTGGTCCATGTCTCGGCCATCAGGTGAGGACACCTGAGGGCTCCGGCACCCTTCCATGGTCTCGTTGCCAGATTGTCCATGGCTACTTGATCGAGATGGTGGCCATGGGCTTGCCTCAATGGATTGTGGGGGCTGGAGGTCTGCCTTTGCATTTTCAGGTCAATGGTGTCCTCCACGTCTGACAACGGTGCGGTGGCTGCTGCCTCACCAGTCAAACTGGTGGCAGTAGAGAGCGGGTCCTCTGTGGTCGTTTCCAATGATGGGGGGAACACTGCCGTGGGTGCAGCAATTTTAGCAGCCGTGGCTTCAAGCCTTGGTGAACTGGTGCTCTTGCTGAGTTTACCCCTCTGCTGGTGTTCACTCCTCCCAGTGCCCCTTGATGTGGTGGCGGTGTCCCCTGTCTCCTGTGCCCTGGACTTTTTCTTGGATGGGGGAGCCTGTGACACAGTTCCCTGCTCATCACTGTCTGTCTGTGAGCCTGTGGGGGACAAAAATAGGGAATAGCATCGGTGATGGTTCAACGTACTTCATGCCAAATAATTACGTCATGCTGCTCTATGCATTGGGACCTCTTTAGTTGGGAATCCGGTAATGGGGATGTCGGGTGGGTCATGCATGCATGGATCTGTGTTGCACGTGTATGTGGTGATGCGTGCATCTGTGTGTGTTGGGGTGTGACACTCAAATGGGCAGGGTTGTGTGCATGTATGTTTGTGGCTGGATCCATGGGCTGATTCTGGACTCACATTTGGGGGGCCCTCACCCTTCACAGTGCATTGTTTAATGTGTGCACTCACCTCCATTTGATGAAATGGGCGCACCACGCTCCATGTCCCCGACTCCCTCAATGCATTCTACGCCAATTGTGCTGGCGTAGGTCTCCTCCCACTCCCGGAGTTTGATTGGGGAATCAGCACCACCTCCCGTGGCCATGGCCAGTTTGAGATTTGCAGCCAGTATGCTGCGGACCCGGAGCCGTAGATCGTCCCACCGCTTCCTGCAGTCCCTGACAGTGCGGGTGGTGGTGCCCACCGCACTGACTTTATGAGCCACCTCTTCCCAGATGGCCTTTTTCTTCACAAGTGTCTCACGCCGCATGTCATTCGCAAATACGACATTAGCATTTGCGGCAAGGGTCTCAGTTAACATGATCAGCTCTTCGCTGGCGAATTTTTCCTTGCGCTGCCGATCCTTTGGCATTGTCACGGTATCCGGGATGCTTTGGTGTTGGAGTGGTGTGGAAACAGGTCCTGGGGGACGAGGATGGCAATGGATTGTGTTTTTAAAGATGGCCGGCGTGCCCTTTCCCGTTCCTGTGCGATGACGCTATTTCCTGTTCCGCAATTTTGCGGTCACCGCTAATAGCGATGACCGCTAATAGCGATCATTGCTATTAGCGGTGACTGCTATTTGCATGTTGCAGGATGTCGGAAGTGCTATCAGCGCTTTCGCCGATGCCGCAAAGGGTCTTTTTGGGGTCTTTAGCGGCATGGCGGTAGGGGCATTACCGGCATGGCGTTGTGCTCGTGTCGGCGTACCCACGCAATTAGCGGCATCATGCCAAGCCGGACACGTTAATAACGCCATGCCGGTAACGGCCGGATTTTACAGCGTACCGTGTGATGAGGCCGATTATCCTTATTGGGTGCCTTTTGAAGAGTTCAAGTGGGTCCATAAGGATTAGGAAATTTCGCCAGCCTGGAAGTGGGGCCAACACATATGATGGAGATGAAACTACAGCAGTCTCCAGTAAAGACTCAAGTACGTTTGTGAGTCAATAATGCCATAATGTTTGGACCTTAGTGTTGACAATCAAGGGTCTATTAGTTTCTGCATTGTTTTTGAATCCCTACAATGCTTTTGATGCATTGCATGAAATATGAAGTGCAATCAGAGATAGGTTGATTCTGTATTTCATCTGAGGTAAGAGTGTAGACATTGTAATAGATAGTTACAGCAGGCTATGAGAGAATCTGCAACTATTCAGGTTGTTTTGTCTTACAGGATAGCAAGAGAAGAAAAGCTGGCATCTTCTAAGTGTGGAAGCCAGGAATAGCAACACAAGTGGTTGCATTTGGTCTAGAGAAGTGATTTCAGAGAGTCTACTCAGATATAGTACTAGCGTTTATATCGCAAATCCTTGGGGGGGAAGGGAATTTGGGAGGGTAAGAGACCCTATAAGTGTAATAGAATTGTGTCTTTATCCTATTAGGGATCTTCAGGAAGACCAGGGCAATAGATGGTTGGAAACATCACCAGTTAACACACATACATAATAATCTTGCCCCTGATGAATGTCCAGCATATTTAAGCCCGGATAGGATAGAAACTTGTACAAGTTGGGCTCTTAGCACAGTGTGAGAGAGTTGGATCAATTTATCCACGCTAGCAGCATTCAGATTATATGTAATGGTGGTTTGATATTGTACAATTTGTGTATACATGCTGCTATTTTTTGCTATTTTTGTGTTAGATTGTGGTTGTATCCATTACTTTTCAGGGTTTTATCGAAATATTATTGTGTGTAAAAATTGTGTAATAGAACCGAGATTGATTGTGTATATGCAAAAAACTTGTGTCGAGTTTTAGGTCCAATATATGTTTAGGACCAACTCCATGTCTTACCTGTGAAAGTGAACATAGGACACACTTTATATCACCTTCCCTTTGTTTATTTATTGCATACTTTCCACAAAGTAAGAGGGCTGTGATGCCCCCATCGTGGGGTCAGCCGGTGTGAGATCAGTGTTAATTTACTGGGTCCACATAAAGCATTCTGGTCATCAATTTAAATGACTCTCCAGGTAATAAAGAATCCTTTGAGATTAGAAAGGTGGTTGGGGGACATATTGAAATATATCTTGTATGTTAATCCTTACCCTCCATAATTCTGTGTGATTTCAATGCAAAGATATTTACTGAAGTCCTGCATTCAGAATATGACATAAGAGATAATACTAGGAATATAGTTAAAACATTGCTAAAACAGGAACTCTCAGACACTAAGGAGTCTGACGTCTATGATCTATTGAATTCATAGTGTCTGGTGTTTTTTAAATGGCCATTGTGGATGTGATATACTTGGCCAATACTCCAGAGTAACTGATACGTCAACTTCCTTTTTAGATTATATTTTTGTGCACTATCATATAAAACAGTATTTAATTGAAATGATGATTCACCCTAGGGAAGAGAGTGACTATTCCCCCACATACTCTTGGATCGGAGGGTGTTGAGCCTGTGATGGCACTGGAGTTGTTGATATTAACATTGGGGCCATTAGGATTATGTCCTTTCTTTCCTATCGCAAGGGGACTGGCTGCAGATACAGATGGAGATTGAATGAACTCTTTGTTGCGGTTGTTCCTGACTATAACTATCATGGGGTTAACATAGACCAAAAAGTGAACTGGCCCTATGAAATGGAGAACATTAGGTGTTTGGTTCAACAACATTTGATAGCAATTCGATCTTTCGCTGTACAATACAGTGGCTAATAAGAGAATGCCCTAAAAGACATCTATAGAACAATGTCGATAATGATGTACACTTACAGTATTAAGATACAGGGGTTGGGCTTCATTTCTGAATAAAGAAAGCTGGAAAGTTATTGTTTAAGGTTGTTAATTGGCCTTCCTGCTAATATACTTGTGCAATGTCTGCGAGCTGGGATCGGCACACGCTTGGTAAATTCTATTAAAATACAGCATAGACTCAATCTATTTTGGTCAATTGTTAATGCTGCTCCTAATTCTTTGATGCACCTTAGTGTGTGGGGATTCCACACTGAGTAATGCTGTTATAAGGGGATTTCTATTGACCAGTTGATGACGGATGGGCAGGCATGGTGTAAGTGCAGTAGCATTGATCTGTTGTCGAATATCTACCTTCAAATTCAAGACACTCATTTAAAATATTATTGGCGAGGTCGACTGGGAACAAAACATGATTGATTTAGCCACTAATGACCACTGCAGGGACTATTTTCCTTACATTCCGAGAATGAACCAGTCACCCAGATACCCAGCCGAGTTTCCTATTAATAGAATCTGCAGTGATTATATGCAGATTAAATGTTACATTGTTCAAACTCGGAAGATAACTGGGCATCACTAGAGTAACTAGGTCATGTCAGCTCTGCAATGCGCAGTATTGAGAAAGCATTAAGCATTTTTTTTAAAATCATGTGACGAGTTGGCCTCTATGCGCAAAAAAGATTTGAGAGCATATGGTAGGTAGAAATATGTTCAAAGAACAGTGAATATCTTTTGGGTCGCTGTAGGAAGGGCACATTTTAAAAACTTAATGTATTACTCTGCATACATTGTATCTTTTTTTATTATTTCTCCCATATTGTTGACTAATGACTTGACTTCATCTTGCAGGTTTATGAACTTCTGCCTATAGTGTTCTTGTTTACTTCTATGCATTGTAGTGTATCCATGTTTGGGTAAAATGTCACATGCGTGACTGCATTATACTAATAATAATTGCACATATGTGTCTATTGCTAACGCCTTCAATTTGCATTTTACTAAATCACTTCTCATAATGAACTGCTTATTTTTTTAATATGTTTACTGAAACAGCTTTTGTACTTGTATTTTGATTTGTTGTATGCAGACCTGTTTCGCTTGCACTGTGCACTTCGAAGCTCGCCACTATATTATTACATTTGATGTACGATGGCTTGATCAAGGGATACACATAACAAAACCCGCATGCTAACAGATATTTCATTGTTAATTAAAACATGCAATGATTATTTTCATTCATACAATTCTTAAATAATTGTCGGATGAGGCCGCTATCGCTAATTTGCTTCAATTGCAGCCAAATTAATTCATTAGCTTCCATCTGTGTGTTTGTTTAAAGCGGGTTTGCAGTTTTCAGATTATAACCCAAGCACGAGCAATATTTGCTTTCCTAGTTCTGCAAGCCTCTTCTACAGGCATACACACAGCCTGCTACCCTCACATTTTCTCTGCAGTGAACCCACACTCGAGGTTCCAGCGAAAGAAGCAGACGCTATCAATGCCTGCCTGCCTGATGATCAAGCAGCGTTTATTTTCCAGGGAAATTGGCAATTTATGAATAACAAGCACACGATTCTATCCACACTTGCATACTAAATAGAGGATCCCGAAGAGGTAATTGTTTTAAAACGACCTTTCTCTTGATGAGACATGGGTTCCCTTTCGGTTTTATTAGTATTCAAAAGGCTAGTCTTGGTAGCACGCAAACTGTGGTAACAATCGAAGTTCTTCTGTTCACATCATTATGAAGACTGCTGCATAATGACCATTTTAACTGCTCTGGACTCTTTTCAGACAGAAATATACGGACATCGTTCGCATATTGCTTTATAGAAAATCCATGTCATTATTCGCTGCATTTTCAATAAGGGTGGGCGAACTCCTGCCAACCTAACCTCTAAGGACAAGCCAAAAATCGACTTTAATCTTTAACAGTCCCAGGGAGTTTGTATAACCGTCTGGCACCCCAAAATCAAGCCTAAATACACCTGTGAGAGAAATTGTCCAGCCAGTCAGAAGCCCCAAAAGACTGTCAGAACGTTGGTGGGCCAATCGGAACCCTCCACTTTCAGAGGCGGTTTCACAGTTGATAGAGGCTCAGTTCACTGCTTGGTCTCTGTGGGTTGTGCTTGGCTGTTAGATGGAGGAACAGGGTAGATCTACACAGGCCCTTTTCAAACCCTCTGTAAACTCCTTTGTTATTGTTGTGTTTTGTTAAATCCCTTTGCCTTACACCAAGTTCAAAATAGAACAAGCATTGGCAATGCCATCAGTTTGGGCTTTTATGTATTTGTATATGTATTTTAGATTTGTATCGCACATATCTGCCGGAGAACCTGTATCTGTGCATTGCTGATACTACAAATGACACAAGGGGAAAGACCCACTGATAGAGGAACGTTTCTAATTGTTTTAAAAAAAAAACGTTATTTATTATCAGCTTGACAACGCAACAAGGACAATCAAATCAGAGCAACACACAGGGCAGTATGAGTTCATGCAGCTACAATTTCCATGAATATGTCACATTACATTACAGTATTTTATTGTTAAATATAACATTAATTAACAAGGCTCTGGTTGGCTTCTGCCACAACTAAAGAGTCTGAGGGACATGGTGGGTCAGGCGGATCCGTGTCTCCCCCTCTCTCAGCGGCCATTGTTTGCAGGCATGCCTTGAAAGGTGGCCATATGTCCCAGGGCATGCAGCCGGATGGTTGCAGGGAGGTCCAACGCTCCTCTGTGTCTGATGCCCAAGTAACATCACAGAGCCTTTGCTCTACTGTGGGGGCAGTAGGTCGAAGCTACAACAACAGTATACAACATACTACACGGAGCATGCAGAGACTGGCAAGTTCACAGCCGTGCAGATATTTACCCAGTACTCGGAAATTTTGTGGCAGGCCCTGACAATGTGGAGATAACCTGTATTGTCAATGTGGCACCTGGGACAAAGGGGTGAATGGTCCTGAGACATGATGTGAAGCCTGACAGGAGTGTAATGAAACTTATGTAGTGCCTTGAATTGAATCAGGTGAAAACTTGCGTTTAGGGACACCTCACGAGTGCGTCAGCACATGACCTCCCACCTTTCTTCAGTTATATCGGTTCCAAGGTCATTACCCCAAGCCTCGTGGAGCCTAGTGAGGGGTTTATTAATCTGATCTTGAAGCTGCCTATACAAATTAGACACTGCACCAGCGAGTACAGTTGTTCCCATCACAAGCGTTAGCAGAGGTTCGTCCGGGGACTGTGAGGGAAATTTGGGCCACGTCTTCCTAATTGTGTGCCGTAGCCCAGCATATTGTAGCCATCTGGAGGGGAGCCCACTCAGATGCCTAAGCAGGTCAGACCAGTTCACAAATTAACCCTGTTCGTACATATCTCCAAAGGTGGAGTAGCTGTCTGCAGCCCATTTAGCCACTGCAGCTTTGTTTATCTTGGGGAACCCAGCAATGAGGTTCGACTGTGGCAAGTCTTTGTGGAATGGCCGGGGGCTACCGGTCCGCCTCTTTATTTTATCCCAAACCAGTGTGGTGATGGCCGCTGGGTTGGGCACACCCAAGTCCCTCCACAGAGGGGTAGGGTCAGAAAGCGGAGTTTTGTAGGTCCGGTAGCAAGTCGTTCAATTTTCACATACGGTCCATGGCGGACCCTCAGTGGACCAGTATACCGCACAATGGGCCTGAGCCAAAAGCCAGTACACATAAAGTGAGGGGCCGCCAGGCCTCACTGACCATGTGATCTCCCAAGAGTGAATCACTTTAGTCTTATTGCTACAGAATGCCATAGGAAACTATTTATCACAGTTCTAAGCTCAATAAATAGTGCTGCACTGGGCCACAGAGGAACATTTAGGAAGCTATACAGTATTTGGGGCAATACAACCATCTTGGGGAGGGACACCTTGCCAGAGAGGGTGACAGGTAGCTTAGCCCAAAAAAGCAGTTTTGGCCTGAGTTGTTGCAGATAGGTCCCATGGTTTCATTCATATAGCGAGTCTTGGCGCCTCGTGATCGCAACTCTGAGGTATTTTATTTCTGTAGGGACCCACGTGATCCTCATGAGGTCGTTGGGGATGTAGTGGCATTGGTCAAGTAAAAAATGCTCAGACTTAGCCCGGTTAACCCGGAGGCTGGATAAAGAGCCAAAGTAAGGAAATAATCTCGGGTGAGCCAGGCAGCCGTATCCCCCTATGCAAGTGTTTATGCTGCAGTAAATCAGTCAGGAGTTCCATATCTATTGCAAAGATAAGTAGTCTACTCAGACTACAAATATCAGACGGTTGGGAGAGGCGGCCGTTAGTGCATACACTGGCTACAGGCTTGGCATAAAGCCTCTGTATCCAAGACACAAAGCAGGGACCGAAATTGCACCTCTCGAGCACTGCCCAGAGAAAGCGCCAAGAAACAGAATCAAAGGCCTTCTGCACATCCAGCATAGCAGCCACGGCTCCCAACTCAGGGTCAATTTGGGCCAGAACATTAACTAATCGCTGCAGCTTAAGTGATATGGAGCGGCTGGGGACAAATCCGGATTGGTTAGTATGAATTAGGTGTACCATATATGGGGCAAGACGAAGGGTGAGCACCTTAGCGAATATCTTCACATCTCAGTTGATCATTGATAGGGGGCGATATGAACCACAATGTATGGTAGGTTTACCAGGCTTAAGAAGGACCATTATCACTGCCTCTCTAAGTGTCAGGGGCAGTTCCTTTTTAATACAAGATTCGTCCCATAGGGCTGCTAATTGAGGGGCAAGGAGGGATTTATTATTTTTATAAAAGTTGATGGTGAGCCCATCAAGACCCGGGACATTATTAGGAGGCAGAGCTTCAATGGCACGAGATATCTCCTCGACCTCCATGGGGTAGTCAAAGGCGTCCCTAGTTTCATCACAGAGTACCAACAGTGGTAGCCCATCTAAGAATGTATCTATCGCGGCACTCAGGGCCTCATCACTGTTGGTATACAGTGTTGCATAAAAGGAACAGAATGCCTCATTTATTTCATTTTCAGTGTGGACCAGTATCCCTTCAGGATCCTCTTTTTTAAGGAATTTGGTGCCCATCCTCCTCCTGGCGCACCAACCTAGCCAGCAGGCTACCCGGTCTCTCACTCTCGCCATATTGACTTGCAGCTATTGCGTTATCTAGGAATTTCCGCTCCCTCGCAGCTGCCTCTCTGAAACTGTCAAGAGAATATTTAATTGCGCCTAGGGTTGTGGAGGGCAGGTCCGTGGCATATGTTGCTTCAAGTTGCTATAGAGGATCCTCACTCTTCTGGATACTCCTGCGTATTGCCTTAAGGATCCTCGCTTCTTTGACCAAGGCCATAACTCAGATATACGTTTTAAAAGCGTCCCAGAGGGTAGCCAGGGAGACCACAGTGCCTGTATTAATATTAAAATAGTCGCTCCCGCATTCTCCCAGCTCGGCCCTGAACACCGGATCCAGCAATGAATGAGGTTTAAGCCTCCAGGGGTTTCTGGGGGTCTGCCGTTCATCCCAAGTTAGGTTAAATGTGATTGGGGAGTGGTCTGAGTATGTCTGCGTCTGCTATATGGTAGATTAATTTCCCAAATATTAGCCACTAGTCTAGTTCTCGAATGTGAATCCTGCATAGTCGAGTAAAAAGTAAAACTCTGGGACTGAGAGCGTAGTAATCTCCAGGTATCCACCACCCGAGTCTTGTCTGCTTATCCAGGGCAGTACAGGCAGCTCTGGACAGCAGTCAAGCCCTGTTCCCAGATCTGTTCAAATTGAGGTCAAGGCTGGTGTTAAAATCTCCCCCCCCCACAGGACCGGGACCAGGGGATATCTACCAAGCATGTCTTTTACCTGTGTGTAAAACTCATGTTTGTCTGTGTTAGGTCCGTATATGTTGAGTAGTACCACCTCCAGTCCAGCCAGTATACAGTGTGTCAGCATGTATCGCTCTAGGGATCTATTTGTCTGATTTTAGGTATATTCTGGAGTGATTTGTGGATTAGGGTCATCACCCCCAGGCTTCAGTGTTGCGTATAAAAGCACTGTGCGCCCCAACTCTTGGCAAACCTTCTGCATCCTACCGCCTGCGGGTGCATCTCCTGAAGGAAAAGGATGCAGGTTTTGTGCTGCTCCACATACAACTGCAGCCTATGCATCTTAGAGTAATTGCCCAGACCTCTAATAATCCAACTCATGCATCTCAATGTGTCAGCCATCATCCGACCCCTGTAGGTAGAAATAATAAGACCTAGACAGGCCCATGTATGGCACCCCATAAAGAGTATTACAAAATGTTGCCACCGTCGGACAGCCCTATCACCAATATCAAGCATTTTCTGTAAACCGCTAGTCCCCTCCCACCGACCACACCCACCCCCTCCCAATTAGGGGGATTAAAACCACATAACAGATGTAATGAAAACTCTTGCAAGTTAGCATTGGGGGGCTAATCGCGTCATGCAGTCAGCTTCACACCACAGCAGTGAGCAGTGTGACAAGTAATAAGGCACCTTGGCAGAAGAATTATGCAGACATTGATAAAGAAGATAGTGGCCACTGGTGCCTCATTGAGGGAATGCCTTAGTGAGTTCTGTCTCAGTGAGGAATTGAGGCCATTAATAACAAACAGGAATATGGCAACAAAACAAACATTGTCACCCCGGGAAATGCTGGTCAAAGAACTTCATCGCTTCTTCTGGTATAGTGAAGAAAAATACCTTTTCGGAATGTTCAACATGGATCCTGGCGGGGAAAATCATGACGTAGCTGACACCAAGAACACGGAGCCTCCTTTTCACCGCTAGGAAGGATTTGCGCTCCTGCTTTACCGCAATGGAGAAGTTGGGATAAAGATTAATTTTATTCGAGCCGAGTAGTAGCTTCCCTTATCTCTGGCGCCTCGTAGCAGCGCATCTCTGTCATTGTAATTTAAGACTCTGGTGATGATGGGGGAATAAGGGCACCTAGTTTGGATTTCATCATCGGCGAGCAGTGCACTTGCTCACTAGCGAAGTGGGGGGGATAGCTTGGGGCTATACAGCAAGGAGAGGTGAGTGGGTTCCACAAATGTTCCATGGAGACAGAATTGTTGTCCTCAGGAACGCCGACAATGCGTATATTGTTACGACGGGACCTGGACTCTAAGTATTTGTTCTTGTTACCGATCTCTTGCACCTGCTTGATGAGCGCGGAAGGTTAGTCCTGAGCGAAATGATATTGTCTTCTGCTACGTCAACTCTGGTCTCGACCTCAGTGACACGAGTGTCCGTTTTCTCCATGCGGGCCTTTATGGCACTAATCGTGCTGCCCATATGATCCAGCTTGGTGCTAAGAGCTGTGAACCCCTCCTGCATGTAATCCACCATCTTCTTCAGCTCCGTGGGTTCACTATTGTCAGGAAAGGATGGGCCTGCCGCAGACTGGCCGGGGTCCCCTGGTTCCCTGGGAGTAGTTTTGGCAAACATATTCATAGAACTCTGCTTCTTGCCCCCTCCTTTAGTTGTGGTGGTACCCCTGCTCAGGAGAGGAAGGGGGTTGTTAAGAAGGATGTAGCAAGATAGCGTACTACTGGAAGGGAAAGGGAGGAGCGGCGATCAGAGGTCGTGCCCACCAGATTGATGCGCCCTGACTCCACAACTCAGGGGGCAGCCCACAAGAGCGGCACCTGAGTCGCCGGTACAGTACAACAGTTGCAGTCAGAAGCTCTGGGGAGCCAAGCAAGGGAGGACTGTGAGGCTCGTGTCATGCAGCAGCTAGAGGCTGAGGCACGTTTGGTTCCTTCACAGCTATTCTACCCTCTATATGGGTATGCACTGTACAGGATAATGGCCCAGATGCAACGCTGTGTGAGGGGGATCAAGGGCTAGGGGCTCCTATTCACTGACCTGGCATCCAGTGATTGGGGCAACAACTCAAGCACACCGACTTGTGGCCCCGTGCGCACCCTGGTAGAGTAGATCAGGCGTTGCAGCTATACAAATCAGCAAGTGTTGAATGCAGCAAGCTGGGCTGGCAGCCATCCACCAGAAGAGCGCCACCAAACCCAGCGTAGGGACACCACTCACCACCAGGTTCAAGACAGTGCCGATGCAGGCGGAGACTTAATATGCAGAATGCTGAACGTGTTCCTCTTATCTCTGGTCGTAGCGCAGTCAGGAAGATCTTAAGCAGTTGGAGCGTGCCCACGTCTGTCAGGACAGTTGGATGCACCACTTTTAAGCCCAGCGGGGGACACCAGGCGGTCCGGTGCAGTGTGAGCAGCAAGAGCAGGGGCCCAGCTCATCAAGGAGAGGAATAGTAGCCTTGTGCACCCAGCGCCGCTGCAAAGGTAATAGAGAGGGGGATCGGAGAACAGCACTCAAAACCGCGAGTCACCTGAGGGAGTAGGAGTCTGGAGACCTGCGCGGGTTGGCAGATCTGGCCTGGGTAGTCCAGGACCTATATAGCACACCCAGAATCCCCGTTGTGGGTGTGTCACATGTATCAGTATTATATCAGTGCTCGCAGGTCCGACGTATCACCCTAGCCAGGGCATCCCTCGCTACCCCCCAGCACGGAGATCCAAGTCTTTTTGAGCCCTCCAGCAACCAATGGAGCAGACGTGCAGCCACAGCAGGAGATGTGGTCCAAGCGAAGCTCCACAGAGGAGCAGTGGCACAGGCAGCATATTTAGGCCGGCAACTCACTGACACCACATCCAGCGATCACATGTAGAGTTTTCTGCAATTCGGGTCAGCAGCCATCACAGTTTGGGAGGCGAGAAGTTGTTCACAGGAGGGAGAGCCCCAAGTTAGTGGCAGTGTCACGCGGCCAGCCCCGCAACTCCGACACTCGGGGTGCCGCCGTTCGTCTCCGGACTGGAGGCGTGCCATACGCAGCAGCCCACACACATTAGTTTTGTGCAGGTGGCGTTAGGATTTCACCACACTGGTGCGCCTCAACAGGGTTCAAAGTTGGCTACATGGGAGCTGTGACTCTCAGGATACTTCGGCTGCCATATCCGCATGGAAGCGTGCCGGAGATAAATAAACTGCTGTGGTGGATCAATGGGCTGCAGAGCCGCTCGTTCTGGTGGCTATCTTATTGCAGCTCAATAGCGCCCCCCTCTAATTGTTTTCTAAACTTTGTAAGGGAATTGATGTTGGGGAGGTCCAAGTGAAGAAAGTTCCATAACTCTAGCACTGCCACTACAAATTGTCTATCAATACAGGAGTAGAATTGAGAACGAGGTACTATCAAAAGTTTCTTGTCCTTGGATCGACGTGAACAGGTTGGACAGTTCCGGAACATTTTCTTACATAGATGAAGAGGAGCCACACCATGCAAGCACTTCAACATAAGGAAGAGCAATGTAAACTTGATCCTCTGCTGTACAGGTAGCCAGTGGAGTTGTCGGTGATAGGTGGAAACCATGGAAAATTTGGGAAGTTAAAAACTAGTGCAACATCTGGGTTTTGGACAGAGGCATGAGAAAGGCACTTGCCAGCCATGATCGTGGTGTTATTAGCTGGTCATGGATGGTAGCAGGTATAAAATAGTATGAGTACCTGGGCATCTAATAGCTGTGGCTGGCAAATGCCTAATACTTATACACCAGCGAAAACTATTGGCTTTGCCAATGCTTGTTTTGAACAGGACTTCAGTGATAAAAATGCAGAGTGCTTATAAATTGAATGGTCGAAGGCAGACATGGTAAGGCCTTTTTATTATGCCAGTAGCAGGTTTACAACTCCAATTAAGTCATTAACTCTCAGAACACTGCTTTGAAAAAACACTGTACTCTAATGCAATAATTTTTGCTTATAGGTAGCCCAAGCTAAAAATGAAAATCCATTGTGAAAACCTTTCAATTAGAAACCCCTTGTGAAATTGTTTCCCTTAGTCTTATGGAACGGGTGGGCGTCTTTGGGATCATTTCATCTTTAGGCGGTGAGGAGGGTCAACAGCAGAAAGTGGAAAGCAACAGGACAGGAATGGGCACGCTCAAGAGGTGGAAATGAGAAGGTAAAAATGTAGGAGAAGCAGGAGGGAGAGCACAAGGAGGCAGGGATTGAGGAGCAAAGGGAAGTGGCACACAAGGAGCAATATATGGGGCAGCAGAAGATGGAAAACGAGAAGAAAGTGCTAGGATACAAGTCCAACGTCACAAATGTGAGTGAAAGTACAAGTTAAGAAAATCACTCTAGCATAAGACATGCTCGCTGCAGAAGGCCAGTCACCTCGTTAGTATGCATGACATAAAGGCCTCTTTCAAGGTTGACAAGGGATAGACACATTTCTGGGAGCCGTCAATGTAGAAATACAGAGTAAAAACCTGAAGCATTTATTGAGAGGAGCGCCTGCTACTTTTTTTGAAATATTTGGAAGGAACTTGGGGTTGGTCACCCTGAGTTACCTGGGGGCAACCAGACGTGCACTCCCTGCTCACTGTGCTCAGAGAGGCACAGCTTCACCTCACTGATGAGGCCCAGCAAGGCTGAAACACGTGTATGGGGTTGCTGTTGATACTGTTGTTCAGAGAGGAATTGCCATAGCATTTCGATGCTAGACTGCCCATGTGGGCGGGAGAAAGACTGATATGCAAATGGATATTTCCCATCTGTGTACAGTGAGCAAAAAGCGTGTGCTGCAAACTCTCATCTCAGAACCGGTTATCATGCCAGGTTCTTTCTGGAGAGGAGCGCCTGCTGCCTTTTTTGAAACATGTATTGAGAGTGCAGAGTAATACAGAAGGTGACTGGTATGCAGCAGTGCGCTAGAAGTAGAATCACCAAACAGGTAAAGGAAATGGCACGTGGCACTTCTGTGGTAAATTAGTTGTCTATGGGATTACAAAGAGATTGATTATAGAGCACTATACAGAATACATATATATGTATGTAATTTTGTGTTGGGAAAACAGTAATTGAAGCTAAAGCATGTGCCAAAATAAAATGAAATGCATGTTGAAAAGCAGTATTTTGCAGTAGTTGGAAAACTAGGCCACAGAGAAACATTCAGATTTCCAGTGGTAAGATACGCTACATTCCTGCCTGTATCAGACACCGCAAGAGACAAAGTCAGACCCTTTGAGGGAGGATGCGAAAAGCTGCACAGGAATTGGTTAGAAGCAGTGGGTGCAGCAGGAACCAAAGCCTTAAACAAGTGAAAAAAAGAACAAATAATGTTCTTACACATCGAATAAAACTAGCAAGCCACAGATTGGTGAGGACGCTGTAGTGTGCTGGGATGTGCACTAGCTGAAGTTGATCTAAGAGGAGACACACGCTGCCCCCTGAGGAAAATGCCCCCTCAGATCGAAGCCACAAGCACAAGGATTCATGACCAAAGAAGCAAGGAGATGCTAAATTCAGGAAGGGAAAAGGGTGGGGTCAGGAAAGGGCGGGGGGTGTGCATTAAATGTTTTGATACATCTCTAAACCAAATATATTCACTAGAACCTGAACCAACCTATACTCACACACACATAATTGCACATTCCAGATGTGTACAGGGTCTTGGAGCAAAGGCCCAAGAAATAAGCCTCATTCAGTCATGTAGTCCCGCCATGGGAACAGGAAGAAACTAAACTAAAAGGTGAAACATGTTTCCGAAATAAGTCGCAATATTAACTATCATGCGTATAGTCGCAGGCTGGGAATGGTCAGACGGTGGGTGCAACATTGGGTTTCATGAGAAAATGATGAAGTTTTCATTTTTGTTGCCACACTGTCTACATCTCACAAAATGATTGTGCAAAGAAGGGGGGAGAAACCCACCATGAAACATTCGAGGTAGGATAGCTAATGGGGAACTGATTTGTATGTTGCAAAAATGTAAGAAGATACCGCAACCAATTAGGAAAGGAGAACCTGGATAATTCAATTATTAGGTAATTGTCAAGAAGAGGTTATTAGATTGGTCACAAGGAATAGCACAGGCCAATAGGGCTAGGTATTGTATAGATTTCTATGTGGGATAACAGCCACTGGCCAATCGGTTTATGTGAATTTACATGTATATTGAAACATAGACACAGAAAATAATGTCACTCATTCCTATAAAAGCTGCCATTTAATGATGACATGTTGAATGGTTTTTTAATTGTTCCCCGGCTGAGGCTGCATGTAATAAACTTTTGATTTCCTTGCTACTCATGCACTTTATGGGCTCATTGGATTGATTTTTTACTAATCATTTTTGTGGCCCTACCTTACAGAGGAAATGGAGGAGAAGCAGGAGGGGAACACGAGGAGGCAGCAAAGGGAGGAGATCAGGAGTTGGAACATAAGGAGGCCAGAAGGTTAGTGGCAAGATGGGGAACATGAAGAAGTGGTTGAAGGGAAGAAGTTGGTACATTAACAGAAGCATGTAGGTGCAAGGCAGGACAAGACAGTTCTGGGCAGGAGGAGGCAGATTAGAGGCAGGCAAAGCATATGGATATGAGCATAAGGAAGAGGTGCAGGAGGAGGATGCATGACAGGCAGAGGGACAAATTAACGGATGCCTCTGCAGGACTATCTGATCTGCACTGAGGAGAGGGTGCATACAGAGGCTTGGGCAGTTCTCTGCAAGCGCTGCAATAATGAAGTGTGGTGGTGCACTAAGACTGAGCTATACTGCATTCAACCTACATTTAGCGGTGGCATAAACTGTTTTAAATGCATGCACCATCTGCACAGGCCACAGTCATCTCCTCCAATATTATGGAGAAAGCATTTGCCAGCACGGATGTAGATGCAGGTTGATGCTGACCATTATATAGAGCACGATGGCATGAGATAAAGGTGCAACCACAGCCAATGGCTTTTGCCTCTGTTGACTTAATCAGCTCTCTGGCAACCAGTGGTGGAAAGAATGTCTCTAATTGCATACTGTGGCTGGCATGATTATCTTTTTCGGCTTACAGTGCCACATAGCTTGTATGGTTGGGTCATGGTCAGCTAGGGAAATCTGGATGACATTGCCATCCCAGATGCTCTGGAGGCTCGTCTACATGGCCATCACGCCAACAACCGCCACTAAATTGTGAAACAGAGAAAGACCAACGAGGACTCCATATTATTACATGGACTAGCCAAGCACTGTTAAGATGGATATTTCAGAACCTACTCTGCTGAGGTGTTCGGGGAAGCCATCTTAAAGAGGACACAGGTTAAAGTGAAGTCTTTGACCAAACTCTCAATGGAAGAGTTGCCGAGCAGTCAGGCTTAGACTGATACCAACTAAAATACTTGCACATAGCAACTGAACAACACCCCCAACAGACATCAAACAGCAGAATGCTACACCGTTAAACTAAACTTACATATCACAGCCCTGGCCAGCAAATCCTATCATCAAGGGCATGCAATGTTCCCCTCTGGACAAAAATCCCTCTGAGCTCTCACCAGAGGATATCTAGTATGTGACTCACACACAAAGCTCAGGGTATCTTTGGTTTTCATGCATCAACCCAACAGCAAAGCTTTCTTCCATGTTCCCCTGCTTTCAACTAACCTACTTCCCTTTCAGATATGTTCCATTGGATATATAATTGACGACCTTAAGGTAAGACCCTTATCAATATGGAATTGTATGTGGACAAATGAATATGCAAAATTAACTACCCCATATAGAATGTGACATGCTAAGTAAAGATGAACTAACTAGAATACTCTTGAATCACTACATACAGAAAACACTTGTAGACAAAAACTATAAAATAACATACACTAATCCCGCCACTCTTGTGAAGAAGGACAAGAACGTTATCTGTCCAGCATTAAACAATGCTGGCTTAGTAGGAGAGCAGAGTGTGAAATGAGAAAAGGAGTCATGGATCACATTACATCATCTCTTCTTACGGCTGTAAACAGGTTATTTAAACTGGTTTCCTAGGCAAAGGGGTGGATTTTATTTGGCGCATTTTAGATTAAGCTTTTTACCAATTGGTTGGAATTTGACTTTGTGGAAGTAACTTAGCAGCACAATTGTTACTTGTCAATTTTCTCCTCATATAAATGACAAAATATGATTCAGTTTGATTTGCTCTGCCCAAAATATTTGAATGCAAAAAGCAAAAAAGAAAATGCTCTTCATTTTCTACTGTGGTCGACAAATTCTGGAATGCACTGCCGAGGTAAGTCTGCAACCCATAGGATCCCCTGACAACGCAACTGACAGAAAGACAGATAATTTGAATGCACTATGGAAAAACTCAAGAACACACCCTCAATCTTTTTTTATTAACTCTCAATTTCTCTGCACCGTACCACACACAAACGCAAACCAGCCACGTGTAGACAGCTTTTGAAAAAGGACCCTATCCCCAAAACAACGCAAAATATACATTATGTAAGGGATCAAGAGTAAGACTCGGACACAGTGGAATGATATGATATGGCATTTGTAACGCGCCTATTCACAAGTGTTTCAAGCTCCGACGAGGCAAGGGAAGGGGAACAGAGGGAAAACAGAGACAATGATCTTACTAGGCTAGGTGACATAGAGATCGTGCAAGTGCAGTAGAGGGGGGAAAGGGGAAGTGCAGGATTAAGGGGGTGGGCAGTGCAGTACATAGGATCAAGATTAATACATAAATAGAATAAATAAAACAGTAGGTAAAAGTGCGACCACCTTGTGGCAAGTGCAGGGGTGAGTCAGGTGTCAAGAGATTTCAAAAAGGATGTTTAAAGCATTGATAAAGCCTTTGAATAAGTCTACTAATCCTGAAGAAGACGTTGACCAATGGTCCCCACCTTGGTTTTTGGGTTCCAACCAGTGTCAGCACAATTTGCGTTCCACTGCAGTCCCTGCCTCTCACTCCTATTCTGTTAGGTTGTGTGTATCTTAAACTTCCTGGCATTAGTTAACATTTTCCAAAGGCTAGAATGCAGCATTTGCCTACTGCTTCTCGTCACCCTCATTGTTACATTCCTCTTCCTTGTCTCATTACTAAAAAAAAGGGGGGAGAAGGTAAATAAGGTGGAGGGTCTAGAAAACTTGGGAATGCTCTATCCGACTCATAATAAGACATACAGGCATGTTGCAAAGGCATTAATAATTACATATGAAGGTTTTCTTTTTTAATTCAGGGTTTTCCCACCTCCCCGGAGTTCTATAAGACTACATTGGGGTTTTAGAGGGATTATCACCAATGGTAATTCCAACTGACACATTTGCTCAGTTTTTGGTGGTATTGTGGAAGGGAAACCTCCAGCCTGTTGCTGCAGGCTTTTCCTCCACATGATCCCCAAACGTACGATATGATGATGCAGTTAAAGTGGCAGTAAATCTGTTGCCCACACCGCCGTAATTGTAATAAGGGCCATGGTTCTGATGCATGAGTGGAAGCCTGAAGGGGAGCTTACCTAGGAATTCCTAGAACAATGGTTGCACATGCCGCTTCAACTGAAGAACACTGAAGGTCTCACTTGAAAGAAAGAGGAACAAGAAAACAAATAGCTCTTATTAAAAAGTTGTGCTTAACACACTTTTCATCAGTGAAATCCTGATTTACTCCTGATCTTAGCATTTCCATCATTGGTTGTAGCAGGTAGTCAGCATTGTCATTTTAAGCAGGGCAATGTCCTCTTTTTTGGGGTAGCTTTATTGCGTTGAGTTTTAATGTCCTCAAAACCATCTTCTCCCAGTATTGTATTTGGTGGATATCCTTTTACAATAAAGCTCAATTCCTGATTCAACTGAAACATTGCCAGTGCTTGGGACATCGTTTGATTGCAAGGTTCATCTGTCCAAATGTAAATGCACAATGAATTTTCGAAGAAGTACAGATTTTATATTTACATAATAAATCATACATTCGGCTTGTGAATGTTTTTAGATTAATCCACTGAATGAATACTGTTTGAATATTTTTCAAGAGAATTATATGGTTGATCTTAAAGTAACATTAGCGTAGGCACAGGGCTTGCAAAGGATGGTAGCTCGTACGTTACAAAGATGCTAAATTAGACTAGCGTTATATCATTCAGGGACTTTCCAATCACATACATTATTAGTACTACAGCCTCCTTTATTACTAGAGTTATATATCATACTGAACCGCCATCACTACTGGAATTAATTAACTCAAGCAACAACTCATTGCACTCTCCAGCAGTGGCTGCCTAATGGTTGACTTCAAAATATGGGAAAAATATCTTCTTCTCCTTAGTATAATGGGTGATTTGGAGGGCTATGTCTCACACTAATCATGGATAGACTAACACATGCTATAAAGCACAGCTTTAACCTTATTGTTTCTCAGTGCTTCTCTGGCCATCACAAACTACTTGCTTCTATCCTAGCCCGAAAACTGGATGGATCTATTCAATGTGTCGAATGAGCACCTTCTGACAAGAAAACTACTGCAGCGAGCACCTGGCACAAAAACGTTTTATCAATCTATCAAGGCAAATTTATTAAAGTGTTCCTAAATGTCATAATTCCTCCAACATGACCACTTGATAAGACCAGATGCATGTTAGAAAAGAAAACATGGGCCTGAATGCCCCTATTAAATGATGCTGTTTAATTTCTGGTAGGGAAAGGAGACAGACAAAAATGGTTACAGAAATGCCTCTGTTCCCAAAGTCCACTGGGAGTGCCTTTGGCAAGACTCTGGTGGAGGTCAAGCCAATCTCTGACTACATTGCATGTAAAATTCATTATAGGGACCACAAAACGACTATTGAAAATATGCAGAAACCCCACCTCAAAATTCCATTGAATTGTTGGACCACTCTCCTAAAAGGTGTTCCTAACCTTCTAGGATAAGACCTACCCACCATGGAGCTACCTGCATCCCATTCCTTCATAGAAATTCAGTGTCAACCTCATAGAATCTTTTTGTTTCAACATCAACTCCCTTTAGTCAAATACCGACCAATACGCAACTGCATACAAGAGGGCCACCCTCATTACATGAGCCATGTGCATAACACTACCTTCTCTGAGTCATCATTGGTCACCACCCAGGATGCTTCAAGAGCTTTGTCAGCATTTAAGCCATTTGACACTCCATAAAAGATCTACCACTGAGACGTCATCGAAATTGACCTCCGATTCACTTTATTGGCAGACTTAAATAACAATTCCATCAGTATGGGAAAGTACCAATCAGGAACATTCATCCCATCATTATTCCAATCAAATAGTCATCAGCTGACCCAGAGGTCCTAGATAACTGCCAACTAATATGTGGCCTCTACTTTGCATCCAAGGTTCTTTAATCCACCATTACAAACAGCTCGTTCTTCGCCTTGAAGGGACCGATTTTTTGATGTCCCACAGCAGATAGGGGTTTCTGGCCACTAGCCTGCAAGGCCATGCTGGTGTCCTGATCATATTTGATCTCTCAGTAACATGATATTCTGTTTGGCCACCTCAAAAGCAACATGGATGTCCCTGGCAAGGCCTTGCAATAGTTTGCATACTTCCTCCTGGCTTTTCCATTTTCCGTGATGACCCACAGCTATATTTTAAATTGAATGAAGCTGGCAAAGATTGTCTGGGTGTAGCAAACTATCTTCTGTTCATCCTGGATTGAAGAACAACAGACGGCCTGTGCTTCTTCAACATGTTGAAAAAAGATATCTCCCACGTCAGCACTGTTTCCCTGGCTTCATTGCCCTTCATGTGGCTACCTGACCCGTACACCAAACTAAGAGACCCATAACGTTAGAGTCATATTATACACAAACCTATCAATTGAATTTGAGATTAACACAGTTATGCAGTCAGCATACACCGTCTCTGAATATTGAAGGAAATCCTACCCTACTGACGAACCCTCATTGGATTGCTTTCATCATAGCAGTAGTCAAGTCTCAGATCAATTACTGCAATGGGATCTACTCTGGGCTCCACTCAAAAATGTGGCAGTGCCTGTGATTACAAAACTTTGTACCCAGGCTCATTTGTTGACAAAATGTTGAGACCACACCAGTAGGGCCCATTAAATCTTTACTGGCTTTCAGTGAAACGCAAATTGTGCCTTGCACACAAAACATACAGCAGTCATGTTGAAGGGATATATGTGATCATTGTGAAAATATAAACCCAAATGCAAAACTGTCAAATTTCTTTTTGTGCAATTATTTGCAGGGAGATACCCCCCTCAGTGTAAACTTACATACTTCCCTTGCCTAATTAATTACCCTAATCCACGCCCCACATATAATTGCGGCAAAATCCAGAAAAAAACATTTGTCATTTTTGCATTCAGTTTTATTGTAGGCGCAGTAAACGGATGATACCCGATGAAGCTTATCTATCCAAAACATAAACTTCCAGCTGGCCAGATGAAACAGGGCTTTTCCCCTTTACCAGTTGGTCTAATTCCAGCCAATATACAAATGTGTTATGGGTAGATCTCTCCATCAAAGAGACTATTCGCTTTGGAATTTCTTCTCACTGCCACTCAGAAATAAGTCAGACAACCTTTTGACCAACTTTTGATTATTAACTTATGCCTACGCTTGTGCACCAAAGGACCTTTGCACACCACCGAGAGCGAACCTTCTCTCTTCTGAGCTCGGAATCAGCTAAGTGGCATGAATTGTGTTACACAACACTGAATATAAATACATTTAGTAAGGAGATCTCAAATCTGGATACTGCTGAAGGGCCAGTAGAGCTGGAATAGATTTAGACAGATGTCAGATCAGCCTGTGTAGGAACATGGCAGGGACACATGTTTCTCTGACGGGTATGGTCAGGATCACCTCTTATTTATTCTGCCACTCATCACACCCCCACCTCTGCATGAGGCACCTAATGATCGACTAGAGTCTGCCAGCAAAATCAAAATAACAACCCACACTGCAAATTCTTACCTGCACTTATCTGCAGAAATGGTCTTCCTCCCCCTCTCCATAGCAAGACACCTTCGCTGAGGGGATGGATGTCAAGAGAGAGAGAGAGCTTACATGTTTAACCACAGGACTGCTGCACATCTGTGTGTGGCCACCAGGAACCCATGTTACTGAAGGTGGATTTTACCAATTCATAGTAGATGAGAGAGAACGAGTGCAGAGAGAGCACAAGAAGGAATCGGAGTGAGGCAGATGCTGATGAGAGAGACTCAAGAAGGCAATGAGGGAGCCAGCTCTTACACCAGATATTTCCAGGATAGGGCATGGGTGTGTGTTCCCTACATTTCACCACAGAGCTGAAGAGATGAGCTTGCCTGTCCCCTCGAACCATAGCTTTAGCAGAGTACTTCCCACTACAAAACCTTTCAGCGGCCGATTACAGTATTTCTGTTAATTCAGTACATGACTGCCAGATGACAAGATTGATGAAACCCCCGCCCCCGAAAGTGGAAAGTCAGACATCCCTCTTTATGCCCATTTTTATAATGCAGGGGTAGGCTTATTAAGCTACAGATGGGGGGTGCCTATAAAAGACAGTGGGTGAAAATTAATCCCACCTCATATATTTTCCTACTGCTACGTTTCCTCTATCCTTAAAAAGGTTACAGGGATAATCTCTCTGGGATAGTTTTGAAATATCCTCTCCTCTATTGCTCAGATATGTGCTGGACTACCTACAGTTGAAGAAGTCCTTGTTTTGATCAGCAATAGGTCAGTGATAGCATCCAGGGCCACTATACTTGATGGACCTTTGAAGACCGCTCACGATCACTTTTCCACTCTCGGAGCTGAGCTCAGAAATGGCTTATGCAGATTGTGTTGCATTGCAAAATACTGAATAAAAATATAATTTTAAGATTTAGATTTCAAATGTGGGTACTTCTGAAAGGAAAGTCAAGAAGGAATACAGTCAGTCAAATATCAGATGTCAGATGAGTATGTGTGGCAAAATGATGTAGAAACAAGGCAGTCAGCTGACATGCAAGAACAAAAACAGAGGGGCATGACCCAACAGTCAATCTGTGCCGGGGGCCAACAGGTCAGCAAGGATATGCAAACGCACTTGGATAAGGCCCTGCATTATTTAAAAGTTTATTTCAAACAGATCAATCAATTTAAAGAAAGTACAACGAGATGTAGAAAAACATGTTTTTTACTTCAAACAAATGAATCTCAGCAGTTGTCTTTTTTTTAGTATATGTGACAACGATTCATAATACCGAAAAGGCATACAAATGTAGTGGACTGTGTGGTCCACACATTTGCCAAGTACACAAAATCACAAACACCAAAAGTGAACCGAACCCCACATGATAATCAAATAAAAAACAAAACATGTGTCCATGAGTTAAAGCAGACAGTTTGACTGAGTTGCTCCTATAGATATAGTTATGGAGCCCTCCATACAAGTCCAGTCAATAACATAGCACATGTCCTTGAATAAAGAGAAAAAAGCATATAGTGACCCTTAGAAACATGTGGTCATTTGTTCATGCAAAATCCTATAGGTTAGTTTGTAATCAATCCAAGGGAAAGCCAATTTAAGATTCGGCCGGAGATGCCAAAGCAAATTGGCTCAGCCTTTGTCAGGGCTATGTTGTGCAATTATTCTTGGGTTTCTTGTGTACCAGGAAAAGAACTGTATTAATTTAGATGTCCCACCAGCAGGGTCGCACTCCCAGCAACAACCCCACACAGGTCCTGAACTCCAATGTTCAATAATCACATACAGCACTAGATGCTCTGCCATCTGATATGACATGATTGGTTATTTATAACGCGCTTAATACCCAGAGGTTTCTAAGCGCGGACCCGCGGATCATACATGTGTTGCTCTGTGTCTTTTTGCTTCCAAGGCGAGCACGTTGCACCTGTGCTATCCTCCTGTGTTAGTTCAGGGGTGCGATTGAAATAACAGATTGTTTGTTTATTCATTTCTAATTGTGCGCCAGACCTGAAGGTATGAGGGCGCAACAGTACAAAATATGATAGATAGATGGTCTTATTGTGTTTGCATCGTTAAGACTTCCAAAATAACCCTGCAATATAATGGTGTGTAGCTGTCGAATTTCAGCAGACCAGCTTTTTCTCGTTTGAATTGATGCTGAATTCTCCTTTATGTGAAGTGCACCATCGGAAGGTCTTATTATCAGCTCTGCTGCCTGTGGAACAAGCACTTCATTTTGGGAGACCTACTGGAGTCTATCAGCAAAAATGATCTAAAATATCCATGTCTGAATTCCTATATAAACAAACCTGAAGTAACTCTCTGCATGCTTCTCTCTGTCGGGAAAACCCCTCTCTCTGGATCCGAGCAGAGAAAGAGAGAGGCTTACTACTTAATCACATCAACGCTGCACCTTTAGGTGGCGGCTGGGAAGTTGCATTGTTGAGGGTGGTGCATGCATATCAGCTCTTAATGAGACATCGAGAAGACAGAGCAAGAGAGAAGAGACAGTGAGAAAGAGAGCGAGAGAAAGAGAGACAGAGAGAGAATAATCTGATAGAGGGAGAGGATTGCGAGAGGAACCCAGGAAGGCAATTAAGGAGTCATCTCCTATGCCAGAGATTTCCAGGAGTGAGACTGAGGGTTGTTCACTAAATTTCACAATGGAGACCCAGAGGTGTTAGGTGTTGCCAGTAAAAGAAGGCTGATGTAAACGTGTGCTCTTAATGTATTCTCTTCCTGCTACTTCTCCTCTAGCATTCGACCCATGTACAGGGATAATCGATCTCGATAGAAAGACCTTTAGCCACACAAATGACCTTCTCCAATCTAAAAATCCATGTAAGCACCTCAATCAATTATTTTGATATTATAATAGAACACCATCTGCTTGTATAAATTCGAAATTAGAAAATATTTCCTCAGAGATAACAAGGCAAGGAAAGTTGGCAACTCTATTTTCAAATGTGCAGGACTCAAAAGGAGAACATAGGACTCATTCTCAAATAAAATAAAAAACATCATAACAATGCCTCTGAATAACTGATTGGTAGAGTTCTAGAGCAGACTGAAGACAAAGAACCCAGTGCACCCTTTACCCTTTATTCCTCAGGCTGGCTCTAACTTTAGCTTAATTAAAAGCAATGTTCACCATAATGAGACAGAAAGAAGATGGCTGATCAAAGTGGGCTGAAGGAGCAAGTTATGGTAAAAACAGGAGATACATACTAGCAAGGGTCAGTTAGCCCACAATGTAATCTGCATAAATCAATCTCAAACTGCACTTTTCTTAAGTTAGATTTTGAACCAAGATCCGGTAAGGTTTACTGGAACTCATCAGGACAATACAGGACACACTACAACTGATTAAAATCAGTCTCACCCAATTGGGCTATCACAAACTGGACCCCGTGATCCTAGCTATAGCAAGGCAATAGGAACAGGCAAAATAAGTGTCTTCAATTCCGGAGTGTGGTATTCCACATTAAATCCCTTTGAACCATAATCGCTCAGGCTTGATGAGGTCATACAAACCATGAAAGGTACTAACTCTCCCTCAAAGAATGACTATCGGGTGGCATCAAATTCTGCAAAGAGATGCAAGAAGAAAAAGCAGACACAATAACAAAATGCCTGAATAACTAGTGCAGTATATGTTATGAGGAGGCATGAAATCATGGGAAATGTGTGGTTTCCCAAACTTATCATTGGGAGATTCAGAGTTTTTGTAAGACAGGAAGAAGAAATGTGAGATCTTTGCAAAAAAGAATGAAGCAGCTGGGGGTAGTTAAGAATTTAAAAGTTTTAAAAAATAACCTACTGGAGCAGATGGAGAAATCACAAACAGAAATCCAATGTGCACACAGAAACAGGGCAAAAGAGTAAAATCTGTAACACATCTTAATACATTTTTCTAAGCTTCACTGACAGGGAGATGATCTCTGAAGAATATACAGGCAGTAGAGAATAAACAATGGGAGCGTAGGAAGAAAATTGATGAATTCAGGAAACTATGAATTTACACACAAAACTTGAAGTTTATGTGAAGAAGAAGATACCTATTTTATAAAAGACTTTACTGTAAAAAGTGAAGGAATGAGAAAAGTAAGATAACAATGTGGGAGATTTGGGGGAAGATAAATGGGAGGAAAAATGTAAAGAAGTTTAATAATTTCACATTTGAGTACATGTGTTTAGTGTCAGTAACAAGAATATGGAGGGAGAATCTGGGAGGGGCACAGATGGGCACAGATGGGATAGGGAGGGGTTCTATAGTATTCTCAGGTTTATAGGATGGAGACATCAGATAAAGTGAAAATAGGTTGTTTTTCTTTATCCCCTCACATCAAATATTATTCCTTATTTTTTTCTTTTTCGGCAGTGCCTGCACTATCAGGGGTAAACATTTAATGTTGGAAGCTAGCCACCAGGCCTAAAAGTAATATGTCCCCTGGAATGAATGCCAGTCCTCTGCAGGCACATAGCACACCATTTCTTACTCATCATGAGTCAATTATCACCCACCTATATCAAAGGGCACACGTTGAGGCTTTGGAGGGATAATTATATGCATTTAGTCGAAGTCGGCAGCAGCTAATGAAGGAATAACAATTAGTACCCAGCATGCTCTATCCACGGGAAATACTACGCGTGGATTGGCTCTTTTCTGAGCCATACCACGCGGTATTCCCATGGACGTATGAGCATGCCAGCGGTTGTTTCCGGCGGGGGGCGTGGCAGTCCTTTAGCCAATGAAGAGGCTTGAAACAGGGCAATTCCCGCTCTGAGCCTCCCCAAGGCTGGAGGCTGCCTTGGTCCCCCGACAGGGACTCAGGTACGTTTTTTTTCCCTCCACCCCTCTCCCCTGCAAAATATCCCCTACCTGCCCTCCCAACACCACTTATCTTCCTTTTTCTTTTTCTTGGGAGTAAACGCACTGGGAACACTTCTGTTCCCAGAGCGTCCAATCCCGATGGCCTCCATGGAAAGGGAAACATAGTCCGTTTTCCCTTTCTGGGAGGGCATTTAATGTGACATTTATTTTTTCTGTTTCGAAACGCGGCAGCGTTTCAGAACACAAAAAAATGCCATTAGTACCCATGTCTAATGGGCCGGGGTACTAATGGCTATAAGACCCGAGGTGGCGGTCCAATACTACCCACGGTAATGCCCACGGGGCTACGTAACTATGGCCCTGGAGGCATTACCTGAGGCGGTATTGGCTTGCCGCATTGGGTCCTATTGCCACAATAATAGCCAGGCACAAAGTAGTGTAGACACTATGACAGCTTCTTGTAAACTGGCATTAATTACTAGAACTTATACATATTTAAATGTGTGAGATGTGTAGAGAGATGAATCTATGATCCCAAAAAGATGATGTAATCCTCCTGCAGAAGACACATCTTGATAAGATTGAGGCACAACAATATGTCAAATCTGAATGGGTTAGCCAACCTGTATCATCAAATCAACTATCTGCCACACATTGGGCTGCTATTCTTCTATGTTGGAGTAAATGGCATAGTATTAAGAATTAAGCAGCAGATGATAATAGAAGATGTGCAGTTACACATGCCAGTGGGAAAGAATAGGCTTTTACTGTGGCTTCAGTGTATAGCCCTGATCAATATGCCAACACGTGTTATAATGACTCAATGTTAGCTATATCATGTCAATGTTGCCAAGAAGAATTTAGAAAAATGAGCTGTGAGTAACATTATATGTCGTTTGTATGTTTGCAATACCCGATGGAAGGGCACAAAGATTCTACTGGGATATATGTAGTAAATGAAAAGAGGACTGATGTACTTCAGAGTCTAGGCACAGTCCTGCTGTGAGCCTTTTTGTAGAACAGTCCATGTAGCTTTATTTACATATGTACAAGTTGATGTTACTCTTAGTACCTATGCAGGAGAGACCCCTCAATAGCCATCTCAATGCGCTCCAGGGCAGGTCCCCTGAACTCAGACATGCATAATATTCACACACTAAGCATTTATTAACATTAATTCAAAATGTTTTGATTTGTGTCATTTAAATAGAATACATGAATTCTGAAAACTTTGGACACATTTTGTATTGTGAGATTGTGCCCTAACTAGAGCTTATTGTTTTGTACAATCTGTTAGGGATGTTTCCTTTGATACTATTTAAAATAAGTCATTGTGTATGTCATTGATTTATTGTGTTATTTTGTTATGCTTTCTTGTGTTTTGGTTATTGTATCCATTTATCATTTGATAGGGGAATTTCAAATTATATGTTTTAAAGAGGTAATTAAAGGACTTTAAGCATTTTTGGCTAAAAGAATTTAAAAAGAAGAATCCATGTCTATGTTTTGAGCACTACTCACTGCTTTTCAGAGATTTTGCCCATTTTATACCCTTCGATTAAACCCTGATTGGTAAAATCGTCTGTCACTTTTCTTTTGCATTTCATTGCCTTTTTAGAGTGTTAGCACTGACTATTTGTGCCGCTGGATCTTCTTTCTGGCCTCTGTCACATGCCAGGGGAAGGCCAGGTGATATAAAGCCATCTTAAATTGTATCCATTACTCTTTGTTTGTGGAAGTCACCCATGGAGTTAATGCATCTTTAAGAAGAACGTCGGTGAAATGCTGGTTTCAAGGTAACATTTTGTTTTCTTTTCCAGGGTTCTGACAGTTTCCATACAGACCTTTGGCCAAAGTAACATGATTGTGAAGAACAACAGCTCATTCAAGATTAATAAGGGCTATTTTAAACTAAACATTGTAAATGTTTTAAAGGAGTGATTGTTAGAGATGATAAGTGTTGCTTCTTGACTAATATGAGATTTGGACCATTTCAACATCTTTTGTCTCTGGATCTTGGGCAGGTGCAAGTGAAAAAAATACTAAACATACTATCAATCAGTCTCTTTATTTGCTACCAGATTGCAATGAAAATAAATCCAAATATATTTATCAGGAGTATTTGTAAAGCATACATTCACCCCCAGACAGGAGTCATTCTTCCCCAGTTCAATGATATCCATTTTATCAACCATTTTTATTAAGTCTTGAGTGAACCTACCATGCTGTTAACCTGTGTGCATGCACATGAGGCAACACGCAGTTGTCTGTAGCGGATGGTTTTTTCACAGACTCATTTACAACATAATAAAATCTGTCTTCTACATCAACAACATAGTTAAACTTCAAACAAATCTTTAGATCTTTTCACATATTTGATGTATGCAGAATGAATATTAGAAACATAATCCACAAAATGCTTCATAAGATGTACACAGGACCATATACATACATGTACTGCATTAAATTATAAATAACTTGAATTACAATCCACATGAAGGAATCTATCCAGATCCTGGCCCTCAGGATCACCATTTTTTTTAATGCCTCATTTAATTCTGGACTCGCTCCGCAGCCCCCACGAATTAAGTCACCTTCCCCCTCTAATAAAAAAGAAAACGTTGACACATTTGATTACATAATATACTGGCCCATATCATTATTCCCTTCATCACACAATCAAAAATCACCTATAACCAATTTGCTAATTACAGTGGGAAATTGGATCCATTCAATGTCAACCAATCTGGATTCACAGCCACATAACTGTCAAAACCACTCTCCTGCTCATGGAAAATCCTTAAAGCTTTGACCAACAATCCCCGCTAAATCCTGTTTCAGCTTGATCTGTCTGTAGCAAACAACA
Source organism: Ambystoma mexicanum (assembly GCF_040938575.1). NCBI lineage: Eukaryota > Metazoa > Chordata > Amphibia > Caudata > Ambystomatidae > Ambystoma > Ambystoma mexicanum. The sequence goes on along the minus strand of NC_090941.1, from coordinate 739,180,433 downwards.
CCGTTGGTGACAATCATCTGCTAAAATGCCTTTCAGAACACCAGTAGGCATGAGGGACCTGTCCTCAAATGGCTCGTTCATATTTAAAATCCCCCATATTCGCTCCTTTTCACAGAGGTCTCCCTCAAGGCTTGACCCTCTCTCTTTTGCGCTTCATCTTTACATTAAGTCCCATGCTGACATGTCATAATCCTTCACCGAGAATTTCCAACTCCATGTGAATGACTTAAAAATTGCCTCTAACCTGAACCAAACCAACCATCCCTCTATTACCTTGCAGACATATGTGGCCACTGGCAAACTTTGCTTGAATGCTGGGGAAAAAGAAGGATTTTTTCCAGCGTTCCTTCCCAGTCATACCTCCCATTCAGTTGAACATCCCTTCTAGGCCAGTGGTTGCCTCCCACTATAATGGTAAAAAGCTAAAATTCTTTTGTAATTCACGCTATTCTCTCCTTTGAGCGCAAATAAATGATGTGACCCAGAAAACTCACTTCCACTCCACATACTGAGAAAGAACACCCCTTTCCTGCAAAATGACTTGACGAGGGCCCCAGTTCTGTCTAACCTTGATTACAGTAACAGCATTTACATGGGTTTATTATTTTTTTATTAAGCATGGTTTGTTTTAAACAAATCCTTAAACAGATAATTATACAACATTAATCCCTGTATTGGTCTGAGAAGACTTCCTCTCCTTTTATATGCTGATGGCGCTGTGTTAAAAGCACACACTTCTGTGGGGTTACAAAAGCTGACTTGAATTTGATGAATAGTTGCAGTCTAATATCACGCTTGTAACAACCAGGGGCCAAATTACAGAAAATGTGCACTGGTGCAAGTGCAAAGTTTGCATGGTATTAGCACTAGGGCAACGTTTGGCTTATTTTTAAAAACACTGGGACACATTAAAAAACCATTGCACCTCGACAAGTGCAGTTTGGCACATTAAAAGCACCAGGTCTAACATTGCCCTAGTGCAAAAAAGATACTTGTTTGATGCATTTTTTGCATCAGGGCAAAGTTTGCCCTAGTGCTAATACCACTCTGGTGCAAAAATGTAGTGAGAATGCATCTTGTTTGCACTAGGCCGATTTTGCACCTTGAAGAGGTGCACCTTCTATTGACATCTTTCTAAAATTACAAAATTATTATTTTCAGAAAACGTTAGATGTGCCTCGATCAAAGCCATTGTATATTGTGCACTTGGAGATAAATATATCTTTTGTGGTGCATACCTGACATATACAATACTTGAATTATGGACCAAGGTATGGAAAATGAAACAGGCCTCATTTACGAGATTGTTCATAACTGATGTTAGAGATGTAAACAGAATAGCAAAAATACCATGGTTAAACTATGCCAATCAACAGTTTTTAAAATTAGGTTTACAACATTGGTATAAAGATCCTCTAACAATGCCAGTTAATGTCCAATGAGTGTCAAAAACAAGGTAGACCCCCCAGAATCCCAGAGCACAGTACTGGGAAAATAAGCAGCAAGACTCCTTCTTTCCAGCCAGAGGACGATTCCCAGGAGGGTGCAGAGGAAAAGGAGTTGGCCAAGGCCAGAGCTTTATCCCAGGTGAGAGTCATGATATACCCACCAGTGGGAAGGAAAACAACGATTTTCTGTGAGAATTGGTGCACGTTTTCCAACAATACTTCGGTTTTGCAATCCGTCAGAGGTCTGCAGCTAGAGTTTATTCAGAAACCCGTACAGGCTTTCTGGCAAAGCCAGTCGCACCTACCGCAAGCAGATAGAGAGAGCCTAGGCTAGAAGCTGCGCCAACTAGAGAGGAAGGCAGCCACAGAGAGAGATGCAGCGCACACTCCAGGTTTGTAAGCAACATGTTCCTGGTCTGGTGGAAGGAGAAGTGCGGTCTGTCATAAACCAAAGAGAGTTGAATGGCTGGATTGTATATCGACACTTCACGATGGAAGGATACACCAGCTCAGACATTCCCTAAGGGAGGAAGACTGGCTAAAAAGACTAGACTTGAAGGACGCATACCTGACTGTGCCAGTGCAAGAGGAATTCAGGACCTTCCTGGCTTTCCGCTGAAACAAACAGCTACGGCAGTTCATAACAATGACCTTCGGGCCAGACTCAGTGCCCTGGGCTTTCACCAAGTTGATGAGACCAGTAGCAGCAGCGATCCGAGAGAAGGGTATCAGGATGATTATATACCTGGATGACCTACTGCTTCTAGCGTGGGATCGCGAGGCGCTGGTATACCAGATAGCATGGGTGCAGGACCTCCTGACGTCCCTAGGATTCCTAATGAACGTGGAGTAATCAGACACCCCACCAGCACAAAGACTGGACTTCCTAGGCTTCGTCATAGAGACCAGAAAAGTGACGCTAGAGTTACCAGCTCGAAAGATAAGAGACATCAAGAGAGAGATCAGAAACTGCTTGCGCAAGCAGACAATATCGATCAGAGTACTAGAGAGGATAGTAGGGATGCTAGCAGCGTCGATTCAAGCTATCTTCCCGGGTCCCCTGCACTATCATGCGCTTCAGAAACTAAAGATCAAATACTTGCAACAAGGTTTGGAATACCACAAACAGATACCATTAGATCAAGAGTCCATTACAGAACTGGAATGGTGGTTGAAGAATATGGATGCCTGGAATGAGCGTGCCATTTTTGGAGATCAACCAGATCTAGTGATAGAATCGGATAGGCTGGGGAGCGAGATGCGGATCTCTAGAGACCGGAGGGAAAGGGAGAATAGGTTCATGTGTTCTGCTCAAGCTGGACAACATATCAGCGGTCCGGTACAGAAACCACCTAGGAGGAACAAGATCTAGATTACTAGCAGAGCTAGCTAAAGACTTTTGGCATTTCTGTCTTCAGTCAGGGACTTCAGTGACGGCAGACTATCTTCCTGGGGCTTTGAACGTGGTGGCTGACTGGAACTCATGATACCTGATGGACTCTAGCGACTGGAGACTGGACACTGAAGTATTTCAGCACCTGGATCAGCTGTGGGGGCCAGTTCACACAGACCTGTTCGCATCTCACCTCAACGCGCAAACATCCAGCTACTTCAGCTGGAGACTGGATCCAGGCACTCAAGACATGGATGTATTTCTTCAGAGGTGGACAGGAGAACTGGTCTACGTGTTTCCTCCCTTCGCGATGCTGAGCAGAGCACTAGCGAAGTGTCTGAGGGAGAAGGCAGACTTGATCTTGATAGTACCACTGTGGAAGTCACAAGTTTGGTTTCCAACAGTAATGGAACTGGTGAGAGACATACCTCGAGTTCTCCCAGATGGAGAACAACTTCTCACAGACCCAGCTGGGTTATTCCATCCTCTGAGAATGAGAGGGACTCAACTACTAATAGCATGCAGGAAATCAGGAGGCGCTGGGTGCTGCCAGGCATTTCGTCTCAATCTGCAGAGCTCATCGCAGAGTCCTGGGCACCATCCACTAGAAGGAGCTACAATGCGGCTTGGACCTAGTGGACTAGCTGGTGTAGAGTGAGACATTTTCATCCCATTTCAGCCCCTATAGTAGCTATATTGAACTTTCTAGCACATCTTTTGCAAGACGGGAAAGCATTTCGTACCATTGGTGTGTACAGGTCAGCTATTTCAACGGACCATCTGCCGATCGAAGGAGTCCCAGTGGGAGAACATCCAGCATTAGCAAGGCTCATAAGAGGAGCGAGATCTAAAGCACCACCGCAGCTGAGATATAATAAGGTATTGGACGTTACAGTGGTACTGGCGAACTGGCCAGCAGATAGGTACCTGTCAATAAAGCAACAGTCTGGCAAATTAGCAATGCTTTTATGCCTAGTATCTTGCAAGCGAGTAGCAGGCGTCAAGGTGCTTGAGATTAACAGGAAATCTTTTGGCCCAAAAGGGGTGACATTTTCAATAGTCAAAAGGACTAAGACAGGAACTACTACGGTACAATATCTATATTTAACGAGTAACCCCAAATGGTGTGTAGCAAGGTGCAATGAGGAATACGAGAGCAGAACAGCAGAGTATAGAGCAGCTGGTACTACACAGCTATTTATCACATGTAGGAGGCCTCTTCAGGCAGTAGCAACAGCCACCATAGCAAGGTTGGTGAGAGAATTGATGCAGATAGCAGGAATTGATTTAGGAATGTATGGGGCGCATTCAGTGAGAGGGGCGATGACGTCCAGAGATTTCACAGCAGGGTTGTCTCTGAGGGAGATTATGCAAGCAGCAGATTGGGCTAGTGATAATACATTTAAAGAGTTTTATTTCAAGCCAATGGAACAGTTTGGGACAGTTTGAACAAGCATAATGCTCGCCTCCAGTCTTAACATAGAATGAAGATGACCCCTGCAAATTGCACAGGGAGTCTTGATTCTATTAAAGCCTGTTGCGGTGAGAAGGGCGTTGGCAATACTGCTGTTTGTGCTGCCACTTTGACTACTGCTGCACTCCTGTGCATTACATGTTGACTCCTATTGTGGAACACTTCTCCTTTAAGGCATTCGACAGGCCCATCCGAGAAAGCACGAAGCAGGAAACATAAGCGACGTCCCGCTGCCCTTGCAGAGTTAAGCCCATTGTGATGAGAAGGGCGTTGGGACTACTGCTGTTTGTGCTCTTTGCCTGGAAAGCCCAGAATAACACTATTTCAATCGATTGTATGAGCTCTGGGCTGAGTGGGAAAAGGCAACCGCAGACTTCTGCTGCTGAGACATTCCACCTGTAAAGAAAAATCAATCTGACAAGCCGCATCCATACGGAAGAGTTTGGGACCTTTCTTGCACCCATCACATGGAAGTGCAAAGTGACAGTAAAACACTGACCTATCCATTTGTTGGAACTCTATAGGGTGGGGAGAGGAGACAGACTCTGGCAGCTCCTCGAGCTGTCGGGCATTCCTCGCCCAGTTAGTGCTCGCTCCTTGAGTGTTATAAAGTCTTACCCCAACTCCTCTATGCAACTGTTTTTTTTGTATATAAAATCTTTTCATTAGATGTATGTAATGGTGAGGGGTTGCAAGGTTTCCTCTTCCCCCCTGATTTTACCATACCTTTTTGATGGACATGTGGTAAGAGAGGATTATGATGGAGAAAGTTTGAATATTCAATGTAATGATGCGACAAATCGGCTACGTTAGACGGAAGAAAATGTAACCAACTTTGATGAGATGTTTGACATCTTACCCATAGAAGGACAGGACACAGCTTTAAATGGATTAAAGGTGATTCTGCATCTGCTGACTATGCTGATGAGGTCAAATAGCCGAATTACATTGACCCAAATAGAAGGTAATAAATTAAAGAGACATAAAAACCTTTATGATTATCAGAATCAGGAAAATAATGTTGCTGAAGGCGGATATAAATAAAATTAAAAAAGACTTCCATAGCCATAATACAGAGAAAATACTACCTATTTGAAACTTACGCACTAAATATAAAAATTGGCTTAGGGCGCATACGAGCTTCATAGAAAATGCAAACTGGAGAATGATCCTGTCTCTAAGTCGAACTCATTATTCGAAAAAACTTTGGTATCTGTACAGGCAATGGGCCTCATTACAGGTCGGGCGGTCCGGAATTAACAGTGGCGGTAAACCCGCCGCTACTGTTAATTCCGGACCGCCTGATCCCGAGTCCTGCAGGCGGACGTGGAAACACCGGCACCATCAAGAGATGGTGCCGGTGTTTCCACTTCCCCATTCCCATTGAGTCCTATTAGACTCAATGGGAATGGGGATTTACCGAATTCCGCCTCCGGAATTCCCGGGACACCAGGGTCGTAATGCCCTGGTATTTCCGGGAGTCACGGAGGCGGAATGGTAATACGAGTCCGGCGGTAACCAGGCAGTTTTACCACCTCGGTTACCGCCGGACTCGTAATCAGGCCCAATATCTTACTGAAGAAACTGATTCTGATGTTAATATTATCTCTTTAGATAAATGGAACAAGTATATTATTAAACTTTACTTCATAGAAAATCTGACTGATGTTAGACAGGAATTAGGGTTGGCTGGAGAGGACAGGATCTTTCCATTTGGTCTACATAGCATTTTAGAAATTATAAATAAGATGAAAGCATCAAGGGCTCCCGGCCCGGACAAACTTGCGAACATTGTTATCAAGTGAAATCCACTGAAATGGGCAGAGATATTGTTAGAATTATACACACAAATTTGGAAAAGTGTAAAAATCCCTGAGAATTGGAGAGTACAGGATCTTTCCCTTTGGTCTACTTAACATTTTAGAAATTATAAATAAGATGAAAGCATCAAGGGCTCCCGGCCCGGACAAACTTGCTAACATTGTTATCAAGCGAAATCCACTGAAATGGGCAGAGATATTGGTAGAATTATACACACAAATTTGGAAAAGGGGAAAAATACCTGAGAGTTGGAGAGAAGGGCTTTTCATTCCTATTTATAAAAAAGGCAATAGAAACTGTCCAAATAACTACCAACTACTTGCTATGGCCGATTCTAGTTGTAAAATCTTTTGCTCACTCTTACTTACTATCATAAATAGATGGATTAAAGACAATAGGCTTCTCTCACCCTTCCAAACATGATTTAGAGTGAGTTTTAGTACCCTAGATAATATGATAGCTCTTAATTGTATAATTGGGGAGACACGAAAAAATAAAAGACTCCATGCTCTATGTGTGCTTCATAGACTTTTCCAGAGCATTTGATTGTGTTATTAGGTACAAGCTATGGAGTAAGTTAGCATGCTGGAAAATGAACCCATTAGTATTACATCTGCTGAGGGAGATGTATAGAAAGACAGCTGTTACCATCTGTCTGAATAAAGGAAACACCAGATCTCTACCCATATGAACTAATCTGGGCTTGAAACAAAGATGTGTCACCTTGCCTGTGCTATATAATTTATATGTAGCAGATATGGGGGTCAGATTTTACAATATAAAACATTTCCCAACAAATATCGGAGGGTGCCACGTTAGTTGGTTTTCTTATGCAGACGATACAGTGTTGATGGATAAGACCCTGTTGGCCTTCAGAGGTCACTGGATGCATTACAACAGTACACTGCAGAAAACAACCTGAATATACATGTTGGAAAAACCAAAGTAATGAACTTTGTAGGTTGAAATGGGAAGAGCAAGAAGCCTAAATACCAATAGAAGATTGACATCCAAGTGATAGAAATAGTAGAAGTATATTCGTATCTAGGTATGTTAATCTGTGAAAAAACGACTCTCAAATACTATCATGAGATGTAGAAAACAAAGGGCCTCATTACACGGATGGCGCTATTAGCGCCATGGCTCATGCCGGTAAAATACCGGCACCGCCTTGGCGGAAAGGGGATTTACCGCCCCATTCCAAGGTTGGAGGGGCCGTAAATCCCCCTTCTGCCATTGCCCTTCCCCATTCCCATTTCTGCCCCATAGGGCTCTATGGGAATGGGGAAGGCGCTAATTACGGCACCGCAATTTTGCGGTGCCGTAATTAGCTCCGAGGTCCCTTAGCGGGTTGGTTTTTAACGCCTGCAAAAAGCAGGCGTTAAAGCACCAACCCGCTAAGGGACCTCGTAGAAAGGCGGTAATGGTTAACGGTCACCGTTACCATTAACGGTGGCCGTTAACCATTACCGCCTTCCGTGTAATGAGGCCCAAAGTCTCCAAAAAATGGAATATAATCAGAGCATACATTGCAACTAAGGGAGGATATTCTGTGGAAGGTCTATTGGAAATGTATAAGAGTTGCATTGTTCCGGGTGCTCTGTATGCTCTGGAATCACTAACATCTAGATTCTTGGCGGATCTGGAAAAAATTGATGGGAAATTATGGAGACCTGCATTGAGGATTGCCCAGATCTACCCCCATTGCAGCTATCAGATGTGAACTGGGACCTATTTCTCTTACCACATTATGAAAATTAATTGCTGTAAGTTATACATAAAAATGTTCTCTCAGAGGGAAGATAGCCTGTTGAAATTGGTTGGAAGCTGTATGTCAGAGTTACACAATAATAATGATTTTTTGAAAGACCTATTGAATACTTCGATGAGTTTCCTAAAATAAATTAATTTAAACTTACCTACAGAAGTTGTTGAAAAAGGAAACCTTGAAAAGAAAAGCAACACAGTGTGACATGTGTAAGAACCTGGATTCACTTGGTAATAAGAAACAATTTACTGAATATTGCCTACAAGGAACAGAAATGTCCAAACCTAGAAGCTACCTTATTAAGGTAGCTAATGGGGAATTGTCTAGGTTTATTATGCTATTGAGATTCAATATTTTGCCCTGCCTTGAGTATGTGGAAGGCTGGACAGGTATACCTAGAGTGAAAAGGGTCTGTAGATTGTGTTATGATGAGGTGGAAATGATTAGACATGTGTTAACTTACTGTAATAAGATATCAGAGGCATATTATAGAGGTTATAAGGATCTAACAAGTGATGTAAGGATGATAGCAACAGATCAGTTTTGATCAAGTATCTATATGGCTCCCCATCTTATGCATGTTAGTGCTGCTTACTATATATGGAAAGAGATTGTTAAAAAGGGGGCGGAAACCACAGTAATATCAAAGTAAAATTTCCCCTGCTTTTTGTTTTGTTTTAAATAGATGTTAAATTTGATGTTCATCCTCATACTGACCATCGGAGAAAAGTCTGACTGAACACTCCGTAGGAGACATGTTCCCAAAGTTCATGTATTTTAACATATCATTTTCAATAGTGGAAGACTCTATTTGTATATATAATTTGAATTTTAGAAATTTTGCAGAGGTTTTAAATTCTGTAGATGTATTTGTATTTGCAATTGTAATTATGTAATTATGTGAGACTCTTCACTACGCTATGCAAACTGATTAGATGTACTGTCAATCAAATGTTGAATTATTTGTATAGGATTGGTTCACATTATGATAAATTTGTATTAGATTTGTATAAGATTTATATAAAATTGTATTTTATATTTTTTCTACACATGGTTTTAAAAATGTGTAATGTAATGAATTTGTATGTGTTTAAGGTTTTAATTAACCAATAACACTATAAATAAATATTATTTTTAAAAAGGAGGTGAGCATTAAATTCCCACCCTGTAATGTATTGCCGAAACTGTATGTAATGAATAATGGATACGGCAGTACAAGGACACCTCCCTGACATTGTTATTTTTATGATCCTTAGGGAAAGACCAGAAGAATAATTGACGGTCCAGAATCAGTGGGTCTCAAGACCTGAGAGGAGCAAATTATCAGTCGTGATGCAGCTATGTTGAATCTGCAACAAGTTGAAGTTGTTTGTTCTGTTGGTTGGACACTGTTAAAAGGTTCAAGAGATGCAGTCAGAGCACATAAAAGAGAGGAGGAGCCCAGGGACAGAAAGAGAGTCATGGCTAGACTGAGCAGGATAGGACTACAGAGATATTGGATTTGTAGTTTCAAGAAAGGAAAAGTGATATGAGGATCCTTTTCAGTATTTCCTTGTGTTTTTGTTGAAACTGCTGAGGAGTAAAATAAAAAGAAGTTGAAGCATAATACTTGCTTCTTAGTCTTTAATAGAATCAAGACTCCCTGTGCAATAAGCAGGGGTAATCTTCATTGGGTTAATCTCAGGATCACTATTGGGGCAAAGAGTTATAGTCTCCTTAATAGCCTTGGTAGCTCTGCCTCCATAGAATGTTGCAAATTTGGGTCTGCAGGATGAGCTAACCTCTGAAGTAGACAGCCTGCTAATTTTAAAGAAAAGCATGTTACCTTATTTGAAGAACTTGGGAAAGGAGCCAAATATAGATTAAACAGCATCACACCAAAAAGTACACCTGACTGAGTCCTTTTCCACAATCGATAATATTCCATTCTCTTAAAGGCAGGCCTGAGGAGTGCTCTGATCATGTAGCCCACAGTAAGATTCAATAAAGGAAGACCAGTATCCCAGGACTGCAGTTTTCTTCACAAGTTGAAATGATTAACCCAGCCAAAAGCCAAGCAGAAATCCACATAGGCAGCACACAAAAGAGCTCTTCAAAGTGAATTGTTATTTATCCAGTGAAAAAGGGGCCAGTATGATAAACATGTGTGACATACTGGTTCCACCACCATTTTAATATATTGATACAATCCAGTGGAATCAATCCATGCATTGAAGGCACCCCAGATATGAGTTAGAAAAAGTTTACTGAGGTATCTAAAAAAGTGATTGATCAATCATGTTTTGGTAAACTTCTTAATCCCCTCTCATGAATAGGTATCACAATACTTGTCCTCCAAGTGGAAGCAGGGCTGTGCTTATTTCTCCAATGAGCTAATAAAGAAGGGAGTGCCAGGTACCTGCTTTTTTTAAATTAACACATTGCATAATAAGGCAGTGCCATGGATATGCAGCAGTTGAAATGTGTTGATAACACGAACTATCAATTCCATAGACAATTGATAATGCCACATAATCCAGCTAGTTGTCCATGGTAACAGATCCTCTCTTCAAGTAAGACCTAGGCTTAATTCCATCATGGACTTCCACCTGCCCTCTACAATAGGATTAACGTTAGAAGGGTTAAATGTTTACTCTGCATTATATATTAATCACTAAAATACATGCTAATTATGTTCTTTAATCACAGCTAACACGAAGGACCAGTTGTTTGTTTATTCTTATGATAAGAATGCTTTGACTTTTTAACTAAGAGATTTATTTGCTTGATTGTTAAGTTTGGATCTGTATTGTTTTTGGTTATTTTTATAGCGCTGTTTCCCCATTTGTATGGCCTCAATGCGCTTTGTGGTTGGAACGCCCTTGGTGACCGTAGTCATTGTGCTGGAGGTTTTAAGAGTTTGAGATTAGGAGATGCATGTGTGCATTTTCGCTGGTCTAGGACTTATGTGGCTGGCTAGGTTCGACTAAGCATCCCAAAAAGGTCAGGCAGGTGGGTGGGCACTGTTCATGGTTTGCGATAGAGTGCTATTGTTGAAAAGAGTCAATGTGTGGCAGCTATGTCAAATTTTTTCATTGGTAGTCGCTGTATGCCATTAGCAGAGGTGTTGAGGTACGTCAGGTGTTTCAGTGTGGATGGCTATATGCACTGCTAGACCGGATGAGCATAGCCATAGCTGCATTCTACAGTGCATGGATGCTTGGCCGTGCCTGCGGCCTGTGTCCACAGACGTGGTGTAAGGTATACGTACCATAGGCTTCGATGTTGTCCGGCTCCAGCGATCTTTGTCCATTGCGGACGGCATAGTCTCATTATTCATGGTCTCTCTGGTGCGAGAGTCTGAGCAGTGAGGGCGAGTGAGTTTATTACGGTGTGCCACAGCGAAAGGTGCTGGCTTCCCAGGTGTATTTGTCAGGTAGGAAAGTTGTTCATGGGACTATAGTTTGTCCAGGACACAGCATGGCGGATGTGAGAATTTCGCAGTTTTAACTAGAGATCCCAGATGGATGCCTGTAGGTTTATGTTCCACTGAGTGGCAGGCAGTGATTAGTCCGTGGCTAGGTTTGCAATTTCTGGCAGTTGGAGAGGCCTGGCTTCACAGCATGGCAGACTTGAGAACTTCACAGTTTAAACTAGGGATTGCTAGACAGCGGGTGAGACCTATGTTTTATAGAATGTCAGATGCAGACTCGATCATATTTACAGCTTCTCAATAACAATTCAATTAAACGGATTCCTAGGCAGCGGGAGAGGCCTATGTTTCAGAAACTCGCAGATACGAACACACCAGCACCTTTGACTCTTAGACTGTGTGAGATAGGCCTATGTTTATGAAAGTGGCAGGTCTAATAGGCAGTTATGTGGGGTGGTACACATAGATTTGAGAGTCCTGTATGGTGGGAGAGAGGCCTAAGTCTCACAATATAAATTGAAATGAGAAACAGACCTAGATTTGAGGACCCTGTATAGTGGGAGAGAGGCCTAGGTTTCACAATACAGTAGGTTTCACAATATAATAGGCAGATATGGCCTAGGTTTCACAATACAGTAGGTTACACAATATATTAGGCAGTTATGGGGGGAATACACCTACATTTGAGAACCTTGTATAGTGGGAGAGAGGCCTAGGTTTCACAGTACAGTTTGGGTACATGAGAGAACACCTACATTTGAGAGTCCTGTATAGTGGGAGAGAGGCCTAGGTTTTGTGTGGGAGGAGAGGGTCTTGGAACACCCCCTCATTCTCCACACTTCCTGGGTAGGCACAGCAGCGGCTGCTGTGGGTCCAGGGCCCCGGCCCCAGAACACTTGTGCGGGAACACCCCTAGGAACTGTGACCCCCCTCAAGACAGCATGAAACCAGAGTTGAACAAGACCCCATTTTGTATGTTACCGACTCCATTTTGTAATGGCAAGACAGTCGTAAAATTAAAACGCAGGCCCGCAGTTCTCCCAGTCAGACACACACAGTGAGCAAGCTACTCCCCTCACCTCCCCTCTGCTGTCTCTACAGTTGTTTGGTTCTCATGAGAGACTGGCCGCCAGAATGCAACAAACTTTACACTGTATCTTCTGCCTTCCGTCTTACTTCATCGACCCTGACACGGCCCAGCACAAGGGCCAGCACAAAAGTAATTCATCTCTATAGACCTACCCCCACCCAGCAGACAGAATACTGTCCCCACGTTCCTTAAAACAAGATCAATCAGTTGAAGCAACCCCCAAGTATATTTGATTGTTCGCGCCTTAGTAAAGCGAGAGCCAAAGTGCCTTTCTCCATGCAATCAGGAAATGTTGCTCATGGGCCGGTTTTTATCTCATGCAAAATAGTGCAAGGATTGTAGTAGAATAATAGGTATGGTAATGCACTGTATAATATGTCTGTAGTAGAAAGCCCTAACATTAGAATTTAATTATAAAAGTGTGATGTATATTAACGTATGGTATGATGCTGCTAATGGAAATGTATTGCCGTAACGACACGCATAGCCAACATAACGCTGTACACGCCAGCATAAAGCTACCTAATCTTTTTTAGTTTAACTGTGAATACATGAATGATATTGTGTGAAATTAATACCGCAACCAATTGCTCTGACTAGAATGTTCGTATCATGACAATATGTGTTAAGGCCACATGTGCAGAACCTGAGCCATGAACTGTTTAGTGTAGAATGGACACTAACCTTGGCACAAGTCTGCCTTCCTGATGAGATTTGTAACACTGAAGATATTTAGCTCGATAGAAATATAGTATGCTTTAACAAATGCAACCAGAATGTAAAGTAATAGGCCACATGTAAAGAGCCCATATGTAAAACCTGTTTCTGAAAGCCCTGTCTCTTAATGCAACATGGAATTATACCGCAAAGCTGTTTCGATTCCCCTCCACCCTTCGTGGCGTCAAAGTAGATTAGCAAAGATTTAATGGTGTTTTGAACAACCGAACACTAACCCCCCACAAAGACATTTATGCCCATAATGGTACGTGCCTCTTGTGACCTGTTTTTAAGTGTAATTCCAGTCTTAGATGTAGAGCCCACTTTGTTGTTTATCAGATGGACATTCCAGAACATGCAATGACCTCAAAGGCCTCACCTCTTTAGCCAATACATCTTGCATTGTATCAACACACAGTTAAGATGCCTACCAACAGATCAAGTGCTACATTTAATGGTTATATTCTGACCTATGACCACAGATAAATTAACCTGTACTTGAAAAACGTTCTTCCTAAATGTCTAAGTGTACAAGTCTTTGAGCTCACTGGACAAGCGGATTATGGTAGTGAATGAATGGGAATGTGTAGACACAAGGGCGTATGTCAAATGGTTATTTAATATGTAAACAGCGCAACAAGTTGCCGATTCCACGTGCCAACTCGATGAGCCTAGATGACCGATTGACCCGAGAAACATCCTCACCACTCCACGTGTTCTCAAGCCAACCAAGCGCCACCAACCCTATGGCACCTATAGGTGTTCGCCCCTAGTGACCAATCCCAATCTATCATGAGTCCCTTAGGCCTTCCCCCTGTTCAATTACAATATTGTTGTATAAAAGCAATTTGTAACATGTTTTCTGCAAAGCGCTCTCGGCGTGAGCAGAGTAGATTCTGCTTGCCCTATTTGGATAAAGCCTTTTCTTAACACCAACTCTTGGTCTTGGTCTCATTCCCTCCTGGATGCGTCTTGATTGACTCTATTGAGTGAATTGACTGTATTTTTGGGGGCCTCTCACTTTCATTGGTGACCGAGACGCGATAGCGTGCTTTCTGTCCATCTGGCACGAGACGTCCCCCTGTTTATGACCCGGAGCGCGCTCCCTCAATAGCTACCGGCCAACGGCAACCGGTACACCTAGCCGTGCGCACGCAATAGGGCGAAAGGATACAGGATCCCTCTTTACAAAGCCCACTGTACCACTCGCCAGAGCCGGGCGTGGTCTTTGAGCGAGGAGCGGCGCACTGACCGGTCGGGTCCAGTGGGTCTCGGATCAAGACGGACACGTGAGTATCAAGTGCGGGTGATATTAAAAGGAGGGTGGGAGTCAGATTAGAAGGGTTTGGGACAAATGGCATAAGTTGGGGTGAACAGGTGCAGCGACTTCTAGTATAGAGGTGAACCTGGGGGGTCTGGGTCATTCCATATTCCATTGTACTTTATCTATCGCAGATGGCCATTAGGACGGTAACAGAGAACAAGGTGAAAAGAGGTTAAAGGGATCCTATCTCCGTTGGGGGGTGGAAGGCAGTGCCGCATAGTAATATCTCGACTAGTACAGGATAAGTGGATATGGGAAAACTGAGGTAAAAGAAGAAAATGTAGGGGTCTCAAAGGAAGAACCGGAGTAGTATTTAGAAACACTTTTTCCGACTTTATCGTATCTATTTCTTTCTCTCTCCCTCTTGGGTGATTTGAAGTAAAGTATAGGGGAGAGAACCATTGAAGGGAAGTGCAATTAAGCAGGGGTAAAAGGGACAATAGGAAAGGCGAAGCACAGTTTATGTTGTCTATGTTTTCCGTTGTATGTGAAATTCGTTAAGTGTTGGTCTCTTTATGTAAGCATTGTTTGTTGTTAGAGAACAATAATGAAATTGGTCTGACATTGTGGAAAAGAGTGTGGTGTTCAAATTAATGTGATTTAGAATTGATGGAAAACGAGTACAAGTCCATGGGGGTCATTACGAGTTTGGAGGTAGCCATGGTGCTATCCCATGGTAAATCCCCATTCTGAAAACCATTCCCCTTTCCCATTCAAGCCCCCATAGGGGGTGAAGGGCAGTGAAGGGCAAATTACGTAGGATGAGAATAAGGTAGAGGCCACACGTGTATACCCTTTATTGACAAAACCAGTGCCCGCAGAAGGATATAGTGATCCTGTGTACGTAGCACAGCCCACATTGCCCTCCATACCTAAGCATTCTGTCACAGCCCCACCCCCATATGAGAGGAGTAGCAGGACAAGTAAGTACCCCTACAATCGATATTGAGAAGCTTATACAAGATCTAGATTCACGATTAACAATGGTTCAAACAGAACTGTCCTGCATTAGGGTCATGGGGGAAAAGGGAGGGTCACTTACCCCCGAGTAGAACGAGACGCAATGTCACGGCCGAGCGAAGGGGCAGTGGAAGATGGATGGAAAAAGGGAGAAATACTATTCTGAATAAATGATACCCCCACACGAATCATAGAAATAAACGCAGCTGATAGTGAACACGAGTTAGAAGAGGGAGGGGCGGCATCAGACAGAGAGGAAGAATATTGGTGTGAGATAGAGGAGCAGGATGAAGAAGAAAGGAGGTTGGGAACTGCCAAAGGTGGGGCTACATTTGGGGAGGGATTGTCACCCATGGAAGAATGGAGAGGGAGGTTAAGGAGAAGAACAGGCCACACGGCGGTAATAGGGAAGAAAGGGAAGAAGGTGAGTACCAACAAAGGGGGAAAAAACCTACAGCTGCCACTAATACACAGGGGGGGAGAGGCCCAACTACATACCGTGGGTCCAAATGGATAAGTGGTCCCAAATGGACAAGACAAACTTGCTCAAACAGTTACCCCCACTGTCCGGAGGCGCCAGCAAGTGGATATATGCATTTGAGAAACACACGGCAGGAGTACCCTTGGTAATGGGGGATGTTAAAAGCCTGCTAGTATCTGCAGTGGGAGACCAGGCAAACAGGGTCTGGGCGAAAGTGGGGTTTCCGGAATAACACTAGATTGTGACCGCCATGATGTGGCCTACTTCAACACAGTACGAGCACGAGTGTGGGACGCCCTAAGAGAAACATTTCCAGACACCCCAGATTTACAGTCCGTCATGCAGTGCACAATGGGAGATGAGGAAGATGCAATGTCTTTCATTATTCGGGTGGAGAGCGGAAACTGGTACGGCCTGAAATCAATCAACTTCCTTGTTTTACTTGATTATAAAAAGAGGCATCCCAAAGGAGGTACAGAAGGCCCTAGATAAAATAGCTGGGATGAAATTCAAAGCATAATAGTGCATCTCTGCAAGAGTATCAAAGAGAAGGAAAAGGGGATAGCTCAGCGGCAGTTGGCAGACGAGGCTAAATTAGTACAAAGCAAACTACTGGAGGTTAGTGCAGTAGCAGCAACCAGCGCGGCAGGAAGGGAGCAGGAGGAGGACGACGAGCGAATGGGAATACCGGCGCAAATGGCAGCAAACTGGACAGGTAACAGCCAGGACTCGTGGTTTGGGGATAACCAGTATGAGGAACCACAAAGGCTTTTGAGAGGTGGGTGGGGCAATAGAGGAGGATTCAGGGGGCTGAAAGGAGGGGGTGCCGGTATGGAGGGCCCAGAGGAGGAGGGCAAGGACAGTGTTGGAATTGCGGGAAGTGGGAATATTTTATGAATGTCGAAGCAGACCCAATAACTCATACCCAAATGAACAACAGATTGGACACCCCCACCCTGGGAGCCCCTACGGATTACCAATGGGTGGGAATAGAAGAGCTAGTCAGCCTGACCCTAGGTACATGAATGAGCATCAAATGCCCACACAAAACACATCTCCACACCCCCAGTTTCACGAAAGTACTGCCCCCATGCGTAATAATACTTATGCCACCACTGCAAATGGAGCACCGACACCGTGTAGAGGAACAGCAATAGTAACAGGAAATGTTTTTGATGTTGATGAGCTCCCATGGCATTCAGCATAGGACAGCCCACGGGGAACACTTGCGTGTCCAATACTGTCAACGACAATTAACACAGCAGAGGAACCACTGGTAGGGGCGGCAATATGAAACAAACAATTCATTTTTATGGTGTACTCAGGAGCAGAAAAATCATGCCTCAAAGAAGGCAGGTTCCCGCTTTCTAATCAGACTTTGGAAACGCAAGGATTCTCTGGGGCGGTGGTTGATGTTCCATATACTGAGGAGTTAGACATAACGGTTGGGGGGAAAACTATGCAGGCACCCCTGTTGTATTACGAAGAGTCGCCCATTAATTTGCTGGGCAGAGATCTTCTCAGCAAACTCAACATGACCATATCCTTCATAAACAGAGGGATAGTATGCTCTACACCAGATATATGTTAAATTCGCGCCATGTTAGCAATACACACACAAGCAACCTTCCTGCAAACAGGTGGCATACTTGTAAATCCTGATATGTTCATGCAAGGGTTGAGATTACTGGCGAGAGTGGTGCCAGAATTAAAAAATGAAAAATGGAGGGTGCCTTCAGAATTTATTTTCCGCCCCATCACAGACCCAGAAATAGTGCCAGGCTCAATAGTATCCTTAGATATACATGCAGTACAGGTGTCGTCACAGAGAATAGCAATAATTGCAATGGACATGCAGGGATATCGGTGGAGAACAGTGCTGTGTATTGACGCCAATATGGCCCTGCGGTAGTTAACAGACGAGGAATTTTTTTGTGACACATATAGTGATGGAAATAGCAATCCCTTGTGATGTAATGATTCAAAGAAGCGAGGTACCACTACCTCTCGTAGCAGTCATCAAAGCACAATCAGAATACCTTGAGGCAGACATGTTCCAAGTACCGCAGCAGTTGTGGACCACAGGCCCACATGATGTAGGGTTGCTGCATGAAGTGACACCTGTAAAGATAAAACTCAAGCCCGGAGCTATACTACCCCGAGTGAAAAAATACCCCATATCCAGAGAAGCAGAAGAGGGTATAAAAGACACAATATGTGCATTGCTGAAACAGGGAATAATAGTACCATTCAACTTGCCTAGTAACACATGCATTTACCTGATCAAGAAAGCGAAAGGAGGGGCGTGGAGGATGATCCAGGACCTACTCCCCCTCCATGACATAGTACCGAAAGAATTCCCTCTTGATTCAAATCCTGCCTCAATATTATGCAGCAACCCAACAGAAGCTACCTATTTTACAGTAGTAGATCTGAAGAATGCCTTCTTTTCAATTCCTCTCGACCCAGGTTCCTGGTACCAGCATTTCTGCAAGGTGGTGGGGAATATATGAGCACTGCAGATTGCCCCAAGGGTACTGCCAAAGTCCCAGTATTTTTAATAGGATATTGCATGAAGATCTTGGAAAGATACATACAACGAGTCCAATAATTCAATACGTGGACGATTTGTTGGTCTGCAGAAAAGATGAAAAAGAGTGCAGAGAGGATTCCATTACCCTGTTAACACATTTAGCACAGAAAGTATACAAGGCAGACAGACAAAAATTGCAATACTGCTTGACAGAAGTTCTGTACTTAGGCCAGCTGATATCTAAAGATGATAAGAGAATAATACCCGACAGAGCAGCAGCAATAAAAGCAGTAAGAGAGCCTAACACAGTAAAAGAGATGCAGAAGTTCCTTGGCATGTGAAATTATTGCAGAGCGTGGATACTAGATTATGCAGCATACACAAAACCCCTGCTGCAAGCACTTCAAGAAGCACAGCGAGAAAACACCAAATTACAATGGACACAAGAAATGCACACATCTTTTGACACACTCAAAGAATTGATATCCACTGCCCCAGTTCTGGCAACGCCTAATTATGAGCAGGAATTTTATTTGTTCTCACATTGCAATGGCACACTCATGACAGCTGTACTGACAGAAAAAACATCCCTAGGTCACAAGCCCCTTGCATTTTACAGTGGGACACTAGATGCCATAATGCAAGGACCTTTCGCTTGCAAACAGGCTCTCGCAGCCGCCGCGTTCACAATTGAAAAGATTTCTACAATCGTGATGGGATGCTCCGTCACGTTATATGTGGATCATTCTCTTTTTGCCATCTTAGAAAGATCAAAAAGCACATTAACTACCTAACGGGCCACAGCATATGAGTTGAACATATCCAGCTCGAACATTCATATTGTACATTGCAAAAGCGTAAACCCTGACACATTTATCACAGAAGCATGCACAGTAGAGGACATGCAGCAACACGACTGTGCTACATACACAGGAGATGATGATGACACGGCCAAAGCACATGAGAACGCACTGTCGGAAGGAGAAATTTATTTCGTAGACGGGTCTGCCTCCATAAATTGTGACACAGGAGAAAAACACGTAGGAGCTGAGGTAGTATGGGTGGAAGATGGGGAATTTGAAGTGATTGTACAGAAAAGATTACCATCACACTTCTCAGCCCAAGCAGCAGAACTAGTGTCGCTCATAGAAGCATTGCATACAGCAAAGGGGTGCGCGGTCACCATATACACCGACTCTGCCTACATGGCAACAACAGTACATGGAGGATTAGCAAGATGGGGGAGGAGAGGATTCCAGGGGGCAGATGGGTCCCAAGTCCAGCATGCAATGTTACTAGGGGAATTAATTGATGCGCTAAAAGAACCTACACTTGTAGCAGTCATGAAATGTCAGGCCCACACACAAGGTGATGACGTCATCTCGTTGGGAAACGCGGCAGCGGATGCTGCAGCCAAGAAAGCCTCCTATTTATTAAAACCTGCAACAGGTGAATACACATTACAAACGGTGGTAGAGGAGATACAGCCAGAAGGATTCAACTCATTACCAGTGCCTCAAATCATTGAGCTTCAGCAAGATGCACCCAGTGAGGAAAAGGAGACATGGGTGAAAAGGGGGTGTAGCCAGTCATCCACTGATCTATTATGGAGACAGAATAACACTGGTAAGGTAGTAATGCCCGCAAAATTACAAGAGGTAGCATTCAAGCTGTTGCACTTCCCAGCCCACAATGCAAAGCAGCATATTATTGCAGACATACAGGAAGATTGGATCGCCCCAGGACTACAGGAACACGTGACAAAATTAGTAATAGAATGTATCACATGCCAAACGTACAACTCTGGCATGACACTACAAAAACCCAGAGGAACATTACCAAAGCCTGAAGGGCCATTCAGGGAACTGCATATAGATTATGCAGACATGGGAGAGAGGTGTAATGGGGCCAGATATTTGATTGTTGTAGTATGCCCCTTTTCCCAATGGGTGGAAGCAGGCCCCTGTGCTCATCCAGATGCACAGTGTGCCGCCAAGTTCTTGGTTAGGGAAGTGTTCCCCCGCTGGGGCATTTGCGATGTCATACATTTTGAAAATGGGACGCATTTTGTAAATGACATGTTCAAGCATATTACTGTGATGCTAGGTATAACTCATAAGCTCTGTACAATTTATCATCTGCAATCAACAGATTGTTGAAAAAATGAACGGATTGCTCAAGAGTAGATTGTCAAAAATGTGTCACACACTCAAGAAGAACTGGGTATATTGTTTACCCTTGCCACTTTTTGAAAAGAGGAATCAGCCCAGTAAGGACAACCACCTGTCACCCCATGAGATTGTGACAGGTAGGAGGATGCATACAGCCCACTCGCCCCTGCGCAGACAATCAGATGCACACCAAAGTGCCACAGTCCTAGGAGAAGAATTCCATGAGAATCTTAGGAACTTGACAAGAGCTGCACAAGCCGTAGCCAAGCAAATAGCACCATCCTTTACACAAGAAAATGCCACAGATGCAACCACCCCAGCCGCAAATAGCCCAGACTGCCAGTTGATGACAGGTGACATGGTATACGTGAGGGGTTTTGTGCGACGGTGGAACGGACCAAGGTTCCACGCTCCATATAAGGTAATATACTGCACGTCAACAGCAGTAAAAGTGCAGGGCCTAAGGTATTGGGTGCACTTGACAGGTGTTCGCAAGGCTCATGGGAGTACAGACTGCACAGATTATGAAGATAACAGAAATGAGCAAAGCGCACAAACATAGAAAGCGAAGCAGCAGGAGTACAAGAATAAATTGTAGGTGCATAACAAGGACAAAACAAAGAGTAAACGGGAGTATTGAGTATTTAAAAGGATGCATAATATTGATGAATAATGATAAAAAGTGTGACAGGATAATACAAAACCAACTGTTAAAGTGTAAATAAATGTGAATAAATGTACCTGTCTGCTCTTTCTTCTCCTCTTTCTTTCTCTCTGACTTTTCCTTTTTTGTGTATGTAAATATGTACCCATATGAGCATGTTTTCTTTATTGCTGATTCTGAATTGACAGCGAATTGCCTCCCTTGGTTCCTCATCCCCAGACGCAAGGTGTGGGGAGGGGAAAGGAAGAGATGCAAAAATATGTACTCATATTATGAGACAAGAAGCAAGTGCAAGAAAAACCAAAAACTGAAATAATTTACGATTGAGCTGTGTAAATATTGAAAGCTTAAAATGCATGATTAACAAATGATTTTATCGCATTTATTAGGAGCTACAATGGACATGGAAGAGGCCCCAGCGGCAACAAATAGTAGTGTAGATAGGAACAGACAAAGAGGACATGTGTATCCTAGGTATTCATATGAGTGTGTGTTGTTTGTGTGTGCAGTGGTATTATTTTCGACACTATTTGGTTTGTTCTTGTATTGGACAATTACCTATATTTCAATTGATGTGAGCCAGGGGAGTGTCGGCATGAAAACAATCAAAAAAGGAACCCATTTAATTTGGGATGCTGTTAAATTAATTTGGGCCCACAGGAGTGATGGGAATGAATACAACGGTACTTCAAATGCCACACTTAAACAGGCCACTCAAAAGCGCCCATATGTAAATGAATCCGACTTTAGCATTTATACAATCAATGACAGAACACCTTCTGAACTCACATGGGTACGAAATCACCCCTACTCAACCCCAATGCCGGTGCCAGAACCTGTATCATCAGGTAATATAGCAACCAGCGAAAAGAGCATTGATAAAAATCATATGGCCATCCGCTACTATAACGTGTACACAGAGTGGGAGGGAAACGAGGATGGCAAAACGGCTCAGGGGAATGAGGGAGGTGGATTTAGGAGGAAAAAGAAAGAAACACAACAGGAAAAGTGGGAAGAACATTATAAATTAAGCCTAGACACAGTCGATGATCCTCAGCACCCACACCAAACAAACAAATGATATGCTGACATGAGCAACATGGCAAAGCAAACAACTAACGAAAGTTGCTACGTGTGCTCACTTATACCCCATGCCTCAGGCACCCCAAAGGTTCTATTGCCACAAGAAATCCAATTTGCAGAGGCTCAGTGTCTCCTACATCTCACGCTGTGTCGAATTAGAAATACTTTTCAAGCACACACAGTTTCATTTGAACTGTTGCAAAATGAGCAGACTTGTTACTCTCGGCCGCAAGGAGTAATATGTGTAAAGGAGCCTTTTCCAGTGATAAAAGGAACATTGCACTCGGACAATAAGTGGAGAAATGAAGAAATAATGTGCAAAGCAGAAACACTACGAGGGCTGTCTGAAGAAAAACTCTTATGGGTACAGAGAACGTTTGCTCCCATATGGACTAAACATATAACAAAGCTCACTTGGGTTACTGCCATCAAAAAACCCTTCAAACTGCAAAAAAGACATTTCTTACGAACTCTGCTTCCGTGGGGAAGGTAAAAAGAACATGGGGGAAAATAAAAATTGCAGCAAAACTCTCATAATACCTGACATGAAGAAAGGCACAGCAGCAATGATGGACATATACTGGGTTTGCGGCAACATATCTGCACCTGCCGCAATCATGGAGGGGCACATGCTCATTGGCAACGCTACATTCCGCGCTGATGGTAATTCCAGAAAGCCATATCCAAGGTTGAAGCACACACATAGCAGCGTCAACTGAATTCTCCCCAACCTTGACGAAGAAGGAATGCAGAGCACAATGCAGAGGAAGAAACGAGCATCAAACTATATATCCGCCAAATCATCAGAAATCTTGGCACAGATTCCCGATCGATTCCAGTTGTTCAGCTTTGTTGAAACATTTTTCGCGTCCCTCGTCCACAGTATCCAAGCGAGAGCGAATGCAAAGTGGCTTCAGATCACCAGTTGGGAGCTCATCCAACTGGCCAATGACACTGAAGAGGGGTTCAACATCATCAAAGTGGAACTTAGAGCCCTGCGACTAATGACCATGCAGAACACATATGTGCTAGACCTGTTAACAACAATCGATGGAGGTGTTTGCCGAAAAATCGGGAGCGCATGTTGCACTTTTGTACCCTCTGTAGACACGGAGAATGGCTCACTCTCACACGTGAAAGCAGTGGTGCACAACCTCGGGGAACGTATGAAGGATGAAGGAGGGGCCCAGACTAGCACATGGTTCAACAATCTTTTTTCTTGGGTACCATCATGGCTTGGAATGACAGTGAAGCTCCTCATACCACTCATCGTCTTTTTGCTCCTCATTTTTTGTGTGTGCCAATTAGGACTTAGATGCTGCGCCAATGCAGTTCCTAATGGTGCGTTGATGATGGTAACAATGAGCCGTGCAATTGGAGTGGCGCAAATCAAACATGAATCAGAAGTGCAAACAGGAGATAGTTCAGAGCCCAAATACAGAATGACCGCTGTATACAATACGGGGCAGAGGGTGGATAATCTATATCACACAACCATTAAGGAGCCCAGAGAGTTACAATGGTACAAGGAGGTATGGGTAGATCTGGAGGGAGATGGAGGGTGTATTTATATGACCTGTACCCTGGATGAGTATGCTAGGATGGAGGGAAGCCTTAAAGTTGGATGCAGAGCATGGATGCCAATAAAGGGAATACCAGCATGGGATGAAGCAATAGCTGAGGAGGAAGAGCGTAAGAGGTTGGGACTTAAGTAACGAAAGGGGGGGAATGTGTGGGGGGGGAGGGTCTTGGAACCCCCCTCACTCTCCACACGTCCTGGGTATGCCCAGAAGCGGCTGCTGTGGGTCCAGGGCCCGGCCCCAGAGCACTCATGCGGGAACACCCCTAGGAACTGCGACCCCCTCAAGACAGCATGATACCAGAGTCAAACCCATTTTCCATGTTACCGACTCAATTTTGTAATGGCAAGACAGTTGTAAAATTAAAACGCAGGCCCGCAGTTCTCCCAGTCAGATGCACACAGTCAGCAAGCTACTCCCCTCACCTCCTCCCCTCTGCCGTCTCTACAGTTGTTCAGTTCTCATGAGAGACTGGCCGCGAGAATGCAACAAACTTTACACTGTATCTTATGCCTTCCGTCTTACTTCATCGGCCGTGACACGGCCCAGCACAAGGGCCAGCACAAAAGTCATTCATCTCTATAAACCTGCCCCCCACCCAGCAGACCCTAGCCATAAAGAATACTGTCCCCACATTCCTTAAAACAGATCAAACAGTTGAAGCAATCCCCAAGCAATCCCCAAGTATATTTGATTGTTCGCGCCTTAGTATAGCGAGAGCCAAAGTGCCTTTCTCCATGCAATCAGGAAATGTTGCTCATAGGCCGGTTTTTATCTCATGGAAAATAGTGTAAGGATTGTAGTAGAATAATAGGTATGGTAATGCACTGTATAATATGTGTGTAGTAGAAAGCCCTAGAATTTAATTATAAAAGTGTGATGTACATTAACGTATGCTATGATGCTGCTAATGGAAATGGATTGCTGTAACGACGTGCATAGCCAATATAATGCTGTACACGCCAGAATAAAGCTACCTCATCTTTTTTAGTTTAACTGTAAATACATGAATGATATTGTGTGAAATAAATACCGCAACCAATTGCTCTGACTAGAATGTTCGTATTACGACGATATGTGTTAAGGCCACATGTGCAGAACCTGAGCCATGAACTGTTTAGTGTAGAATGGACACTAACCTTGGCACAAGTCTGCTTTCCTGATGAGATTTGACACAATGAAGATATTTAGCTCGATAGAAATATAGTATGCTTTAACAAATGTAACCAGAATGTAAAGTAATCGGCCACGTGTAAAGAGCCTGTATGTAAAACCTGTTTCTGAAGGCCCTGTCTCTTTATGCAATGTGGAATTATACCGCAAAGGTGTTTCGATTCCCCCCCACCCTTCGTGGCGTCAAAGTAGATTAGCAAAGATTTAATGGTGTTTTGAACAACCGACCACTAACCCCCCACAAAGAGGTTTATGCCCATAATAGTATGTGCCTCTTGTGACCTGTTTTTAAGTGTAATTCCAGTCTTAGATGTAGAGCCCACTTTGTTGTTTATCAGATGGACATTCCAGACCATGCAATGACCTCAAAGGCCTCACCTCTTTAGCCAATACATCTTGCATTGTATCAACACACAGTTAAGATGCCTACCAACAGATCAAGTGCTACATTAAATGGTTATATTCTGACCTATGCCCACAGATAAATTAACCTGTACTTGAAAAACGTTCTTCCTAAGTGTCTAAGCGTACAACTCTTTGAGCTCACTGGACAACTGGATTATGGTAGTGAATGAATAGGAATGTGTGGCCACAAGGGCAAATGTCAGATGGGTATTTAATATGTAAACAGCGCAACAAGTTGCCGATTCCACATGCCAACTCGATGAGCCCAGATGACCGATTGACCCGAGAAACATCATCGCCACACCACGTGTTAACAAGCCAACCAAGCGCCACCAACCCTATGGCATCTATAGGTGCTCGCCCCTAGTGACCAATCCCAATCTATCATGTGCCCCTTAGGCCGTTCCCCTGTTCGATGACAATATTAATGTATAAAAGCAATTTGTAACATATTTTCTGCAGAGCGCTCTCGGCGTGAGCAGAGTAGATTCTGCTTGTCCTATTTAGATAAAGCCTTTTCTTAAGATCAACACTTGGTCTTGGTCTCATTCCCTCCTGGGATGCATCTTGATTGACTCTATTGAGTGAATTGACTGTATTTTTGGGGGCCTCTCACTTTCAGTTTCACAGTACAGTTTGGGTAAAGGAGAGAGCATCTAGATTTGAGAGTCCTGTATAGTGGGAGAGAGGCCTAGGTTTCACAACACAGTAGGTTTCACAATATAATAGGCAGATATGGCCTAGGTTTCACAATACAGCAGGTTACACAATATAATAGGCAGTTATGGAGGCGTTCACCTACATTTGAGAACCCTGTATAGTGGGAGAGAGGCCTAGGTTTCACAACACAGTTTGGGTTCAGAAGAGAGCACCTAGATTTGAGAGTCCTATATAGTGGGAGAGAAGCCTAGGTTTCACAATACAGTATATTTTACATTATAATAGGCACATATGGGGGGGTACACCTAAATTTGAGAACTCTGTATAGTGGGAGAGAGGCCTAGGTTTCACAATACAGTAGGTTACACAATATAATAGGCAGTTATGTTTGGGTGATACATCTAAATTGAGAACCCTGTATAGTGGAAGAGAGGCCTAGGTTTCACAATACAGTAGTTTGCACAATATAATAGGCAAATATGGGGGGGGGGATAAACCTAGATTTGAGAACCCTGTATAGTGGGAGAGAGGCCTGGTTACACAGTACAATTTGGTACGGGAGAACACACCTAAATTTGAGAGTCCTGTGTAGTTGGAGAGAGGCCTAGGTTTCACAATATGTTATGTTTCACAATATAATAGGCAAATATGGGGGGGATACAACTAGATTTGAGAAGACTGTATAGTGGGAGAGAAGCCTAGGTTTCACAATACAGTAGGTTTCACAATATAGTAGGGAGATATGGCCTAGGTTTCACAGCACAGTAGGTTACACAATATAATAGGCAGTTATGGGGGGTACACCTAAATTGAGAACCCTGTATAGTGGGAGAGAGGCCTAGATTTCACAATACAGTAGGTTACACAATATAATAGGCAAATATGGGGGGGATACAACTAGATTTGAGAAGCCTATATAGTGGGAGAGAAGCCTAGGTTTCACAATACAGTAGGTTACACAATATAATAGGCAGTTATGAGAGGCTACACCTAAATTGAGATACCCGTATAGTGGGAGAGAGGCCTAGGTTTCACAATACAGTAGGTTACACAATATAATAGGCAAATATGGGGGGTATAAAACCTAGATTTGAGAACACTGTATAGTGGGAGAGAGGCCTGGTTACACAGTACAATTTAGTTAGGAGAGAACACACCTAGATTTGAAAGTCCTGTATAGTGGGTGAGAGACATAGGTTTCACAATACAGTAGGTTTCACAATATAAAAGGGGGATATGGCCTACGTTTCACAATACAGTAGGTTACACAATATAATAGGCAGTTTTGTGGGGGGGATACATTTAAATTGAGAACCCTGTATAGTGGGAGAGAGGCCTAGGTTTCACAATACAGTAGGTTGCACAATATAATAGGCAAATATGGCGGGGATACAACTAGATTTGAGAAGCCTGTATAGTGGGAGAGAGGCCTAGGTTTCACAACACAGTAGGTTTCACAATATAATAGGCAGATATGGCCTAGGTTTCACAATACAGCAGGTTACACAATATAATAGGCAGTTATGGAGGCGTTCACCTACATTTGAGAACCCTGTATAGTGAGAGAGAGGCCTAGGTTTCACAACACAGTTTGGGTTCAGGAGAGAGCACCTAGATTTGAGAGTCCTGTATAGTGGGAGAGAAGCCTAGGTTTCACAATACAGTATGTTTTACATTATAATAGGCACATATGGGGTGGAGGGGTACACCTAAATTTGAAAACTCTGTATAGTGGGAGAGAGGCCTAGGTTTCACAATACAGTAGGTTTCACAATATAATAGGGGGATATGGCCTAGGTTTCACAATACAGTAGGTTACACAATATAATAGGCAGTTATGTGTGGGTGATACATCTAAATTGAGAACCCTGTATAGTGGGAGAGAGGCCTAGGTTTCACAATACAGTAGGTTACACAATATAATAGGCAACTATGGGGGGAATACAACTAGATTTGAGAAGCCTGTATAGTGGGAGAGAAGCCTAGGTTTCACAATACAGTAGGATACACAATATAATAGGCAGTTATGGGAGGCTACACCTAAATTGAGAACCCTGTATAGTGGGAGAGAGGCCTAGGATTCACAATACAGTAGGTTACATAATATAATAGGCAAATATGGGGGGGATAAACCTAGATTTGAGAACCCTGTATAGCGGGAGAGAGGCCGGGTTACACAGTACAATTTGGTATGGGAGAACACACCTACATTTGAGAGTTCTGTGTAGTTGGAGAGAGGCCTAGGTTTCACAATACGGTATGTTTCACAATATAATAGGCAAATATGGGGGGGATACAACTAGATTTGAGAAGCCTGTATAGTGGGAGAGAAGCCTAGGTTTCACAATACAGTAGGTTTCACAATATATTAGGGAGATATGGCCTAGGTTTCACAGCACAGTAGGTTACACAATATAATAGGCAGTTATGGGGGGTACACCTAAATTGAGAACCCTGTATAGTGGGAGAGAGGCCTAGATTTCACAATACAGTAGGTTACACAATATAATAGGCAAATATAGGGGGATACAACTAGATTTGAGAAGCCTGTATAGTGGGAGAGAAGCCTAGGTTTCACCATACAGTAGGTTAGACAATATAATAGGCAGTTATGAGAGGCTACACCTGAATTGAGAACCCTGTATAGTGGGAGAGAGGCCTACATTTCACAATACAGTAGGTTACACAATATAATAGGCAGTTTTGTGGGGGGATACATTTAAATTGAGAACCCTGTATAGTGGGAGAGAGGCCTAGATTTCACAATACAGTAGGTTACACAATATAATAGGCAAATATGTGGGGGATACAACTAGATTTGAGAAGCCTGTATAGTGGGAGAGAAGCCTAAGTTTCACCATACAGTAGGTTACACAATATAATAGGCAAATATGGGGGGGTATAAAACCTAGATTTGAGAACACTGTATAGTGGGAGAGAGGCCTGGTTACACAGTACAATTTAGTTAGGAGAGAACACACCTAGATTTGAAAGTCCTGTATAGTGGGTGAGAGACATAGGTTTCACAATACAGTAGGTTTCACAATATAAAAGGGGGATATGGCCTACGTTTCACAATACAGTAGGTTACACAATATAATAGGCAGTTTTGTGGGGGGGATACATTTAAATTGAGAACCCTGTATAGTGGGAGAGAGGCCTAGGTTTCACAATACAGTAGGTTGCACAATATAATAGGCAAATATGGCGGGGATACAACTAGATTTGAGAAGCCTGTATAGTGGGAGAGAGGCCTAGGTTTCACAACACAGTAGGTTTCACAATATAATAGGCAGATATGGCCTAGGTTTCACAATACAGCAGGTTACACAATATAATAGGCAGTTATGGAGGCGTTCACCTACATTTGAGAACCCTGTATAGTGAGAGAGAGGCCTAGGTTTCACAACACAGTTTGGGTTCAGGAGAGAGCACCTAGATTTGAGAGTCCTGTATAGTGGGAGAGAAGCCTAGGTTTCACAATACAGTATGTTTTACATTATAATAGGCACATATGGGGGGGAGGGGTACACCTAAATTTGAAAACTCTGTATAGTGGCAGAGAGGCCTAGGTTTCACAATACAGTAGGTTTCACAATATAAGAGGGGGATATGGCCTAGGTTTCACAATACAGTATGTTACACAATATAATAGGCAGTTATGTGTGGGTGATACATCTAAATTGAGAACCCTGTATAGTGGGAGAGAGGCCTAGGTTTCACAATACAGTAGGTTACACAATATAATAGGCAACTATGGGGGGAATACAACTAGATTTGAGAAGCCTGTATAGTGGGAGAGAAGCCTAGGTTTCACAATACAGTAGGTTACACAATATAATAGGCAGTTATGGGAGGCTACACCTAAATTGAGAACCCTGTATAGTGGGAGAGAGGCCTAGGATTCACAATACAGTAGGTTACATAATATAATAGGCAAATATGGGGGGGATAAACCTAGATTTGAGAACCCTGTATAGCGGGAGAGAGGCCGGGTTACACAGTACAATTTGGTATGGGAGAACACACCTAAATTTGAGAGTTCTGTGTAGTTGGAGAGAGGCCTAGGTTTCACAATACGGTATGTTTCACAATATAATAGGCAAATATGGGGGGGATACAACTAGATTTGAGAAGCCTGTATAGTGGGAGAGAAGCCTAGGTTTCACAATACAGTAGGTTTCACAATATATTAGGGAGATATGGCCTAGGTTTCACAGCACAGTAGGTTACACAATATAATAGGCAGTTATGGGGGGTACACCTAAATTGAGAACCCTGTATAGTGGGAGAGAGGCCTAGATTTCACAATACAGTAGGTTACACAATATAATAGGCAAATATAGGGGGATACAACTAGATTTGAGAAGCCTGTATAGTGGGAGAGAAGCCTAGATTTCACCATACAGTAGGTTACACAATATAATAGGCAGTTATGAGAGGCTACACCTGAATTGAGAACCCCGTATAGTGGGAGAGAGGCCTACATTTCACAATACAGTAGGTTACACAATATAATAGGCAGTTTTGTGGGGGGATACATTTAAATTGAGAACCCTGTATAGTGGGAGAGAGGCCTAGATTTCACAATACAGTAGGTTACACAATATAATAGGCAAATATGGGGGGGATACAACTAGATTTGAGAAGCCTGTATAGTGGGAGAGAAGCCTAGGTTTCACAATACAGTAGGTTACACAATATAATAGGCAGTTATGAGAGGCTACACCTAAATTGAGAACCCCGTATAGTGGGAGAGAGGCCTAGGTTTCACAATACAGTAGGTTACACAATATAATAGGCAAATATGGGGGGGGGGATAAAACCTAGATTTGAGAACACTGTATAGTGGGAGAGAGGCCTGGTTACACAGTACAATTTAGTTAGGAGAGAACACACCTAGATTTGAAAGTCCTGTATAGTGGGTGAGAGACATAGGTTTCACAATACAGTAGGTTTTACAATATAAAAGGGGGATATGGCCTACGTTTCACAATACAGTAGGTTACACAATATAATAGGCAGTTTTGTGGGGGGATACATTTAAATTGAGAACCCTGTATAGTGGGAGAGAGGCCTAGGTTTCACAACACAGTAGGTTTCACAATATAATAGGCAGATATGGCCTAGGTTTCACAATACAGCAGGTTACACAATATAATAGGCAGTTATGGAGGCGTTCACCTACATTTGAGAACCCTGTATAGTGAGAGAGAGGCCTAGGTTTCACAACACAGTTTGGGTTCAGGAGAGAGCACCTAGATTTGAGAGTCCTGTATAGTGGGAGAGAAGCCTAGGTTTCACAATACAGTATGTTTTACATTATAATAGGCACATATGGGGGGGTACACCTAAATTTGAGAACTCTGTATAGTGGGAGAGAGGCCTAGGTTTCACAATACAGTAGGTTGCACAATATGATAGGCAAATATGGGGGGGGGGGGATAAACCTAGATTTGAGAACCCTGTATAGTGGGAGAGAGGCCTGGTTACACAGTATAATTTGGTACGGGAGAACACACCTAAATTTGAGAGTCCTGTGTAGTTGGAGAGAGGCCTAGGTTTCACAATATGTTATGTTTCACAATATAATAGGCAACTATGGGGGGATACAACTAGATTTGAGAAGCCTGTATAGTGGGAGAGAAGCCTAGATTTCACAATATAGTAGGGAGATATGGCCTAGGTTTCACAGCACACTAGGTTACACAATATAATAGGCAGTCATGGGGGGTACACCTAAATTGAGAACGCTGTATAGTGGGAGAGAGGCCTAGATTTCACAATACAGTAGGTTACACAATATAATAGGCAACTATGGGGGGAATACAACTAGATTTGAGAAGCCTGTATAGTGGGAGAGAAGCCTAGGTTTCACAATACAGTAGGTTACACAATATAATAGGCAGTTATGGGAGGCTACACCTAAATTGAGAACCCTGTATAGTGGGAGAAAGGCCTAGGTTTCACAATACAGTAGGTTACATAATATAATAGGCAAATATGGGGGGGATAAACCTAGATTTGAGAACCCTGTATAGCGGGAGAGAGGCCTGGTTACACAGTACAATTTGGTATGGGAGAACACACCTAAATTTGAGAGTTCTGTATAGTTGGAGAGAGGCCTAGGTTTCACAATACGGTATGTTTCACAATATAATAGGCAAATATGGGGGGGATACAACTAGATTTGAGAAGCCTGTATAGTGGGAGAGAAGCCTAGGTTTCACAATACAGTAGGTTTCACAATATAGTAGGGAGATATGGCCTAGGTTTCACAGCACAGTAGGTTACACAATATAATAGGCAGTTATGAGAGGCTACACCTGAATTGAGAACCCCGTATAGTGGGAGAGAGGCCTACGTTTCACAATACAGTAGGTTACACAATATAATAGGCAGTTTTGTGGGGGGGATACATTTAAATTGATAACCATGTATAGTGGGAGAGAGGCCTAGGTTTCACAATACTGTAGGTTGCACAATATAATAGGCAAATATGGGGGGATACAACTAGATTTGAGAAGCCGGTATAGTGGGAGAGAAGCCTAGGTTTCACAATACAGTAGGTTACACAATATAATAGGCAAATATGAGGGGGGATAAAAGCTAAATTTGAGAACACTGTATAGTGGGAGAGAGGCCCGGTTACACAGTACAATTTAGTTAGGAAAGAACACAACTAGATTTGAAAGTCCTGTATAGTGGGAGAGAGGCCTAGGTTTCACAAAATTATAGGTTCTTTAACATTTTTGTGTTGGCGATCAATTTCCTAGTGAGTGTGGTGGATTATGCCTTTGCAACTACCTCATTGTTGGTTGTTGTTGAGGGGTGGTCGGAGTATGACACTGTGCCGGGGACTCAGGTGGGGCACTGCTGGCCCTTCTCTTGAGCTCAGTGCATTGAGCGAAAAGCTAAGGTAATGAGGCACAGAGTACCTGTTTGGTTGTATGTGTCACTGAGGGAATGAGAGTTAGTTGGTAGGCTTGGTTTATGTTAATGGGTGGCTGCTCCCCCTGCTGACACCTGCAGACACAGTCTGGAGCCCCTGCTGTGGGACCTGCCCTTTGCTTTGGGGCCCTTAGTCACAGGGGCTCCACAGGCAGAGGGATGTGTTAGGAGCAGCGATAAGCCAATCAGGAGGGGGGGCGGGAAGGAGGTTGGAACCTGGGCCAGGTCCGGAAGCGGTAGTGGGAAGGAGCATTCAACTGCGCACAGAGAGTGCTGCTATAAAATTAATACTAGAAACCTGGCAAATGATTGATGAATCATCACTCGCAGTTCTCTGCACCTTTTTAACTGTGACATGATTATATTTTATGTTACTTCCTTTGTAGGGGCTGCTCATTGAACCTTGCCTTTTAAGCTTAATTTCTTGCTTCAAATTAGTAATAATCTACTCATATTCGTAGATGAACCTAGGTGAGTTCTAGTAACATAGGTTGTCATCGAGTAATGTTTGCACTTCAATTGCCTGAATATTCTTCATTTCTTAGGATGTAGTGGAACTTCTTCATTATCAGTATTTGATTTGAAGGTAAAATGTAAAGTCTGTAAAGTTGAAATCACATCAACCAACAACTAGTCTAGTTTTAGCTATGAATGATCACTCTACTCAATGCATTTTATTTCCATGGTAATTGCCTGATGTATATCTTTACCAAGAAAAGAAATGTAATCAATTAAGGAGGCAGCAGCTAGTGTAATATGTGTATAATTGATAGGGACATGTCACAGATCTATACCATTAAGCATTCTAAATAGGTGGTGTAATATACCAGGATAAACATGTATGGTTAAATTCAATAACTGTCAAAGAAATAGTGCTCAGAATGAAATGTGGGGCATCAAGTCAACGTAATTCCCCACACTTCATTCTGAGCACTGTTTTCTTAAATACATCTCTGACCTGGCAAGTTAAGCTAATCAAACCCTGTGCTCTACACTGATATTGGGTCTAAAACCTTAAAGAAACTCCATCCCCTTAGGTTTCAAAGTCCTTAATTGGCTCACAATAGATTTTAAAAATGTGATGACATCAACATGTCTAGTTTACAAAAAGAATACAGAATGATGAATGACTGTACATGTCATCCTTCCTGAAACACTATCACTCACGAATCCTCTTGGACTTGCTAATGACAACAAGCTAATCCCAACTAGTTTTATTAAACAATGTACCAGAGGCAGCCCTTCAGTACCACCACCTCTGCCATCTAGAATCACATCCCAAAAGACGTCTGATTGGAAACCAGCTTCCTTAAATTCAAAAGAAACATGACATGTTGTTCTTTCAAGAAAGCCTAAACTACCCTTCATCAAGCCCGTGTTTGCTGTTGTAATGCCACGTCCATTACACATCCATGTGTCTCTTTCATCAACCTGCCTCTGTTCCCCACGCCATGGAACCTGCACTTGTCTGTGACCACTTACTTTGGGGACTATG
This sequence comes from Ambystoma mexicanum, assembly GCF_040938575.1. Lineage (NCBI taxonomy): Eukaryota > Metazoa > Chordata > Amphibia > Caudata > Ambystomatidae > Ambystoma > Ambystoma mexicanum. The sequence continues at coordinate 739,145,830 of NC_090941.1, read as the reverse complement.
TAATCCTGATGCGGGGTTTGTTCACTGCTTACATATTCTTTAATCTATACCAAGAAAGAACGTTCTTTGTACTTTGAATATATATGCCATTACACCGTCTGCTCATGTTACCATGTGCTCTTTACCTTTTGTATATTTCCAGTGCATTTTGAAGTATCTTGTTTGCAATATGGTGCCTTAAAAAAACGCAATCAAATAAAATACAATTAAAGCGTGAATACAATTCCTAAATCTTTACAAAGAACTCCCAATATCGGGCAACCTTTTGAGAAAATCAAACTCTTTAGCAGTTAATATTTTTTCTTGTAGCTAATTTTTTATTAGGTTGTTTGCTTTGTTCATATCTTTCAACTGGCCAGGAGTACATATAAAAAAGATTCTATGTTAATACTTTATTGAAAGGTCTAAGGAGTTAGTGGTTCATATATTATAGAGAAAATACATCAATCTAATATGTCCCTCCCACCACTTTGGCATTCCTACCGCACAATCTAGAGCAAGAAAAAGGGTACTTTAATCAAATGTTTGTTTTATTTAAAATACTGAATCAAGGACATAGAAGCTGCCCCCTAACTTACAAAGCAGGAGAAGTAATTACAAAACAATATAAAATCAGGCTACAATTATAAAGAGTAAACTGCAACCCGCATACCTTTGTCTCACTAATATTTAAATTGACCATGAAACATCCAAAATATCACATCTTCCCACAAACATCTATACATAGAAACACAAAGATGAATGGCTAGTCAAGAAACTGTGATCCAATATTTTACTCTGCAATTCATATCGGAATAACAATTGGCAATCATGATCTGAAACTAGCAGTTGAAAGAATGAATTAAATATTCCTTTGGACTATGCAAAAGAGAAACTATCAAAACATTGATTTGGAGTAAAATAAAAAAACATGAAATCAAAATAGTGATGGGTTCATTGGTGGGAGCTGATGGATTGCTATTTACACCCATGTACAAAGAAAATGGAATGGGTTTGGGATTTTTAAGTTGCCGATACATGAAAGGGCGAGTTTAAAATAATTTTACTGTCTTTTAAAAAGAAAAATGAGCTTGACCGGAAATGAACAATTCTATACACCAGGTTTTCAAAATTGAATGTCCTATCAAAATCTCGCTCCCTTCAGTTATATTCTTCAGGAATTATTTTTCTTTATGACATTAGCCCCAAAATCGTGTCTGTGGTCTGTGAATGAGGAATTACCAGGTCATTCCAACCTTGGAGGACCCGGTAATTCCTCATTCACAAAACCAATCCCCATTCGAGCCCCCATAGGGCTCAATGGGAATGGGGATAGAGATAATAACGGGCCCGGGCACGTTATTAGCTCCTTGGTCCCCTCGCGGGACCCGGAAAGGACGTTTGGTTTTACCAGACGTCTGTTCCGGGTCCCGCGAGACAACCTCGTAATAGGGCGGAATGGGTTTACCGGCACCATTACCAGTGCCGGTAAACCCATTCCGCCAACCTCGTAATGAGGACCATTGAATTATAAAAAAAAAGGGTGGTTTCATACAGGCCTGTTTAACTCAGTTGTCAAATCAGTGAAATTGTATGAAGAAAACACAGATTCTGGGAGGTGCTGCTCTTTCTGAGACCAAACCCAGGGACTTCTTTATTTTACTTAACTTTGGGAGTGAAATGCCCATTGTCTTGGCGCTGTCCCCTGGTTAAAATTGAGTAATGGAGATATGTTTACAGAAACATGTACAGTTTAGTTCATTTCAAGGATAAATCTTAGGTATTCTTCCCCATTAAAAAAGAACATGCTTAATTTAAATCATTCGTAATGGTAATAGTCCTCGACCAATATGTTGGACTATCCACAGATAACTATAATTTGTTATCAATGTAAACTATATTCTAAAGCGGCTAAAACGTGTGTTATGATTTTATAAATAACTTTGCCTGATGCAATTTCATGTGTAATGACACTGAAATAGTAGGGCCCCTGCCTTTCGGTTAATACCATCAATGCCATCCAATATGTAAATACGTTTGAATAAAAGTGTGTTAATTCCCAATAACTCTACAAACAGCAGCTACATTTTTGTTCTGACATAAAATCACATATATTTGTTAAAACAACCAAAAACAAGATATCCACATAATGCTAGTCAACCACAGTATTTTGTTGAGGTGCTACCTCCCAAAGCAGGGCATGGAGTGGAAAATACTCTTCATTTCCCTTCGAAGAAACCATCAGCATCTCCACCTGCTTCTGATTTTGATGAAGTCGGAAAGACTTGAATGGCTGTGGATTTCCCCCATATTTTCCACAACTGCAAAAAGCAGGCAGGCTCCATATGGATTTACATGAATGACAGATACCATGTGTGTGCATTACTGTAGCTATCACTTAATGTGCTTGTTCCACATGACTGTGATCTAGGTGTGCTTTTTGCTGGGTAGTAACAGCCATGGGAACACGGGAACCGCTCAGTTGGCATGCCTTTTTATTGTCTGAGCAAGAACATGATCAAAATCCATTCATGTCAGATTTGCAGAACAAAGAAAAGAAACAGACCCTGAACTAAATGTATTCAAATGTCAAATGTAAAAGGCATTTAATGACAAAACTATGAAAATCAAATATTACCACATTTAATGTAGGAATAAATAGTGAGTCAATACATAATAAATAATCCAACAAATAATTTTTCCATAGAGGTAGTTGGAATATAGAGCATTCAAAATGTAAAACAATTATAGGACATCCTGCCATAGTGAACAAGAGAGCTAGAGAAAGTGTCCATCACCATAGACACCTGTGAGCCAGTGAAGGAGAATGGAACTCATGGAAACCAGAAAAGGAACTCAGATAACCTCACAGAAATACACCTGGAGCCATACTTGTGTGTTCGCTCAGAAGCACATTAGTGCTCTAAGGAAAAAATGAAGAAACGTATTCATTGCCAAATATGGGTGTGAGAGCATTGTAAAAAAGCTGCCAACTCGAGTTTCGGCTATAGATAGCCAGATTGATTTCTAGGGACAAGCCTTCCTCAGGGCATACATCATAATAACATAATTTGTAAATGCAAAAAGATTTAAAAGTATGTTTAAAGTATAAACTACTGGCACTGACGCAGATCTGCAGGCAGGGTAAAGATACAATGATAGTGATATATGTGGCACTGACCCACATCGTGCTAGTTCAGTGGGAGGAATAGATGACCTTTGGCAGCAGAAGTGTCACCAAGGTCATGTGTTCCACGGGGTTGCTTGGCCACTAGGGCTGCAAATTCAAACTTTCAAAGTAGTGGCACTGTGGGGAGTCATGGCCTGCGGTCCTTCCATCAATGTGCAGGAAGTGAGTCAGAAGGCTCTGCATGTTGTGTGTGCTCTGTTGCACCTCTAGGTTTAAATCTGACAGACTCGCTCCATGGCATGTGCTGCCAATGCCTCAAGATTGGGGAGATCGATACTCATTTCACCTGAAAATGGAGGTCCAAACATGGCTCTCATGACCCCCAAACGACTCTCAGCCGAAGACTGAGACACAACAGATGTACCTCACTCTTAGTCCCGGCACCGTCATCGTTAATGTATCGCAGGGATGAGAAACATTACTATCTCAGGCAGCCATTCAGGCCATACGCAGTCGATGATCTGGAGGAGATGTCACCAATCGAACAAGTCGACTAACCTCAATTCAAGAAATCAATGACATCATCACTGACATCACAACGTAGCCACACTTAGACATGAAGTACATAGCCATCCATTCACAAAGTTACCATCTCCAGTTCCAGAAGCACCTCAAAACCTTCCTCTTTGCTTCCGCTTTCTCTCCCCCTCTCCCCTGCTAAATTACTGAAACTGCACTGAATCTGCAACTGGGCTACTCACCGATCTCGGTCCTTGGCCCAGCCACTCTCCCCTGCACTGCCTCCCTGGCAACCCCTGCACTGCGGGACTGTCTCTGTATCCCTACCGCCCCCCTTCCCAGCACTTGTCTACACTTACCTTGCACTTATCACCAGCTGGCCCTTATTATTTATTTTGTATTCTACTAGCCCTGTACTGCCCTTTCCCCTCTCCCTTTCCTCCTTGCACTTTTCCCTTCCCCTCTACCCGTGCACTTGCACGATCTGAATGACACCTGGCCTAGTAGGATTGTTGTCTGTCTCCCCTTTGTCCCCCCCGCCTCGTCGCGCCTTGAAACACTTTTGTATAGGCGCGTTACAAATGCCATGACATATCATATCATACATGAACATGCAATCGTTTATTGCATACAGACATGAAACACATGCTTATGACTCACGCAGGTAGATAACAGACACACATACATATCTCCATATATAGTCAAATTCTTTGCCAAAGCTGAACCGCAAGATGCCAAAGTATACGTATACCAAGCTTGCATATGCTTCCTGCCACTAACATGGAAAAGCTGTAAGGACGAATATGGAAGCCACGATCGCTGCAGCCTGAGGCAAGCAGAAAAGATGCACCCAGCTAAGGACGAGTAGAGACAGAAAGTTTGTTGTTACCAAGACGATAAGCCACCTGGGAGAAATTCAAACTAAAATCCTCTTAATTACAGGCAAGAGGGCTCCATTTTGTGGTATCAACACACATGACCCAGCAGAGAAAGACAATGCCCACTCAATCAAGGTGGACAGAGAGACGCTGTTCCCACCAAATCAGAGGTCGAATGATGCAAGTGTTGCTTACGAACTGCCAACTGAGTGCACTCGCCCAGGCTTAGGTGATCATGGATGGCCACATTAGGGAATATACAGCCCCCCCATGTTCATTCTCATTGGCTTGTGAAGGTATAATTAGCCTGGTAACCGTTGAGGTTCCCAGGGCTGGGAGGACACATCCTGCCCAATCCAGAGTCACCTTTTACGTTGAGATATAATCTGTTGCACAAGTCAATGGCCCCTGTGCAGCCATGCAACATTGTAGATTGAAACATGTAGATGTGGTCCCAGGAGCAGCCAGCAGAAATGGCTACCCAGTAGGAGAACTAAAACAATAAAGAAAGTGTATATATTTTTATTATACATTCATTAGTGAGTCCAATCTGACAGTAGTAAGGCTTTGGATGTGCTCTGGTGTGGTTCTCAATGCTGTCTGGCAAGCAAGAGTTGAGCTATTCTCATTGGGCTTCTTGCTTTGTGAAGAGACTTTTAGAGATTCATCTGTTCCAGCCGCAATCCCCAATACTCCAATTATTATACCACAATCGATACATCCATTGCGTATTGCATGCTCCATCCCAGAGCGAGGAGCGATCATGCAGGGGAAAAGAACCATGAATCAATATCAGATAAGACAAGTATCTCAGGCACAACAGAAACAGATATGCAATAAGGCATTCTTGTCCTTAGAGAGCTGGAATACACATGGATGTTTGCATCTCCTTGATCCAGATTTCAATGGATCTAGAGTCATTTGATAAAGTTTTGCTTCAAGAGACATGGCTGTCAAAGACTCTTATTTGGCCAGGTCATATTGTATTAGCAGTGTCAGCCAAATCGCCTCAAAAGGGCAGACCTATGGCTTGACTGTTAGTTGCCATCAAAGCAACAGCCAATATGTCTCTTTTGCCCTGGGCATCTCCTAACCACTATATCCAGCTAGTCAAACTTAAGTGGGCAGCAAAGAACATCAGCATTATTAACATCAATAGGAGCGATAGAGGTATTCCGCCAGCCGTCTTTTTTATGATCTCATTCAGGTACTTGACATAGTGAAATCCAATTCTTCTGTCACTCATACGATTCTGGCGGGAGATATCAATCTTCATTTTATTGCAGGAACTACTCCAGCAGAGCATATACTGAAACAGCAATGTCAAGCCATTGCCGACAGACATCTTCTGATGACAAACAGAGTACTTCCAGTTGATGTGCCTCCGCAAAGTACATGGCGCCGAAGCCACCAGCAGGCTTTCCTAGATTATGTCTATGTTGACTATAATCTATTTGCTGATGCCAGTGCATTCAGCATTTAGGCTCAACACACAAGTGACCATGACATTTTAGCTCTATCACGGTACTGGCAAATTCAAATTCCTCCCACAATCACTAGCAAATATCAATTTCAGCTCATAGTCTCTGGGGGCCGAAATCGCCTTCGATGGACTGACGAAACGTTAACACAACTACACAATTGGATTAGATCTTCTTGTCAGAATACATATAAAACTGCTCTCCAGCTATTTAGGGAACACAAATCAATGACCAACAAACCCGTATTCAAACATGTCCACACTTTTGATCAAGCCTTACAGAATAGGAAGGCAGCATTTCGCAAGGCAAAGCGTGCCATCTGGAATCTCCCAGCAATCAATAGATTCCATGCCCTCAAACAGATCAAATTGCAATGTAAAAACTGGCTTAAAGCTAGACTCTATGGAGACTTTGTCTGGAAGCAGTGTTCCCTATACAGGAAATGTCTTCTATCAAGCAAACCAGACACCTTACTAAATGTCTTATCTAGCTATGTACAAAAGTTGAGCTATACATTTATGACTGCCTGGAGAACAGAGAACACTAGCAATTTAAATGGGGCTGGAATATCAATGGAGCTTCTGGTATTTAACCCTACAAAAGTCAAACACAAAAGTACAAAGATTTCATCAATAATTGGTATCTTAAAGATATCAAAACCCTGAATCCTATCTTGTGAAATGTCCTGCTCCTTTACACAGACAGGAATTCTTGCAATTTAGGTTAAATCTATGGCCTACCAAGGAACTCTTAGCTAGACGCAAAATGATACCCCAAGCAGCCAACGTATATCGTTTCTGTCAAGTGATTGGGCAATCTAAGTCAGTAAAACATCTCCTCGCCGAATGTCCCATACTGTGTAACACACGTGATACATTTTTGAAAAAAAAAACACTTTGGCTGTTACAAGGTCATGGATTCAGAAACTCTATGGGCCTCACTCCGAGATTGGTGGTAGTCATGGTGCTATTTACGCCATGACTGCCACCAATAACGGGTCCGGCACTGGTATTGTGCAATGGGGACTTACCGGTGTAGGCCCGACCCTGGCGGGACCAGTAAGTCCCCATTGCACAAACCATTCCCCATTCCCATTTGAGCCCCCATAGGGCTCAACGGGAATGGGGAGGGCGCTAATAACAGGCTTGCGACTTGCAAGCCCGTTATTAGCGCCCAGGTCCCTTAAAGGGTCCCATAAAGAACGACTGGTCAGACCAACCGTTCCAGGTGGGACCCGCTAAGGGACCTCGGAATAGGGCAGTAAGGGATTACCGGCCCGGTCTCCTTTTGGTGCCCGGTATCCCTTACCACCCACCTCATAATGACCCCCATGTCGTTTATTGTTTTGTGCGACAAAAAATTCAATCAGGGAGGCCATCATACAATTTCAATTCTTTTTGAAAATTGGCCAGCCATATGAATTCATTTCTATCTGTGTTTAAGCAGCCATAGTAGATGAATTACAACTGCTCCCCAAGACAGGAAAAAGGCCAAATGTAAAATATGTGTCTGAGAATGCTTCATGGTCCAACCATCTATACATACGCAGCTATATTTGCTCTTTATTTGAATTGTCTATCAAACATCCAATGTATTATGTGGAGCTCTTAATATGGATATTTAACAGCTTGAGAGGTAAAACAAAATGAAAACTCAAATGATATGTCTTCCATACTGTTGCAAAGTATACACAAGTGTGTTTTAGAACATGTTATCATCAATTCAGATTTTACTTGTATTTCTGAACCTGTTTAATTGTCTTTTTTAGGTCTGGGGGAAAAGGAAATCCTTGTCGGATTAAAAAAAAACATTTCTTTGCTATGCTACAAACTATTTCCTTGTTTCCTTTGAGTGTTCACTTGTTGTTTCTGATTAACGTTCTGTATTTTGGCTTGTTGCAGATTTTTTAAACAGTTAGATACCTGTTGGCAAATTCTAACTGTGTATTTTTTGTTACAAATCAGTGGTATTCATTTATCTGTGTGGTTGTTATACAATCTTGGGCAGTTAGATATCTGTTGGCGTTTTGTAACTGTTTATAGTCTTTTAATTGAATTTTTGTTAATGTTGACGTACACATTAGTTATTAAATTTTGGCTTTAAGAAGATTAAATACGCATTTGTAAGATTTGCTAGTAATCTCTAGAGTATTGCTACTATCATTACATTTGAACCATCCACATTTCTTTTTAATATATGCAGTGTAGTGACCTGCATTGGTTGTGGCTCCTGTGTGGTAGATTATACCTATTGTTGTGAAGGTTTTCTTACCAAGTGACACTTGACCGTGTGTGAATCCAGTCAGCTTGCAGTTGTTTTTGGTACCATTTGCATTGTAACGTAGAAGCATTACTATTATGTAGTTACTATGTATTTGTATCAGTAAGGTACAGTAAGACCCCTCACCGTGCCCGGCTACTTACGCAAGGAGCTCACGCCTACTCACAGTCGAGAACCTAGCACCCTACCTTCTCCACCCCGCCCTGCAGGCCCCATCCTCCAACAACCCTGAAACCTTAGCTAACACCTTCAAGGAGGTCATCACGTCAGCCGTGGATGTCATCGCTCCACTGACCCTTAAAAAAGCTAAAAAAGCCAAACATGCCAACTCATGGTTCATCAAAGAACTCCTCGACCAACGTGCACAAAAGAGGATTGCCCTCTCCACTTGAAAAGCCAACCCCTCTGAAGCCACCAAACAAAAGTTCAAAGCCATTTCCAAATCCTACAAAACAAACATTACCACAGCCAAAGCCGCCTCCTTCAACGCAAGGATCTCTGACGCCAAGTTGGGGTCTAAGGAGCTATTCACCATCTTTAGGGAATTGGAAAAACCATCTGCTCCCCCACCACCAATCATCAAAGATGACAAGTGGTGCAATAGCATTCAGTCTGCCATGCTAGAGAAGCTTAACACTCTCCAAACCAAAATTTGCGGCCACCAAAAAGCCATCACCAACCTTATAGCTAACTTGCACGCTGAACCACCCAGCAAGACCACCTCCTCCCCTCTATTTGACTTCAAAGACATCACTAAGCTAGAGGTCATTTCCCTGCTCAATTCCATCAAACCCTCCAACTGTAAGGGCGATCCTTAACCAGCTAGCCTCATCAAAGATTCGGGACCCACCCTAGCCCACTTCCTTACAGCATTTATTAACTCCTCCTTCCAGTCAGGGCATGTTCCGTCTGGACTCAAGGAAGCTTGGGTACGCCCACTTCTCAAAAAACCCTCACTCGACCCAAAAATCCCTGGGAACTACAGGCCCATCACCACTGTACATTTCCTGCTCAATATCTTGGACAAAGCAGCATACCTGCAAGTCCAAAAATTCCTGGAAGATAACTGTCTCCTCGGCCTGCCGCAATCTGGGTTCCGCCCACATCACGGCACCGAGACGGCCCTCCTAGACCTAAAAAACCAAATGGACGATCTCAGAGACAAAGGCAAACCTGCTCTTCTACTGCTCCTGGATCTATCCGCTGCCTTTGACCTGGTGGACCACAACACCCTGTGCCACCATCTAGCCACCCAAGCCAACTTCTCCGCCAAAGCCTGTCAATGGATCACCTCCTTTCTCCAAGAAAGGGCACTGAAAGTATTTTCTGACTCAGCATCTGCTTCTCCTAGCCTCATCACGTGCGGTGTTCCTCAGGGCTCCTGCATCGCGCCCACGCCTTACAACCTCTTCACGAGGCCCCTGTTCGGCGTCCTGGACTCCCTTGGCATCTCGTATACCAACTATACGGATGACACACAGGTCCTTATCCCACTCACTGGCGACTACCTAGCAGATACCAAAACCTTCACCACCATCTACTCTACCATCCAATCTTGGATGGCAGAGAACTGGCTCTGCCTCAACAGTGAAAAAACTGAACTCCTCCTCATAGGGTCACCCTCCACACTGGGCAACCTCGGAGATCAGTACGCCGCCTTCACCATTGATAACATTCCCATCAAGGTCTTCAACCACGTGAAGACACTCGGGGTCTACTTGGACTCCGACCTGTCCATGGACAGACAGGTCAATGCTATCGCCGCCTCCTGGGCCTACTACTCTAAAGTCCTCAATGCCGCTAGGCCCTTCCTGTCCCACCATAACTGTTTTACCATCGCCAGGGCAATTATTGGATCAAGGCTAGACTACTGCAATGCCCTTCTCATTGGTACCTCCAACAAAAACATTGCCAAATTGCAGATAGTCCAAAAAACGCTTTGCGGGCAGCCACAATTATCGCTAGAAGATCTACAATTCTCTCCGAAATCAGAAGGCAGGTACACTGGCTCCCAGTCAAAGAGAGAATTGTCTTCAAAACACTTGCCATCACCCACAAATGCCTCCATGAACTTGCCCCTCCCTACCTTACACACAGAACCACCAAGCACATGGCCAAAAGACCCATATGATCGTGCTATGCACACATGATTGTCACGCCCATAACGCGAAAGGTGCGCACTGGTGGCTCCAGCTTCCCCACCCTAGCAGCAACGCATTGGAACGCACTGCCACCTCACCTAAGACTGATTTAGTCACACCTAGCCTTTCATAAGGCTAACAAAACCAGGCTCTTTGTTTAATTGGCCTCTCCCATCATTTTTAATACTTTTTAAAATGTTGGTGTAAGTGAGGTCTGCAGATTGACGCATGTTTTCTGTTAATTCTCTGTATTAGAAATGTTGCCAAACGTTGGCCATGAAAGTCTTTTCTGACTCAGCATCCACCTCTCCTAGCCTCATCACGTGCGGTGTTCCTCAGGGCTCCTGCATCGCGCCCGCGCCTTACAACCTCTTCACGAGGCCCCTGTTCAGCATCCTGGACTCCCTTGGCATCTCGTATACCAACTATACGAATGACACACAGGTCCTTATCCCACTCATTGGTGACTACCTAGCAGATACCAAAACCTTCACCACCATCTACTCTACTATCCAATCTTGGATGGCAGAGAACTGGCTCTGCCTCAACAGTGAAACAACTGAACTCCTCCTCATAGGGTCACCCTCCACACTGGCCAACAGTTTTACGGCAGAGTTTGTGTCCTAAGGTTTTAAAAATAGGTTCACCTTTCACTGGTGTCTATTGTAGAAGATCTCCAAAAACGATAATGTGTTTTCCTGCAAAGAGTTGTTCGTAGTTTGTTTTAAGTACTTCTTGCAATCTGAGGTGAATCAAAGCCAACATCAGGTTGGAGACCATGCTCACTTCATCTATTAGCAGCATTTTCATTTGTTTTAATACTCTGCGTAGTTCCATTGCAGCTTCTGTAGAAAGTTTGTAATAGTCTAATTTGTTTTGGTGTTCTACTAGAAGGAGTAGTAATCGTTGTAAAGTGACACCACCTATGTTGTAGGCAGCTAAACCTGTGGGGGCAGTTACAACAGCTGACAGTTTGTTGTTTGTCAATTGTTGAAGAAACTTGCTGATGATTTTGATTAAGAATGTTTTGCCTGAACCAGCTTCACCACTGACGTACAGCAGTATAGGTTTGTAATTTTGGCAGGTACATTCTTTATTTTCGTGTTGTATACCATGTGCAAATTCTTTTGTTGCTTTTTCAAAAAGGGTGCGCTGGTCTTTGTTAAGTTATTTTTTCTTATAACTCTGTTTATTGCATGTAAACAAAACAGCAGCAACTTACATATTAATCAAACATTCGTCAGCAAAGGAGAAAACAAGGCAATATCGACAGTGGCAAGAGCACAGCATGGCCAGGGGGCCATGAAACGGTTGCGAGACAATGAAATGCTGGTAAACCAGGTTGCCCCCTACGTCCTTGCGTCGGGGGGGGTGGTGAGGAAGGGAGGGAGGGGAAAAAAAGGGGGGGAGATGAAGGGGGAGGAGGCGGAGGGTGGGTTTCAGCGAGCATCGAGCCATTTACCCCATATTTTCTCAAATTTACGGGGACAGCCCCGTGCGTAATAGATCTGGCACTCTTAACGCCGCGGATCTGTCTAGTTCATTGCACCACCGGTTCGGGCACAGTGGGTCCGCAGAGCCCCAGTTGGCCGCTATGAGTCTTTTACCCGCCCCCAGCGCAACCGTCAAAAACATTTTTTCATATTTCGTCAAGTCCACTTCTCCCCAGATGCCCAGGAGTGACATTTTAGGATCCCTAGGAATTGGCGTCACCAGGACCGTAGAGATTGTATCAATACAGACCCCCCAGAAGACTTGTAACACCCGACAATCCCAGATCATATGGTAAAAGGTAGCCGGCTCGATTCTACATCTGATGCATGTCTCGTCCTCGGATCCCCCCCATCTGGCCATGTCAGTGCGAGAGTAATAGGAGCGGTGGAGAATTCTCAGTTGTATTAGCCGGAGCTTGGTTTCTATCCCAATTTCTCTAGGGGACATTAATGCATCTATCCAGTCTTCAGGTTCCAGTTCGCCCAAGTCCCTTTCCCACCTTTCTTTGAGCCTATCCAGTTGTGTGCCCCCAAAGGAGTTGAGGGCCTGACAGAGGGTAGAAGTGACCTTGGAGGGGATTTGTTGCGGGAGGACATTGGTCTCAATTGGAGAGCAGGGGGGTATAGTTGTCGTGTCAGGGAACTGGGTGCGGATGGCGTGGGTCAGCGGCGCGTGTCGAAACTGGTCCATGGGTGCCAGGTCGAATTGCGCTTGCATGGTTTCAAAGTTTAGGAGGCGACCCCCGTGGATCACGTGGGCCAGCGTAGTTATCCCTTTCGCTCCCCAGTATGCAAAAGAGCCCATCTTCACTATTTCCGGGAGGTCCGCGTTCTGCCATATGGGTTGGGATAAGGTTTGTCTCCCCTTCCAGCCGACCAGTTTCTGTGCGTCCCACCAGGCTCGGCGGATATGGTGTGTTATTTTTGGTAGCATCGGGAGTTGGTTGTTGGTGGCGTACAGGATCTGTAGTGGGGATATTGGTACCATGGTCTCCATTTCAATACGGATATGTGGTAGTGTGGGGTCTGCGTGTAACCAATCGTTTGCCACCCCAATCTGTGTCGCCAAATAGTATGTGCGTATGCAGGGTAGGCCAATGCCTCCCTCCCATACTGATCTTCGGAGCATTTGAAGAGCTATTCTGGGTTGTTTCTCCCCCTATAGCAGTATGCGAAGATTCTTATCAATGAGTGCGAAAGTTTCTCGGGGGATAGTGAGCGGGGAATTTTGAAGAACATACAGGAGTCTGGGGAGGGTCATCATTTTGAATAGCGCGGCCCTACCTATTAGGGATAGGGGGAGTGATTGCCAGTGGGAGACATCTCTGTGAAACCGCTCAATCACAGGTTGAGTTGGAGGAACCCTTCAAGTGTCGGGTCGAGGCGTATGCCCAGGTATTTAAATTCTCTGATACAGACATGATATGGACAGGTCTCTGGGATCGCCGACTCACCGCCCTGGATCGGGAAGTAAATGGTTTTGGCCTCATTCACCTTTAGACCCGCAAGATTTTGGTATTCACTGAGGATAAAGGAGACAGTCACGCATGAGGCCCTTGGGTTGCTAAGGTACAAAAGGAGATCATCCGCATAGAGCGAGAGTCGGTCCTCACCTCCCCCTGGCCAGGTGAACCCAGACCAGTTATTATTTGCTCTGAGTTCTATTGCTAGTGGCTCGATAGCAAGGAGGAAGAGGAGTGGGGATAATGGGCACCCCTGCCTAGTGCCTCGGCCTAGAGGGAATGGTTTGGAGGACCTACCGTTTACCCTGACCGTGGCTTCTGGGGATGCATAGAGGAGTTTTACACATGCTATGAACGTTTGCCCGAGGTTCATTCAGGCCATGATTGCCCATAAGGCGTCCCATCCCACAGAGTCAAATGCCTTCTCAAAGTCCACTGCCAGGAGGGCCAGTGGAGCCGGTATTTCTGTGGCTCTGCTCAGGGTGATTTGGATTCTGCGTAAGTTCATATGCGGATGGATTTGTTGGGCATGAATCCACATTGGTCCGGGTGGACAATAGTCTCAATCACCTTCAGTAATCTATAACAAGTGTTCTGGCGAGGACCTTGGCTTCTCCGTTGATCAGGGAGATGTGGCGGTAGGAGGCGCATTCATCCAGGGGCTTTCCCGTTTTATGTATGACAAATATGCACGCCTTTCTGTGGTCCGGGGGAGTGCCCCTTGTTCTTTACTGCGTAGAAACATGCGGTGCATGTAGGTCGGTATTGTGCCGCCGAGGTATTTCCAAGTCTCGGTGGGGAAGCCGTTGGGGCCCAGGGTTTTCCCGGGTTGTAGCTGTGCGAGTGCCTCTTGTATTTCAGTCTCCGTAATTTCAGCGTTCAGGAGGTCTGACTGGTGTTGTGCGAGTTTCGGGATCTCAATCCGGTCCAGGTAGAGAGAGGGCTCAAGTGCAGGGCTTCCGATAGGCGGAGTATAGAGTTTCTTGTAGTAAGCTCCAAATGCTTCCACTATGTCAGAGTCTTCCGTCAGCAATATTCCCTCTGGCGAATTGATAGCCCGCACATGTCCTCTGCTTTGCTCCCGTTTCTCCAACCAGGCCAGGGTTTTGTTTGCTTTATCACCGCGTTCGTAAATTTGGCTCCGGGTTAGCTGATGGGCGGTGCGTGCGTTGTCCAGAGCTGCATTACTGAGGGCATCTTGTGCCGTGATCAGGGCCTCCTTTGCTTCTTGGGTGTTGTGTGCCAGGATTTGCCGTTCGCATTCAAGGACTTGTGCTTCTGCTTCCCTGATCTTTTGGGCATGTCATTTTCGGTGGACAGAAACCGCCGAGATGGCTTCTCCACGGAGGACCGTTTTGTATGCCTCCCAGATCAAGATCGGGCATTCCACTGAGCCTTCGTTTATTTTGAAGTATTCAGCCGTCTTTTTTTCCAACTCTTCCGCGATTTCAGGGAGCCGCAAGTGGTATGTACTCAAGCGCCAGTTGCGATCCGGGCGTTGAGAAGGATTCTTCATGGTTATGAGGAGCGGAGAGTGATCCGAAATTCCCCCTGCAAGGAATTCAGCAGACAGCAGTCTGTGGTTTGCACTACGGGGGATGAAGGCATAGTCAATCCTTGAGAATGATTTATGCATGCCGGAGAAAAAGGAGAAGCCAGTCTCGTCACCATAGAGTGAGCGCCACGTGTCTGTTAGCCCCAGTGCCTCGGTGAATGTGGCAAGCGGTGTCAGGACGGGCCGGCCGCTCGGTCTCCTGTGGGATCTATCGGTTGTGACATCCATCACTTCATTGAAATATCCTCCTATCACCCACAGGTTGGCCTCTTCTTCCAGGAGCAGGTTCCGCAGTTCGGTCAACAGGTCTTTTGTAAGCGTGGGGGGGGGGCGTAGATCGTGACGAGGCCCTATTTTTCACCCCAGATGTCAGCAAGCAGCAACACGTAGCAGCCCAGGGGGTCAGTTCTAACTTTATGGACCTGCAGAGGGACCCGCTTGTGAACGCACACCATCGTACCCCTGGCTCCCTTCGTGAATCCGGCGTGGTAGGTATGCGGGTAATTGGATCCCTTGAAGAAGTTGTTGTTCGTGCCAATCAGATGTGTTTCATTAAGGAGGGCTATGTCGGGTGAGTACCGGTTGAGGTTCTGGAGCACCAGTTTTCGTTTCACGCTAGAACCAAGGCAGTTCACGTTCCAGGACTGTATGGATAGCGTGTTGGTGTTTATTCTATCTGCATGAGTTACTTGGTGGGGTATTTGGCAGGAGCAGTGATAGTCCTTTGTGTTTCCAAGGTGCGCAAAGGTATTCACCAGAGGAAGACGCCTGGGGGTTGCCCTGTGGTTGAGTGGGTGATGACTGGGTAGCTCGGATATGACTGGTCCCGCCCTTAGACAGTGCTTGATTCTTCTGCCAGCCTGTGTCAGTGTGCTGCCTTCTTATCCAGCGATTCTGATTACCTATCCCCTTAAAACTCCCCCCACCCTGTACTTCCCCCCCAACTGGGAGCACCTGTCGCCCGAACCGCAATCCTATAACTTGGGAAACTTCCTCGGGATGACCCGGGCTGGAGTAGTAACTTCTACGTGGTCACCCGGACTGCGATCGGAGCCGCGCAGCCTGTAGGGCGGCGGCCACTAGTGTGGACTGTCTGTAATATTGCATTGTAGATCAAGATCTGTGCTGCCCTGACCTCATCCATTCTCTGTGATGTTTTTAGCAAGGCGCTGTGGCGACTCGGCTTCCGGGTGTACCGGAGTTAAGGGTGGCGAGCGCTGTTCGGGCCTGGGCTTCCGTGCGGACGATCTAGAGGGTGAGCATCGGGCTGCAGGCCCATTGAGGATCTGTGTTTCGAGCCATTCCCATGCTTCTTTGGGATTATGAAATAGGTGGGTCGTGCCCTCATGATGGACCTTGAGCAGCGCCAGGAAGAAGAGAGCATATTTGATAGACAGGGATTGAAGTTTCTTCTTGACAGAGTCAAACGACTGACGGGCTTTTTGGGCCTCCTTAGTATAATCCGGGTACAACCCCACTCTGTATCCGTTGTACGTGATTGGGCCGGAGGCCCGCTCCAACTGTAGGATAGCGTCTCGGTCCCGATGGTTGAGGAGGCGGGCAATTATCGTTCTGGGTGAGGCTCCTGGGGTGGGTCGTCTGGTGGGTACTCTATGTGCTCTTTCAATGGAAAAGAATTTCAACCGTTTTTTGGGAGAGAATATATGAGTCAGCCAGTCCTCTAGAAAGAGATCAACACTAGGGCCCTCCTCTTTTTCGGAATTCCAAGAATCCTGAGGTTATTGCGGCTTGCCCTGCCCTCAGCGTCTTCGGCACGGTATTCGAGTTGGTTGACTTTCTGGGCAATTGTAGCAAGTTGCTGCTCCAAGTGACGGACGTTGTCTTCTGTGTCCGAAACTCTTTGTTCTGCTTCGCCGACTCTGGAGGATAAGTTGCAAAGATCTTGGCGCAGAAGGGATACTTCCGTGGAGACTCCACCAATTTTGAGTTCCAGCGATAATCTCGAGTCCCCAATGGCCCTCATTAGGTCGCTCAGGGAGAGCTGAGGATCCTGGGTCCCTTCCTTGAGTTCCGTCGGGGCTTGTGGCTCCAGGCGGGGGGGGCCTCCACTGTGTAAAGGTCCATTTTGCTTTGTAGGGTTTGCCTCTTAGCCTTGTCTTTGCCCATAGCGGAGTCAGTGGTTCGCGTGAGGCCTTAAGACTGGGTGGATCGTGCTGGTGCCCGCAAGGAGGTTGTCCTGGAGTCTGGGTTGAGGTGGGCTTGTCGTAGGTCTATCTGCCGCAGTTCTGGTTCCACTCCGGGGCACCAGCGGGGTTTTCTTGGCCACTGGGGGGAGGAGTCCTTTGTTGTGGTTGGTCCGCTGTGTCAATTGGGGGGGTCTTGGATCCTCTGAGGGGCCTCCACAGGCACACCTCCGCAAGGGGCGTGCACGCAGCCTTGACTGTGTTCTTCCCCTAAGTAGCGTGTAGAGGGCAACAGCCTCCGGCGGTGGTCGTCAGCGACCCACTGTGCGCGCAACCATATAAAATAGTGCCTCTCCTGTGTGTGTTGGTAGTGGAGAGGCAGCGAGTTCGCCCAACGTTGATGGTCTCCAGGATCCCAGGTCTGAGCGGCACAGTGGGGTTTTGGGTTTTTTGCCCCGATGCGTGCGTTCACCCAGAGTATTTGCTTCCTCCCTGTGGAGTGTTTGTACAGTACTTTTACTTCCTGCATGCAGGGTTATGATCAGGCCAACTGGGACCCCCACCCCTTCAGCGGCGTGTATCACTGATTCTGCCCCGCTGCCCGATGCCCGGGCCCCTGTCCAATCTTGCAGTGTGTGGGGGGGAGGCTGCAGGTGCTGTCACAGGTTCAGGGAGCTTATGTCGTTGAGGGGGGAGCGCGCTCGGCCCCCATTGTCCAGCTCCGCCATGGGCAGATCTTTTATATTGCAGGGGAACACAAAAAAGGGTGCGCCGCCTCCCCAGTGCGGGGCACTGTCCAGTTGTTCACAGAGTTGGCGGGGGAGGTCGCCCATACCTTGTTGATGCTGTTGGGGGAGCGCGACATCATGCTATCCCCAGTCTTCCCTTTTTCCCCGTCGCGTCTCGCCCCCAGGTGCTGCAGTCTCATTGATGGGAGGGTGGGGAGGACGCGGCGGGGGTCTGTGTCTCGACCCAATCTATGGTGCCGGGTTGGGCAGCGCTGAGTGGGCACCAAGTGTTGTCGGCTCCAGCTGCTCGGTGCGCCGTGAGTGTCTGGCTGCCGCGTGGATGAGGCAGTTCTCTGCCAGGGGACCGGGTCGCGGCAGCCACAGGTGCGGGACGTCAGCTATGGCTGTGCCCGCAATTTGGGTCCTCGCCTGGCCGCCGTGCCTGGATTCCAGCAGGGGGGAGGGGGGACGTCTCCCAGTGGCAGTCCGTTGGTATAGTGTCGTCTGTGGTTCCAGGTTCGCCCACTCCCCGGAGGCCTCGAAGGCCACGGCAGCCCGAGGGGGGAGGGGCGAAGCGGTATTCTGATGCTGTTATCTGAGTGGGTCTATCATCGTAAGTTCCTCCTTTGCCAGTAGGAAACAGCAGTGTAAAAGTATCTGCTTCTATACTTTTTTCCCATATGCTCATTGGTGACCCTTTGGTTTGTCGCATTTGGTAAGATTCTAGTGCATCATCTAGGCTCTCATTAGAGTGCAATGGATGAATTGTATAATGGTCCAAAAGAGTGGATACTGCAGCAGGATCCAGAAGTTCAAATTTACCAGTTTCTGATGACTCTTGAACTATTTCAGTTGTTTCCCTTAAGCTTTCTTCAATATGTATTTCTTTGTAGTATTCATTATTGTCTTTCAGATATTGCAAGGCGTGTCTAACTTTATTTAAGTCCACGAGTTGTTGCCAAATTTGTTTGTCTTTTGTTGGTACACCATTTACTAAGACAATTAAAGAATGCTCTATTGGATGTTGCACTCCTAGAGTGTGCACATTTTCTGTCAGATCTAATTGCAAATAAAGTACTTTGCCACAAATGCCTTTCACCAATTCAGAGGGAGGTAATTTTGCTGTTTTTGGTTGAAGACGTATTATTGCTTGAAATGGGTCTACTGTTTGAATTATGATGCTCTCATACAAATTGAGTTGTTGCAGGGTTTTGGTAGTGGGAATAATTCCAAATGATTTGTGATAGCACGTGAAGGAGTTTGGTTGTTGTCAAGTATTGTAGTGCAGTAACTACAACATATTAGGGGTTCACTTATTTGGTATTTGTTTTCTGCTAAAAGGTAGAGAGCTAATTCAAACCATTTGGAATCCTCATTATTTTCTATTTTGTATGTTACGTCTATAGTTTTTGTGATACTTTTGTAAAAAGTTCTGCGGCAGTACACACAGACATGGCTTGGTACTTCAGCGGATGTACTTTTAAATGTTAGTATTTCTTTTTTGTATGTGTGTAATAGAAGGTTTCCATGTGTAGAATTGTTGCTAGTCTGTTCTAAAACTATTGCATTTTGTAAGTGGCTTTCACTTCCAAAATATTTTCTCTGGATACGGTCGATTTCTTCTTGTAGGTATTTGGGTGTACCATGCAGAAGAGTGTTATGTAAATTGGCTAGTTCTAAAGCTGGACTTTTAGCATAGTACAGTTTATAAACTAGATTTCTTACATTTGAATGATGTGTTGATATCATTTTGAGATCATGGAAGGTGCTTTTGCAAATAGGTCCTGAAATGCAGGCTAATGAATGTCCTTGTGGTCCTGTGTATTTGCGCACTGGACAGGTATCCATATTTTGCAGCACTTTCATTTTCATTTTGTCGTTACCTTTCACATACTGATTGAGGAACTGGCGTAAAGATTTGAAAGATTTGTTAGGAATGTTACACATTGACGTGCACAGCCATTTGTATACTGGACGGTCTGGTTCAGTCGAATGGAGAGGTAATTCTGAGTTTTCTGGGGATACTTTTGTAAGCAGTGTTTCTTGTTCCATGATGGTATTATTAATTTTTCATATCCTCGTCCACTGCTATGGATGGCAATTGTGTTTGTTTGATTTTTTTTGTATTCTTCTTCATTAAAATATGGTTCTGTGGTCGTTGTGTGGCTCCATTCACCTCCACAAATATTTAAGAGGTTATTTTTGTTGGCATTCCGTTTATTGAGAAGTTTCTTTTGTAGTTTGTACTTAGTTTTGTTAGTGGTTTCATCCTGTTTAACACTAAAATAAATAACTTCCTTTTGAGATGGATTGCACTGTCTACGAGAGCTTCTAGGATTCATTTTCTACGGTAGGTTTTAAGGGTTGAGGATGATTTTGCTCCTCTTCTTATTAGATTCTGAAGGACTCTGTGGTGGAACATTTTTGCTAACATACTTTTTTTACTATGGTTTCTTGCTAGTATATCAGGATTTATAGGAGCAGTGTTAGCAGTAGTGGTAGCCAAATTCTTGTAAAGCATTTTCTGTTTCGTGCCACATTTTGATAGAGGAGGCAAAGTTTCTGTAGTTGAAGCTTCCTTTATTTCGCTAAATGACTGCATTGGCTGTTTTGTTTCAACATTTTGTACAAACTCTGGAAGAGATGGATGCTTACTTTGGACACTTTTATTTTCATTTGCTCTATTTCTGTGTTCCTTTCTACAGACTTGCTTTTATTCTTTGGGGTCTGTTGAAAAAAAAGAAGGTATGGGTTGGTCTGTTTTACAATGTATGTGTGCTGTGCGCATGCATGTATGAGTTTGATGGGGAAGATGTTTGTGGTGGTGTGTGAATGTGCATTGGGCAGTTACAATGAGTTGGGAAGGCTATTTATCTGTTTGTATGTTACTACACTGTGCTTCAGATGAGTGTAGAAAGTGAGCTAGTGGTGAGGAGAAGCATTAATAGTAAACGTAATGGTATAAAATTAAAACAGCTATTTGTTTTGTAGTACTAACATTCTAAGGCTTGTGTATGTTATTTGTGTTCCAAAAACACAGGGATTTGTGTGCCATTCTGCCTGTTAATCTTTGTTTAATAAATGGGGATTCATGGGCAGAATGGTTCAGAAATCGATGTTTTTTTTGGTGCACAAATTACATAATTAACCCACACAGTCTCTTTGAGGAACAGTAAGAATATAAAGGTAGTATGGTACTTACTTTTTTTTGTGGAATGACCAGGTTTTTTTTCGGATATGTTGTTTGTAGTGTAGATGCTGTTGATTTTCAGGAGAGTGGTCTTCACTGCAATTTTAAAAGGAAGAAGTTAGTAATTCTGTGTGTTTAAAGCAGTGATGTTAATGTACACGTTCATTTTTCAGCTTTCGTGGGAGTATTCTCGTTTGATATCTCAACATAGTGTATGCGTGCATTTCATTTGACTATGTGCAGCCTTTATGTGTTATTTGTAGTATGTTAGTTGAACCTGCTTCGCAAATTAGTAGAATTTTAAGTTCATGATATTCCCTTGGTTTTTTTTCAGCTGTTTTGTACATAGCAGAGAGGTTTGGAAGTGATAGGTTATTATAGTAGATGGGAAAAAGTTTAATACTTTCATATTATAAGTAGGAATGCGAAAAATTGGGAGCACCTGAGAGGGAGATGTCACCACTGCAACCGGGAATGTTTATTTTTCTCATACAGTCGCATTGGAAGTAGCATTAATTTAGGTGGAAGACAGTAAAAAATGGTGACATTTTTTAATGGAAAATCGAGTTTCGTGCATAAATCGGGAGGGTTGGTACGCATGTATAGGTTATGCAGGAGATAGTAAGAAGTAGTGCGATTTTTCAATGAAAAATCAGAAGTCTTGTGCTTAAAGTGGGAGCATTGGTATGTATTTATTGGCTATGCAGATTTAGTGGCATTAATTTGTTTAAATGGAATCATAAGAGTTGCACATGTACTCTGAATAAAATATGCATACCTGTACTTTGTAATCATGCATGTGGGTATGCATGGAGCTCTAAATAGAAATCCTCGACACTTGCACAGTAGTTTTTGTAGTAGGTGCTTTGCAATGATATGAGACTTGTATTCAGAGTGATCAACAGTACATTTGAAGTGCGGAACTCTGATGACGGAGTTAGATGTAGAGGTCTTGGATGTGATTGGTGGATGGTTGTGTGACTGCTTAGCTGTGTCCAATTAGGGAATGGATTCACAAGTGATGTGGAAAGGGTAGAATGGCTGGCTAAGAGTTACATGCCACACGGACACCACGCTTGTCCGTGGGTAGGACGTGCCACATTCAGGGTCGTACAGCAAATCCAGCATGGAAAGGGGACTGTAGGCATCAGCCATTCAGATGTTGACATTGTTGATTTGTGTAGAAAGAGAGTGTGTGTAGTGAAGAGGGCTGAGATGGAGACAGTCAGGGTGTTGGTGCTCGGAGATATTTTTGTCCATGGTTTACAGCACTATTCAGAATGTAGGCATGTGGCAACCAATTTCGATGTAAGAGGAGCGGAGGTGGTGTGGAGCGCTGCGACTGATTGCAATGTAGAGGCAATTCTGCAAGTTTGCAGAGATATGCGTAGGATGACCAGTCCCCATGTGGTAGTTTTGCACTATGGTGCTTGCCATTTGGGCTACGTGAGTTCACCTACTTTGTTGGGAGATTTGGAACAGTTGGTTCAAGCAGTCATTAACATCTTTCCAACTTCGAAAGTAATTTTTTCGGGCTTACTCCCTAGAGCAAAATGGGACAACAGTTCTGTTTTTTGTCCTGATCAAAGTATTGGTAGGTGAGCCATCAATCGCGGCATGCATGCTTTCATGTTAAGAGCTGGTATGTTTTTCTGCAGCCACAAGAACATTGTTTCCAGTAATGCAGCTTATTTTAAAGCAGATGGTGTTTCTTTATCTTTTTCGGGAAATGCCATGTTCTTTTTGAATGTAAGGCTTGCTTTGGAGAAGGTTATGTGATGATTGTAGGAGTAAACTAAGAAGAAAAACATATATACTAAATAACAGGTGTCTGGCAGGCATCTGCAAAAAAAAAATGGCTCTTTTCAGAGCCCACCTTAAAGGGGAAAAGGGGAATACTATTTAAATGTACAGTCGTCACGCTCAGATCCTCTACATGTCCGCAGACATGGCAGTAGTCTGCAGGCAGGGCGTATTACATACAGGGATTCTGGGGTCGAGGGGCATGCAAATGAGAATGAGCGGAAATAGGGATTGGTCAGTAAAGATCAGTGGGTGTGTTGTGAACGGTGAGATTTAGAACGTCTTTTTCCTGAGAGGAGAACAGACTGTTATGGCTGTGTGTGTTCGAAAACAGATTATCTGGATTTTGGGAGACTCATGGATACATTGGTTCAAGGTGCATGCAGAACGTTGCGGTTTATCTGCGGATCTTGGATTCCCTCATGTGCAAGTGCACTGGCATGCAGTGCGTGGAATGAAGTGGCTGGACTTGGTACCTCTCTGGGCTATTTTACAGACAGAGCGTCATCCTGATATAATTATCATTCATTGTGGAGGAAACAGTTTAGGGCATGTCTCTGGAATTTCTTTGCAATTTGCAATGAAGGAAGGACTTGCAAAGGTCATGGACATGTTTCTAAATTTAGTAATTTTTTCTCGTATTGCACAAAGACAAATGTGGCTGCGTTCTGCTTTATTTGGTCCACAAATGGAGAAAGCGAGGCACAATGTCAATAAGGCTGTTTGTGCTTTTCTAAGAGATGTTGGCATGTCCTCTTTTCCACAATGAAAATATTATGTTTCGTAGCACATTCATTTACATATGCTGGCAATCGGATTTTTCTTCGAAATGTACAAAATTACATTTTGATGAATCCAAGTTTTTCAAACACACAAAACACCACCAGAAGGCTCTTTTCAGAGCCACCACTTACTCCCAGAGAAAATTGCATTGGTTTTGCTAGGGCAGCACCTCAAAATTTTATCTGTCCTAGGACTGTCGGCTGACTTTTTGAAAAATGCGCGGGGGCGTACACCGTTTACTTGATAGTTCCATTTTTAAACTGAGAAAGGCAGCTCTGAAAAGAGCGTTTTTTAATTTTTGTTTTTTTATATTTTTGGGGATTTTTTACACACGACACACTAGGAGAAGAGGGGAAAGGAGGGTAAGGAAGGGACACCAAGCACGGGGATAAGAAAGGGCAGGTGGAGAGAGAACGATGAAGGGTGGGC
This sequence comes from Ambystoma mexicanum, assembly GCF_040938575.1. Taxonomy (NCBI): domain Eukaryota; kingdom Metazoa; phylum Chordata; class Amphibia; order Caudata; family Ambystomatidae; genus Ambystoma; species Ambystoma mexicanum. Next base: position 739,121,834 of record NC_090941.1, on the reverse strand, counting down.
CTTATTTAGGTAGGTAACAGTTCTTCTGGTGCTCGGTGACCGTATTCTCAAAAGCACTTTGAAGACTCTCCCCCCTGCAGAGTACTGCGTCGCAGTACATACACAATATTGTGACCCTCGAAAGGTAAGGGTCAACAGCATCGCGAATGGCCTTTGAGGCAGCTGGAGGGATACGCTCTCCCACAGGAGTGTCTCTTGTGGTGAGAGTATCGGACGCTGAGGATGCTTCGGAGGAACTCAACTTACTACGTTCTTTACATGGTACCACCTTGCAAATGTCCACACCGTGGAACGAAGTTAGGTGTCGCTTCATGGTTGTCGTACCAAAGCTGTACGCACCAGGTCTCACACGACTCAGCACCAACTTGCACTGTTTACAGGTGACCAGGTTCGCACGTGCTTTTGGTACATTACCAAAAACGGTAAACAACCGCTACACCCACGACTCCCGTCGAGTGCTGGTAGTAGGGAGTTCCTTCTCCTCATTCTCTTCATCCTCTTCTTCCTCCCTCTTTACATCCTCACGTGTATTTCCCTCTGCAGGCCCTTTGGGAGGTGGTGACGGTGGAGCATTTGGGGGTGGTGCTGAGGCTGATGTAGCAACAGCAGCCATGGATGCCATTAGGGTTGGTGAGATAATCTCAGCTACAGCACTGGAGGCAGCAAAACTCAATCAACAATCGCCAGAAGTACAATGAAGATGAGCTTGGGGTTGTGGCCTTTTATATGGGTGGAGGGGTGCGCCTCGTGACCATATCGATCACTCAAAAGCATTGAAAAAGTTCCAAACAATATGTTGAAAGCTAGGGTCATTGTATGGGACATGTGACATGGTGATTTTGTATTGTAAAATAATTTGGCATGTCTGCATAAGTTCTTTTGAAATGTTGCGGAAGCGGACAAAGTGCGCAAATTAGGACACACGCTCAGCGTAAGTGCGGTCACATGATGACGTCGTGAACCCATCCGCGAAGGAAATGGGTGCCCGCAGGACACCAAATGCACAGTAACGGTCATGCGCATGTGTGCGGGCATTCTAAGGACAGTGTTCGGGTCCTGAAACTATTTAAAAGTGTGACACAAGTGAGACGGACAGTTACGGACAGACGCGATGTTCGCAAGACTTACGGGTGTGGTGCGCATGTGCATAGATGTTCTGCTGACTGTACGGCAAGGTATAGTGTCCTTAGGACACCTCCATTTTGTTTGGCTACGGACATGCCAGACACCGCGCCTGTTCTACGAACAGTTCCATCTTGGCTGCGGACGGTACGGACAGGTATAGTGTCCTTAGGACACTTCCATTTTCTTCATTTATGGACATTCTGGACACCTGGTGTGTTCTAAGAACAGTTTCATCTTGGTTGTGAATAGTACGTAGAGGTGTAATGTCCTTAGGACGCCCCCATTTTGTTGATTTACGTACATCTTGGACAGCTGGTGTGTTCTAAGAACAGTTCCATCTTGGTTGCGAATGGTACGGGTAGGTGTATTGTCCTTAGAACATCCATATTTTATTAATTACGGACAGGCCGAACAGGTGCGCTGTACATGGACTTTTTAACTCTTTTTAAAAAAGAAAATTAGATCCAAACAATTCCTTTAAAACTAACATGACATTTTTTTTATTAAACACATATACAGCAATTAAGAGAGAGAGGGGGAAGCAGACACTGAAACAAATATAGGGGAATTAGGGGTTTCCACAGGCTGGTTGTGAGGGGATGAAGGGATGGAGGTTTCGTCAAAACGTTTATGTTGTTCTTGCGGGTTTGGGGATAGTTCACTGGGAGATGGAGAAGGGGGACAGGTACAGGTAGGACAGTGATATCTGATTTTTCCTTTCACATGGTCCTCCACAAATTGCCTTAACCCATTAAAATTCTCTTTTAACATGTACACTTTGTCTTCTATGCGTTTCAAGGTGTCTTCCACTGTGTCTTTTGGTGGACTTTCTTCAATTTTTACCTGGTCTGTTAAAAATAACTATATATGTATGTTAAGTACCCATAAAGTAAAGACTATTAATTTGCTTATGCAGAGAAGTGTGTACCATTTTTATCGCTATCTTCCGACATTTTGCCATGCGGAAAATTCTTCTCCAGCCACTCCAAAATACTGCACATTTCTGTGTGAAAACAACAGAAATACATTATTTGTTCTGCACCTTATACAAAAAGTATACAAACATATAAGAAAATTTAAGTTCACTTACTACTTTCTTGTAATTTGTCTTCGTTGTGTTTTGTTCGTCTACTGTCGCTCCTAGCTGTAAAGTTTCGGTGAGGTAATTACGTTGGAGGCATATCTTTTTTTGTTATGGTATAATCCATTCCATTCTACATGGTAATTAAATGGATGGGTTATGTGTGAGACGTGTAGGTTCGAATGGTTATTTATTACTACTTATAATGTGTTTATGTGCTGCTTTTTAAACTTGTGCATTTTTTGTATGGCATGATAGAACAATTTCAGATACCCCCTGACTGTTTGGGTAGTGTTGATCTCGTCCGCGCCCGTCCACATACAGGCGCTCAGTCCGTGCCCTTCAAATATCATTAGCGAGGGGGTTCAGTATGTTCTATGTTACATGTGCAGTAAGGGAATCATAGTAACTATCTCCCAAATTCACATGATGAAAGTGTATATTCAGTAAAAAAACTTTGTTAAAGGGATGTTATGATTAAGTTGCCCTAGTAAAAAACTATGAAATTCAGTAAAAAAATGTTGTTAAAGGGACATTATGGTTACGTTGCCCTACTAAAAACCTGTGAAATTCAGTAAAAAAAAAACTTTGTTAAAGGGACGTTATTGTTAAGTTGCGCTACTAAAAATCTGTGAAATTCACTAAAAAAAACTTTATAAACAGGACATTATGGTTCGAAGTAAAAGCGAAAACACAGTGAAATTCACCAGTTATGGTAGTCTAAGCAACCATAACTCGCCCCACCACCGTGCACTGCTAACACTAACACCCAGGATGACAAAAATGACATCACAAATGGCATTGATGACATCACTGATGACATTGCATGTCTGGCTCACTCTTTTTTCCTTCACTGATATATCTAGGGCAGTAACAGGCAAGAACTAAAAAGTCACTATACTATAGTACAAAATACTATGATGACAGCACAGATGACATTACATGTACAGGTTTTTAGAGGCACACTTTTTACTGATATATATATATATATACATATATATATATATATATATATATATATATATATATATATATATATATATATATATATATTTTTGCCTAAGATGACCAATGTCAATGCCCGATAGGTTTTGGGGACGAAGCTTTGTTTTGTGACATCACACCTGGATAGAACTGAGTGACACACGCTCAGAAGATGTGAACTCTGGAGAATTTCGTTTTTTTCTAGTGTGATCCCTGTCTTGTGTTAAATACTAAAGACAGTAACTTTTGCCCCATGGCTGAGTCTTACGTTCTTGCAGCGGGGGAGTTTTTGATGGGTCCAAGTGTCTTTCTGCTGGTAAATGGGGTGCCTGCTATAAAGCCCCAGCTGCTCCCCAAAACACTAAATACAAAGTCCCTTTGTCTTGCTTTGCCTCCAAGAGCCAAAGAATGATGAGCATGAGGCTACGATATAAAGTAGCTAGACTAGAAAATTGTCTGGTACTCTGAAAGATACAACCATTTTGTTCAAGTACAATGCTGACACTGATAATTGGTACATCAAACAAGCAATCATAACAAATCAGCATAAGAATCAGTGTGCCAATTGAAAGTAGTCTATAGTGTCCCACGCTATGCATATTCCAAGTAAACAGCAAACGATTATTCTGTTAAATAAAGCCACATTGTAAAAAGCAAAAGAACAACTCTGTTCTAAGGCAGCTTATTCGGAGACACAATCCCCTGAAAGGAGTCAGCTTAATTTGAACATGTTTGTCTTATTTGTATTACCTGCCATTCCACACCGCCTGCCACAACATTCACCCCCACAACAACGTACCTCCAATGTCATCTTGTTTCTTTCTGTGGCCCTTGGACCAGAATCCCACCTCTGGGTATGCCCCCTCCTACATTCTTCCTTGTAAGTGAGGGTTCTTCCAATCCCTCCCATGCTGCACCTCCATTCTCCACCCCACCCCCTTCATGCAGTCTGGCTTTGTTCCTCTTTTGCATGCACACGCATATCCCTACAAATTTGGCTCCCTGAAGCCCTATACTGTCCCTGACTTACTGAGCTACTTAAAAAATATACCACTTAACAGGCCTTGATTGCAGGTTCGTCCCGGTGCTGTTGCGGTTTTATTACACAGCACACACCAGCTAGGGAACTCCTTCCCCTGCAATGGATGTGGCGCACAATAAAGCGCTTTTTATGTTGAAAAAACCACAGATTCTTTTTATTGAGTAGGTTCCCAACCCGTCTCACACCCAACCTCCACAAACACCCTTTGTCATAATGGACTAGGAACAAGGCTGGTGGGTATCAATAAGATATTTATTAATGTATTATTTAATGAAAAAGGAAAATAGTCAACAAACAGCCAACACAATTGTGGCAACACAAATTCAATATCCTGTCTAGAGCGACCAAGTGGAAATGGGCTGTTACACACACTTTTGCTATAATGACAAACAGGAAAATACAATCAGCTTGAAATGGACCATTACACTCCATTTTGTTTTAATGACAAAACAGGAATATACCATGAGGTTGAAAGTGAGAGCGCCACAGTTTTAGCACTCCCCCCTGCAACACTCACCCCCCAAACACCAACTAAACTTGATTCCTTTGAATGGAAGGCAGTGGCAAGGAGTAGGGATGGAGAGAGAAAATCGGATTTGGGGTAAAGCCCACTACCCCAGATGGGAAGCCAGCAAAGAAAGCGAAAACCCGTTTTGGAGCAAAATGGCAGGATGAGATTTTGATTCTTATTCACAACTGCTAGGGGACAGAATAGAAGGACATTCAGATTGCTTACACTTAGGAGATAGGGAAAGTTTAGAGAATACTAATCAGCACACCAGGGCAAAAATAGAAATAAAATGGGAAAATCGCTTTTGGGAGAAAGCAAATGCAAAAGGGAAAAATACAGTGGCAAATGGAAATTCATTTACATTGGGTTTACAATGACAGGCAGCTCAGCAACAGGGTTTATCTTACAAATAGGAAAATTGGTTTTCAATGACAAGGACAGAGGAACCTAACAGGTAGACTTCTAGGCAAAAGGGATTGCTCACAATGGAACAACGGTTTGGGATTTAATAGGACTGATGCAAATGGGAATTTGTTTGGTAATGTACACAATACACTGACAAATTTGGTTTTCAGTTACAAGGAGGCTAATTCTTTTGAGGCAACACTTTAATGGCTAGAATAATTAAAATACAACACCAGGTACAAGATGGTTAATTATGAATGTCAACAATCTTGTACCCTGAATTTCAATGGGGAATTAATTGATTTACTTAAAAATATACTAAGGATTTGCACAGACACTGAGAGATTTTTCAAAGGAGATATGCTAACATAGAGAAGCAAATAAGAGATTCTTCTATGGGAAGTTGACTGAATTACACTGGCAATTTATGGGGTTTTCGATGGGGTTTTCAATGGGAGAAATATGGGATCCAATGCTACAAAAATGAAGGGGTTTATGCAATGTATGGCTGGGGTATATGTTACTTACAAAGCAAGCCTTGATTTTGGATTCAGGGAAGCCAGCTGGATCTCAGGACACTCTGGACAGCTAGGGCAAGGGGTCTGGTCACTGCACTCTCAAAGATGGTAAGGTTCAGCCACCTTCTCTCCGTCCTCCTTCTCCTGTCTCCCCGGATTTTTGTGTGTTGTTCTCCCTGACCTAGTACAGCCCCCCCTATATAGCACAAATGATATAATTAACTTTACAATCTAGGGGGGGTACCCTGTAATTATCCCTGCTGCCAGGATTGGACAGTTTCTCTCTGTCTCTCTGCCCCCAGTCATGATTGGTTCAAGGGAAGAGAGCACCATCTGTCTTTTTGCATTTATTACAATTCTTTGTTCTCATGACCACTTTTTGGCAAAAAACAGTTATGTTTCATAACTTCATACTTATACTAGCCCGGCCATATAAAATAAATATGCGGTCTCAGTTGCTCATAGGGAATTAGGTAAGCCAATCACCAACTCCGTACGAGGTGGCATGGCCCTTTGGTACATTTTTGTCATTTTCATAAAATGCATAACAGTTATGACTGCAAATTATCCAGCATGTTCCTAGTTTCATCTTCCATCTTTTCATCAACTGTCATATTTGTCACCTGTTCAGATCAGCCAGAAACTAGTCTTAACTGGCAATTTCACTCCACAAAAGCCTAGGGAAATGCAATTAGTCTCTTTAAAACCACCTGGAAATTACATAACAAAATAGCATAAAACTAAATTGATTCTTATTATAATTGCTGCGAAAATGCCTAAAATGAAATCAGTCTTTTAATGTAACTTGGGAGTGTCTTTTTCCACCTGGGGAGGGTTGTTTTATCCCCCCACAGCCATCTGTCTCCCGGCACAGCCTGTAACCAGAGTTTTTTATAAGTCTTTTTGAAGTGGTGTTGGTTCTTTTGAAGGGGGTGCAACAAGGAGCTCACAACTCCTGGTCAACTCTAGCCACACTTTTCCTCCTTTTAAATCTGTGGGCTCCTGCCGTCATGTCTGCAGAGCATGGAATTATGACGCCCTCTCCAGCATCCCATTTTATGGCGTGAAGGTTATAGGATATGTATGATATTCAGCGGGAAGTGGGGCTTTGTCATTTAAAGCTCCTGCCACAGCCCAAACTGGTTTTTCTGGCAGTAAGTGTCTCTGCAAAGGTAACTGGAGTTTTGTGGGTTGGAGCAAAATGTACATTGGCTCTTGTCAACCCCCCACATCATATTTCCCTGACATTTTCTGCTTGAGCAATGCTATCTTTCCACTGTGGCTTTTAAAGCCGTTTCTTTTCACACGTGTGCAGGCTTGTTGGTTTTGATGTTTTAAACCCAGTCTTGCAGGTCACAGGATTCTTTGATTTCTCTCCTTGTTGGGTGATTTTACATTTGCTGTTAGTCCATTGATAATGATGGGTAGGCCCCCTTTTCCCATGGTTCTTTCATTTGAAATGAACACAATTAAAAAGCTAAGCCTTTTTTCGTTTGCAGTGTTTAAAGGGCTGTTGTTCATGAGAAAGGGAAAACAAAAAATGTTTTTCTTTGTAGTGTGGAAATGCTTGCCCCTCATGTGAAATAACAGTAAAGCAGGGCTGTTTTTGGTTGCAGTGTAAAACTTCTTGTCATTCAGATGAAAAGAAAGTAAAACAAGGCCGTTTTTTGGTTGCCATGCAGAACTTCTTGTCATTCAAAGGAAATAAAAGCAAAGTGAGGCCGTTTTTGGTTGCAATATAGAAATGTGTGTCATTCAGATGAAATAAAAGCAAAACAAGACCGTTTTTGGTGGCAGTGTTTAAATGCTGCTGTCCAGGTGAGGGGGGCTTCTGTCTAGGGCCTTTAAATGTACTCCACAGTGCATTTCTAGTGGATGAGTGCAGACTCTGCCGTGCTTGCATCCAGCATTTCAGATCGGCCACAGGACACACAGGCTACAAACAGGGTCGCACTGGGACACCAAGGAAAAAGTGGCCCACAGTTGCAAATGGCAATTGATTTTTTTGTGACAGACTGTTTGAATAGTACCCCAGGTGGAGTTTTTTGATAAAATGTGATGAAAATTGGACATTTTAAAGAATATTTATTCAGGAACACTGGCCGAAACTACTAGCTGCATAGCGAAGTAACTCATCAAACTGGCCCTTATTGGCTACAAAAGTGGACCACTTTGACCAATAAATCTGATCCACACTAGCATTTTGTATTTTTGGTTCAGACATTGCCCTGCATGCTGGTCCGAGCCTGGCTACAGAGCTATTATGGATCTGAACTCAGACAGTGCAAGCCACAATAAAAGCTACTATCCAAAATGGAAAGATCTGTTATGCATATTACCAAAATGTATGAACACATCTATCTCTCCAACTATAGAACCTTAGGGTTGGGGGACCGAAAGAACATTGCCCTATGCAGAACACTTGAATTCCCAGCAATAGCTTTGTCAGAGTTCAAAATTCCTACAGACAACCTGCTAAGTAATTTCTCAATCGAACCAGTATCCAATTGAAATAATTTGAGAGAAAACCTAAGTTTTGATTTTCCCTCAAGTCCTTGGCAACAAGACTAACGCGCACACTCACACACGATATGCAACAGCAGTTACATTCCATTAACTGCTGTTTAAGAAACAATGCAACTTTTAGTGCTTCCTCTACTGATCACAGCACATGTTTTTTGCCTGCTTCCCAAGGCACACCTTAACTCAACAGTGTGTCTATTGCTAGAAAATGCTGGCACAATTCCCTAATTTTCTATAGAGACCTTTTAATTGAAAGTTAAAAGAAAACCATATACATTTTAAATAATTGCAATTATCTTAATGACCCAGGTGTGACCTAGGAAGCTTGCTGGCAGAACCTAGCAAGTCACGCTGTATGCTGGCTGGGAGCCGGTTCTAGAGCTGCTGGACAGGTCCTCTGAGTCGTGAATCTCCCTCTCTTCCCTGTGAGATGTTTAGGGGAGGGATCTTGCCTCCCTCTTTGAAATCCTGGACCTTCTTTACTGGAAGAAGCTATAAGGCAAACGGTGTCCGGTCAAAGGATTGAATGTAATAGGGTCGACGCAATAGGGCCGAAAACAAAAGGATCACATTTTTTTTTTAATTATATATCTTTTTTGGGGTTTTCGTATAGGTAAAAAAAGTGTTTTTTACCACAAAAACAGGGATTGGGGGGACCCCCCCAAAAATAAAATGTTAAAAAAATATAATTGTTTTCGATCCTTTTGTTTTTGGTCCTTTTGAATCAATCCTTTGACCATTCGATCCTTTTGAATTGATCCTTTGACCTATAACCAAGGCAATCTGTACCTTCAGCCAGGGTTCAAATAAGTCTGTCTTCTTACTCCTTTCAAAGTTGTCAGATGATCTGCAAAGTGAGGAGCTCCGCCCTCTTTTAAAGCCAATGGGCCCCAGTGATTGGTGCAGGCTAAGGCTACCTTAATGAACCGAACTTGGGTCCCAACCAACAATCTGCGCTGCCACCAGGAGAACATAGACAATAGAGAGGGTGGATCCATGGAGCCTTTGATATTTAAATTAGGCTGGCCATGGTCAGAGGAAGGTGTTGCCCCACACACATTCGGAGGTTGATATCCCATCATTCATATTAATTATAAAACTTCAAAAAAGCCCAGGCGAGCGCACACTCCCCGTGCGGATGGTTGAATTCCTAACACCAAGCACTACATTTTCTTGTGCAAAACTTTAGATTATTCATCAGTGCTTTGGGGCAAGTAACAAGAATAAGAAACACTGGCCCTGATTCACAACGTGGTTTTCAAAGGAGTTTAAGCCAAGGATTAAGTTCCCAAATGAGGCGCCTTGCCACGGAACTTGCATCCCCTTCACACTATCTAGGGGTGGATAAGCCAAACTCTTCAATGTTTATAAGGATACAGTATTAAAGTGAATGTAGTGTTTTCAATGCTGGTGTAGTTCACAGGACTTGTTTACAGAAAATGTCTTACAATAATGTACTTCAAGATATAACAATACATTGTAATAAAGAACCCAACACGTTTCGAGATATCCATCTCTTCATCAGGGGTACAATTCATTCACATGTCTGAAAATAATTAAGACAGAAATGTCCATGACTATATTGACATAAAGCATCTGATAATCACATACAGGTTTAAACCAAAAAATATTTCTAGAGGATACCATAACCATGGTTATTTACCTCTTCAATTCCATGCTCCAATCGGCACCAATGGGTAAAATCAAGATGAGCAAAATGGTCAATGGAGATTATTCCACCGCTTCTGGGAAGTGGTAGATAGTGTGCAGGGGGCGCGAGTCCCCTCATTTAAGGATCCTTGGCTATTTTCGTACAGCCCACGTGCCAGCGCTGTCTTTTCTCCCCCGCACCTCGAATCTGATTACCTTTTCTAGATACACACATCACGAGTGCACGTTTAACTGTCAATTGGAAGATGTGCGTTTAACTAATTGAAAGTTCCTTTGAGAATCCGGCCCACTGCACATTATCGGGATAGCTTTTTCCTGGTCACCATTATGAAAGAGAATCCAATATCACTAACAGGCTCGGCTTTGTTTACACATTTGTCATAATATGGTAGCTTTCCAATGCTTTACAAATGTAATGATTTGCAACGAAAAAATGTATGATTGAAAAGTGGTGATGTTCTGTATTAAATATTCAGGATCGAAAAGGCGCAGGGCACCCGAGTTGCCTTTACTGCCCTGGTGGACCTGCGTATCGAACCTAGAGTGGAGTGATGGGGCAATCCAGCTGCAAACAGCAGTAATTGCAGAGATTAGGGTTCATTTGAAAACAGGGGCCTTGTTGTATGTGCGATGAGCTACTGCTGGTGGATATGGGGAACAGCAGCAGTTTGCAAAGCACAGGACGGGCTTCGTTTATTCGGAACAGTTCCGTGTATTGCTATTAAGTGATGGCCATTAGGCCGACACCTAACACTTATGTCTACTCAAATGCCAATTCAAGTGAAAAATTACCTTTTGACAAACATAGCGTTTGTTTATAAATGTTGCTAAACCATATCATATTGACAACGATTGCAACTGCGCTACAAATGTACGAGTTACCTTTCAGGGACCCATAGCATAAGTGGCCAAGAACAACAATGCAGTAATGCTTCTGCAGTGACCTTCCGGCATATATATCCTACTAGTCCAATGTCCAAGGGAAAGTACATGTTGAGCTAGCATTGGCATAATAAAGTGCAGCATGGGGCAGAGGGCTGCGGCAGGCATGCTGAGGTGAAATAGTAACTGCGCCACTGTCCCCTCTCTCAAGAAACCGGGAGATGCCGCGTATCCAGCAGCAGACTGCACTGATCTGTAAATGTGAATGAAATCACAGATACATGCTCTACTGAGAAGAGGCTTTCTCGAATTCTCTCCGAGTTGCTTGGTACGTGGCAGGGGCTGCATTTTTCCTGTCAGGTGCAGCCTCGTGTGATGGCTCCCAGGCACGGACTGAACGAGTGAAGGGATACAGTGCGCGGCCTGCAAGTATCAACAGCTGCCGCCCGGACCCTCCTCCCAGGGACGCGCTGCCTGTGCCGCCCGCGGCTGCACGCTGTCAAGTGGCGCCGCGGGGCCTGTCAGCCCGGGCCCCTGCGCGCAGACCAATGGCAGCAGAGGCCGCGGCGTCGCCCGGGCCGGGCGCAAGATATAAGAGGGCCACGCCGGCAGCAGGAGACTTGCTTTTGGCTGACTCCTCTTCTCCTCCCCGGTACCTGAGCAAGCACTGAGCGAAGCCATGGAAGTCAAGCAGCACCGAGTCCGCGGCAGCGCCGTCCGTCAGGGGGTGGTCTATGGGGGCAACGCGCTCTTCAAGGGCAGCGGCCGCTCCCTCGGCGGTGGTTTGGGAGGTGGATTCGGGGGCGGCTTCGGGGGAGGCTTCGGAGGGGCAGCCAGGGGGATGCGAATGTCTGCGGGTGGTGGCGGGGCTTTTGGGGCTTTTGGAGGCAGGGCGAGCGGGGGCTTTGGCTTCGGGGGCTCCAGCATTGGGATGGTATTGGGTGGCGGCGGAGGTGGAGGCGCTGGGGCAGCAGCCCGGGCCGCAGCGGCCAACCTGGCACTGCTCCGGGGCCGCACAGGCGGACGAGTCGTCAAAGTCGGCGCCTATGGCCCCAGCCTGAGCTTCATGTCACTGCTGAAGGCAGGAGGTCCTGGGGGCGCAGGGGGGCCCTCGGCGCCTTTCAGCATGCCCTCCATTGACCCATCCCTGCCTTCCATGGACACAGTGCAGGTGACCCGGCAGAGGGAGAAGGAGGAGCTGCAGGCGCTCAACAACAAATTTGCATCCTTCATTGACAAGGTAAGGGGCCCTGGGGCAGGGCGGAGAGTCACTTCTGGCAAGCGTGAATGTCACTGTAGCAGTACAAGCAGTGGTCCAGGGCGGACCCCTAGCTTTGTCCTGGTCACACCAGCGGCGCATAAGTAGAATTGTCTGCACTGCAGCTGTGCTCGTTGCCAGGTCCTAGAGGTTGCCTCAGTACTGCATTGGGCAGGCAGTGCCCATTACTAGATGTCATCCATCCTGTGCCAGTGAGCATGGCGGGTGCCTCTCCAACTGTGCCTGGCAGCAGAACACACAGTTAAATCCAACTGGGTTAAGAGGTGAAGACATGGGGCCTGATTCATGGAAGTGGTTTATAATGGCACAATCCCATATGAAAACGTTCCATGAATCAGGCCCTTGATGTCAAACTAGACGTGCATGACTGCAGGCGCTCAGCGTGTACATGGGGCAATCCATGGATGTCACTGACATGTTGAGATGTGGCCGGCGCTGTGTGTCACTCTCGTCTCCTCGGAGGCTGGGAATCCAGCATCAATCCAGCTGAGCTTGCTTGCAGGCCCTCTGGGTAACTCATGCTCTGTGTGTGGAATGCACTTGCAATTCCCCTTGGAATGTTGTTTTCTAGCTGTATAATTGGGCTGTTTGTGGGGGTGGCAGACCCCCAGCATATCTTTTTGAGACTGGTCTCCTAACAAGCAAATCAGCCACCTGTGCTTTTTGAGGTTGGCACCTTCTTTTCGTCAGCAGAATTTGGATGTGTTTGTTTTAGGTAAATAGTGTGTGTTGGACCTTGTCCAAATGGAAATACCCACAAATGACGCAAAGATAACGAAATACACATCTCTCACCTTTACCTCCACAATTCCAGCTTAGTTGTCGACGTTCGGGACTCCTTGTAAGACTAAAAGGGTTGTCCCTTTTGCTATATTCCAATTGACTCGACCACCCCTCACAGTCAGTTCACAGTACTTGATTCCCGGTCCTCACCCCAGATGCCAGAAATCCAGCCTGACCTCACAAACTGAGGCAAAACAGCCAGCAGTTCTGCCTTGTGAAGAAAAGCAACCATACCCTTAGCCTCCCCTCACCATGAAGTGTCCTTACTCTGTGGCAAGGCTTTTAGGTGCGCTGTCCACGATCACAAGTGCCAGAGTGATTCCATTGCTGACAAGAGAGTGCTCTTCATCTTCACTCTGCACTTGATGGGTGCGTGCTAGGCTACCAGGGGCCTACGCGCGGATCCCATGAAGGTTCCTCCTGCCGTCACTACTACAGATATCTCCGTTGTTATGTTGATGTCCTCAGCCTCCCACTCACGCACAGGCAAGAAGAGATCTTTGAACCATGACATTGAAATAAGCTGTGTTTTTGAGATTCAGTTCCATTAAAGCAGCGGCCTGCCAACTTAGGCTCTCCAGATATTTTGAACTACAGCTCCCATCAGTTTTATCCAGCAGAGTCAATGGTGAGGGATCAGGGAGGTCATGGTGCAAAACACCTCGAGAGCCAATGGTTGCAGACCCCTGCTTTAAAGGAAGCTATCTGCCTATTCTGCGAACTTGGTGACTCGTGTTGCGAAACCTGCCCCTGAGTGTTTTTAAATGCAGGAATGTGGATGTACCATTGTCTCGTTTGGAACCAAGCGTGCTCTTGTTTGAAGTGTAAGGAGGCAGAGGAAGCTGCATGGCTATTGACCACCTCCCACATCTTAATGCCTCTCATTAATTCCCTTTATTTTGAAAAGGCATCTCACCAGCTCGGCCCACTTGGTGCATCAGCTATTGGAAAACCAAAAACAAAATATTTTCATTTTAGTCGGTTTCATCAATCGCACTGGTTATGACAAGACACTTGAATCAGGTCATTTCCAGAAACAGTGGAAATCTGGTGTATCCGAGTGAACATGTCTGTGCTGTTCTTTGGCTGACTTGCACTTTGTTTTTTTGCTGCATTCCGTAACTTGCATTCCCACTTGGTCGTTTCTTTGCAGGTCCGCAGCCTGGAACAGCAGAATGCCATCATCAGAGCTCAGATCTCCGTCTACACCACCACAGACCAGTCCGGCCCAGCCAACCCAGCTGTGGTGGCCACCACGGCCACAGCCGGCTACAAGGCACAGATCGACACCCTGACCCAGTCCAAGGCAGCCATGCTTGCAGAAATTGATCACTACAGCAAACTTATTGAGGAAATCCAAGCCAAGTAAGCTACATTTGGGAAGCAAATGCAGAGAACAGCTAATATATAGTATTTCTGCCCTTGATGCATCATTGGACGGCGATGCCAGCATTGTGTCCCTCCTTTGCAACGCACATACCAAGACCCACCATGAGCGTCGTTGCTATAATGTTAGATCATATGTTTGTATTGCACTTCATACAGTATTCCCCTTGCTTCTTAGCACTTTTGGAAAACGATCTGGCAGCTTGATCTATTTTTGAGGAGATCAATTAATGAGCTAGCATCCTGGCTCATAGAGGGACAAAGTGCAGCAATGTAACTGCCCAAGCTTTATGGAGCACGGTTGTAATCCTATGGCGTCCCTTCCCTGCTGTCAGTCCGTGTACAGACCTCTGCAGTCAACAGAAAACAGAAGATGCATTGAAAATAGAAACACTTTTAGTGATTTCTTAAAGATGAATTATGTTTTGTTTAACAGAGACAACATGGACACGTTCTGGGGTGGGGTGTAATACAGAGTAAAGGGTGTGTACCACTTACAGGGAGTAGCATAGTGACGGACCTTCATAGCCAAATCTGAAATTTCAACAAGGATGAACATGAAGGCCAGGTTGATTTCATCCAAGCCCCCATGAGAAACAAATCAACTCCGTTCTGTCAAACTGCAATTCGGTTTTCAGGCATTCTCCCCCCCCCCAGACCCCCCCTTCCGTTTGCGCTCTTTTTCAGCATCACATTTCAAAATAAATGACCGCCATGTGGTTTTCAATTTTGAATTTGAATTGTAATGTTTCACTCTATACGGGTAATGTCAAAAGCACGCACTTTGGTGCCTCTGTTCTTGGCCATTTGCCACTACCAATGTCTGCACCCCCTGACCCCCCTCTGACATGGCAGGCAGTGATGCTTTCTCCGACCCGACCCCCCCCCCATGGCCCGGCAGTACATGCCTGTTTGTGCATGCCGGCCCTACATATCACAATGAAAGTATGATTGAAGCCTGATACACTATCAAACAGGATTACAGGACATGCGTCAAAACCTTTGTTGCCATTCATTCTCAATCTTGGGTTCATTCATTCGTTCTTGGCAGCCTTCAGCGTCACCACAGCTTGCGCCTCGCGCCACTGCTCGACATGACGCACTAGTACTCTCTGAAGCAGAACAGCTGAGCATAGCCAGAGATCTGAGTACACAGGTGACGGTTTGACGGCCCATAATTGCATTTGTATCAGGTACATGCAAAGTCACAGACTCTGCGATTCAGGAGCCAGCAGAATTGGGCTCAGTTCTTAGGGCGTTCACTCATCTCATTTGCCTTAGCAGACACTATTAATTAAAGACTAGAAACGTTGCACAGTGAAGGTTCATTCTCTGGGTCTCGCCACACTAAGAATGCATAATTATTTTTGTGGAAGCAAGTAAGGCAGGAGCTTTTGGGAGCAGGTTTAGGGGGTGGATGAATTATTTAATTATCATGATGATGTTGTACGTGTACTGCACAAGTCAGTTCCCGATGCAGATTAACCTGTTGCCACACGAACCACTGGAACCAACAGAAACCATCTGTCAATGACCACCTGGATGACAATCAGAGAAATAGGCTTCATCTGTTTTACCATTTAGTGTGTTAACCCCGAACTAATGAATCCTCATCCGGCATCGCCACCCACCAGAGATGCTACTTTCTTTCCATGGTTGCATATTTCAATTTAGAAAGCTGCCTTCTCGAAGTAGTGATTACATTGTTATCATGTATGATGCGTTAATTCCTTATGCAATGTGTTCCTTTTCCATTTCTCACAGGTACGAGCAAGACACGGCTGTGACTAAGACGCTGGAGGGAGAATGGACAACTCTGAAAGAGGTTGGTAGCGGGGATGGTAATCTGCGCCAAGCTAGCATTGAGGGGTGACCAGTGCGTGCTCTGGGTGCTGCACGTGGATCTCGGCAATGCCGCTGTGCAAGTCGTTCATGCACGTGCCTTGCCAAGCACCCTCTTTCATACATAGCCTCCACCAGGGGAGTTGCTAGGTCTGGAAAAGACCCGGGGCTAAGCTGATGTCGGAACTGTTGGGACTGGGGGCTAGCTAGTCTTTTGGCTGTAGCTCCTGAGATTCTATCCGGGGCTACAACCAAAAGATCAGGGGGTACAGCCCCCTTAGCCCTCCTCTAGCAACGCCCCTGGCCTCCACCCCATCACTCCTCCAAGTGTTTAGACACCAGAAGCCATACGCCCACAAATCATATTTTAATTCACATTCAGCAAATTTGAACACCTTGTTCCATCAAATGCAGAAATTATATTTGAAATATGCCCTCACTATATGGATTGACTTATTCATGCTATCACCATCAGTCGTGGCAGATATAGAAACGTGTTCAAAGTGGCCCTGGAGCATCAATCCATTGGCACCCCTTTCTCCTTATGTTGACTCCCCCACCTGCCCTTCAAGTTCTAACTCCACTTGGAAAAACAATTGAATAGGAGGTTAATACGAAGAATAGTTCGCATGACTTCAGTCAGAAATGTACGGTGTTGCAAAAACAGCACCGAAAGGAAAGGTAATTAACACAAAAGTGTATCTTTAATTCCACTGAGCACATTTAAACAGCTTTTGCCTGGTTAAGAGATCATGCACTTTAATTAAAATAACTATATACCATATAGTCCAGCAGAATTGCCCTCTTAAAGTCCATGGTGATCACTTGCTCGTGATAGTGAGTTCTTGTAAGTTCTTGCAAGTGTACACTCGTAGCATGGTACATCTGAGAGTGGCTCTGATGCGATCACATTAAAACATCTGCATACACATAGACCTATCCACTTTGAAGCAAATTATCCATAACAGCATAGCTTCAATGAGAGAGCGATTGGTCAATAACAAACAGGCTGGTAAGTGTCAAGGTAACCCTTCCCCTGCCCTTTTCGCGTCTTGAAACACTTGTGTATAGGCGTGTTATGAATGCCATACCATATCATACCATATCTGGACAGCACAGCCTTAAGGGTGTCCCCAGGATGTTCAAATAGGCCTTATCACCTCTGTATGGTGGAAACAACTACACAGTAACACGGGTGACGTTGAGATAACAAGCTGCATGCTTTCTAATTGAGGGGGGAGCAATTTCCCAGCTGTTCCCCACAGATTAGAGTGTTTACAACTTTTCTCAGATAGCATAGTTTTACCTATAGTAAGCATCATTCCTGCTCTTTTGGGATGTGGTCCTTAAATGAAAGAGCATGCCCTTCCTCTCGCTATTTCACATGAAGCAGCACATTCATTCTGTGCCAGCACATCTTGGAAGACTGTTTATCAACAATCTGCAAGAGGCACGCGAAGCAACTATGCGCTATATCCTTTAGTCCAACTTAGTCAAAGCATCAGAAGTGTATTCTCTGCATACAGATTTTAAGGATGGGCCATGAGTATGCAGGATTCAGATGAGGCAAGGATCGTTGGTTTGCTATTGCTTTCGACTCTTGTTTCATGCTTGCAATCAAAGGTCTGTTCTTTACATGTTCCTCCATTTCATGATATGTAGTCTGTGGTGGTCATGTGCTCACGCGAGCTGAACACAATTCAAGAGTCTGATGGCAAATTTTCTTTTTAGGCAGTGGATAGGAAAAGAGAATAAGTAACTCTTTTCATAAGAGTGGTCTTGGTTTCTGGTTCAGGTCCTGTGGGTGTATGCACAGATTGAATACACACCCAAATGGGCCGTGTGGCATTTGGCAGATTTGTTAAGCGTTTTGTTTATGGATTTCTTGACCTATCTATTGTTTTTGCAGGATGTGGATCATTTGTACCTGACCATCTTTGACCTACAAACTAAACTGGGCGGTGTTGAAGATCAAATCACGCTCTCCAAACAGATGTATGAAGCTGTAAGTGTACAACGCTTGTGCTGAACCTGTAGCAACCATTCCTCATTTTAGACAATAAGGCAAATGCAGCACAACGAGACTGATATTTTCCAAGGACCATCTATCATAGGAATTAACACACATCTTATCAAAATGCCATTTCCCAAAAGAGACACTGCGTGCCTTTTGCCTGCTTCTTGAATGTAACATTTGAATAACATGTTTGTTCACAAATGTACAATTATGTATGTATTTCTGTGTGGGGTCTTCTATAAGGTGAACCTAGCTGGGGACCAACAGAGCCTTGTACATTAAAAGGTGGGCAGTAGGCAAAGGGATAAGAGAGGGCTTAGGGGAGATCTATCAGAGCCAGGTGGAAACGCGGGCAATGCTGCAGGTTGTATATATGTCCATGCAAAATTAAAGGTGAGTGCAGTTTTCTTGTGTTGTTATTTGTCGTTCGGCAGTAACACCAAATTTGGGGAAGCCCACCGACTCAACTGTGCGCACATTTTACTAATGAGGATAAAAATGTTTGGTAGGTACGCAAACAAACTGCCGGTGATTAAATCTCACTCAGTGCAGGTGCATAGTTAGTTTCTAGCTATATTGCTATTGCATCCAATCAGCATGCAGACCATTTTTATAACATATTATTGAGGGATGATATGTCCTGTCATCAAATTGGGGGATTCCTAAAAAGAGCAGTTCACCTCTAGAACTTTTAATAATTTGGAAAGGCTCTCAGTGCAAAGTTTACTATTTCACAATATGAATGATTCCTATTAGTTAAACTTGCCCGTTGTTGATGTATTGTTTTCTAATCCTACATTTAGAAAGTGAGGGAGGTGCAGTCCATCATTTCCGGCAGCGGCACCAGAGCGGCAATCTCCATTTCCGTTGACAACTACGACCAGGCTGCAGATCTTACAACAGCCATCTCCGACATGAAGCAGCAATATGAGGTTTTGGTGGAGCAGACAAAGCGCGAAGCATTTGAAGCAGTGCAGGCCAAGGTAGGACCTCCCGTCCCGAGATGATTTGCTCTTTCGCGTGCACGTATTCTACCCATGCTTCTACTCATTGCAACAAAAGTATTGTGCACGTTTGTGTACTTTACCGCAGTTGTCATCAAAGAACCCCAGAGTTAAGACCTCAAAAACATGGATAAGCTCTACAAAAAGAAAAAAAAAGTTTGGGTAACCAAACCAAAAGCGTTAACTTTGGCTTTGGTCAGAACAGCCTTTTTGGACCCTGATTCACCCTTGTAGGAAGCACCCTAGAAACTGTGGGGCAGAATTAAAAAAAAACATATTAGCACAGATAAGAACGTTTCCCTTATTCTGTATAACTGCTGGTGCCTCATATAACAAAACAGTACATTCTAGTTAACGTTCTTAAAAGCAGACCTTGTAGTTGTTGGACAATATTAATTTTCCTGTCTCTCTAAAGTATTTATTTTTCATTTTTTCCCAAGATCTCTGCAGTTGTTGGCCATACCAGACCTGTACAACAGACTTTGCAAACAAGTAAAGAAGAAATGAGGGCATTGAAATTGCAGATCGACTCCATCCAGCGAGAAATCGAGCGTGTTAAAACTTTGGTACTTAAGAGTTATTTTTATTTTGTTCCAAGTGTGTCTAGGATAGAAACCTGGAGTCTGGGAGTTAGTTCAATTAAACATTACAAACCCATCTTTGGTGCCTATGTAGGCTAAATATAATACTCCTCGGAGTGCAAGCCCAGACATTTTACACTGTCCTTGCAAACTCATCAGAAAAAATAAATAACACAACACACGTTTGTTGTTTTAAAGAACCTTCAGTTGGAGACCCAACTTGCTGAGGCCGAATCTGGAAGCTGCAGTGAAACTGACCAATACCAGGAACAGATTGTAGCCCTGAAATCACAGTTAGATGACATCAGAAAGGTAAAGTTGCTTTAATTTCTTATGGTTGTCTGTCTCTTCATTAATTCCTTTGTCTCAAATGCAAATACTGAAAACAAGAGAATGTTTTGTGGGAAATGCATGCCTCCCACTGGGTTTGCTTTACAGTAAACAGGTATAGTGTGCTTATCGAAGGGATATTCATATACATCAATGTTGCGTTGTTGTATAATTTGATTTTGGACAATGACATTGCAATGCAGGCTAAATCCTGTATGATTAAACAATGCCATCTGTTTATCTTTTCTTTGGCATTTAATCTCATTTTGGACCAACCTGTCACAAATTAATCGGTCACTCGGTCTACTTTGTTGCCCACATAGAAAGTGCTGCTTAAGTGCCCAGTCCTTCAATAGCTTTCTCTTCTCCCAACCTCTCAAACCATCATGCCAATTATTAATGGAGTGATGTCTGGCCAGATTAATGGAGACATTGAAAGAAGGGAGAACCCTTCTATGCCCACTGTAAACAATAAATACCCAGTTTTTCACATCCAATCTCTTCCAAGTCTGCTCGTTAGGCAATCTCTCTAGCAGAGCAATGCCCCTCTGGAAGACGATGTGCGTCTCTCCTCTCATTGCCTAGGTCCACAGAACATATGTATTTGTATTTATTGCATTGGGTGTTTATAAAGCGCCTATACAGCAAATGGTGTTTTACTAATGAAATATAACTTCTACGAGGGATGCTGTTCAGTTACTTTCCCCCTCTCTAAACAAAGACAATCTACAACTGACCACAATTAAACCCCTTGTTGGCTGTGTCAGTCACAGTTATAAAGAATAAGCCGTTGTTAGGCATTCCCCTTGTGAGCAGACAGTGTGCTGAGCTACTACCGACAGAAGGCACACAAACTACTTGCAATACAGTTTTATAGAAGATTTGACAGCTTTAACATTGTATCACACTATGCCTTACAAAGGTAAGCAAAGCAGCTCATGTTAAAACATATTCCAGTGAAGTGTCCAATAAGACACGCCCTGCGGATGGTATGTTACGGAGTTTGTAGATACTGACTCATTTGTTTATGTGATATCATTAGACTTACATTAAAGTCTTTTAGTTTAGGAAGGAGTTTGTTCATATTTAATTAATGGTTACTTTATGTATCCACAATCTAGCAAATCGCTCATTATGGACAAGAGTACCAAGAACTTTTGGCAGCCAAGATGGGCTTGGATGTTGAAATCACAGCCTACAGGAAGCTTATGGACAGTGAAGAGATCAGGTAAGCTTGTTCTTTTTAAGGAAGCATATTAGTATTCTGAAGTTGTGATACTTAAAGGGTACATGGAACATGAACTCACTCAATCATTGTAAGAGAGTGTTCATTGTAGCTGCCGGATATTACAATCATAGGATGCATTATCTTCAATATAAAAGTTATATGTTCAGCCCCGGGGAATGTTGCCACATTCATTGTTCAGTTAATTCTAAGGTCTGTTTTGCTCGAGTGTTTTTTGAACGAACTTTACCAAAGAAATACACATCCTTTAATCATGCGTCCCTTAAGGCTATGGGCCAGTGTTGCAGTGCCCATTCTTCAACACCTATATGTCAGCTGAAATGCTTCAACATATACTGAATTCAGATCACAAACAAGAGGCCAGGTTTCTTTGTCAGATCTTGAACACGAAAACGAGCTGTGCAGAGTGAGTTTGAACATACGCTCAGCATCCTTCTTGATGGATTCAGAAGAGGTGTGCAAGTTCTTGTGAAAGTTAGTGAAATCTTCTGACAACGATTTGTTTGTCCAATGAAAACGAGCCCTTTAAAAGCTAAATCCGTATGAGGACTGCTACTATTGCCGGCCAGTATGGATATTACAAACCCAGCAAATCAAGGCTGAGCCATCAGTTCTGGTGAAATAAAATAGGAGTGTTTTAAACTTAGAGTGGTCATGCTTCTTTGGATAAAGATATCAAATACTTCTTTCGGCTGAACTCAGTCAAATCAATAGTGTCTGCATGCGTTAGCCGGACCTCAGAAACATGATCAGCATCTCAATTACACTGTTCTTTATACAAGAACAATCAAATTCCATCCTCTCTTCACTCTACGGGCCACTGAACATCTTAGCTTTACAGTTATTTTAGTGACTCACAGAAGATGCATAGCAGCTTTCTCACACTAAAGACATCCCTAAAGGTACTTTGATGTTCGGTCACAGGATATCATGCATGTTCCCAAAATCAATTCTGGCACTTGATCAAGCACAGTGTGCATGTGTAACGAGAGTTCCAAAATAATGGGAGTCTCACAATATGTGGACCAAATGTATTGGCATATAATCTGTTATTGAGCCTAAACCTGCTTTGGAAAAAGAGGTAACAGGCATAATTAAGATGAGGAGGGAAGCAGCTTGAGAAAATGACAAAGTTGAAGAGATCGTCCGATGACATATGACACCAGATGGATCGCCAGCTGCCACCTCGAAAATCAGAAACAACTTTGGATCAAATTAAAATGCATTTCACATCATATTTCACGAAAGTTTTGCAGCACATAATGTTGCCTTTGTGAAAACATACAGTGACAAACAATTTATGGTGCATCCCCTTGAAGCAGGCCTTATGTTCACTGTCAAATATTGACATTAAATCTGCTTTGCTTCCTGCTGTTAATTATCAAGTTGTTCTGAGAAGCGAAGGCACAACTGCAAATCAAAATGGAACAACAGCACTTTAAAGCAGAGAGACTGTGAATATAATTTATTGTGGATTTTATAGTGCAGACGTAAGGTTTTAGCCCCTCGCTGTTTATACAATGGGTTCTGTTTGCAAAGATGTATGCATGGTTCAAGCCTTGAACGCGCGCGAGGCAGAGCGACGCAGGCATTGTGACAGCTGCAGAGTATTGCTGGTGAGGGAGGGAGGACTGCAGAGCAGTAAACAGTACCCCCACAAAGGCACTCATGAGCTCCACCAGATTGCACACAGGGCTCCACTGATGCTACCAGTTGGTGCAAAACAGGCATCCGACATTTAACCACTGAGCTTTCTCAACCACTGTCGATACTACCAGGCTTCCTTGGCAGGCCCCAATGCTAACTCAAGTGTTGGCCCAGGGCAAGCAGACTCAAGTCATTGTAAGAGCGAGAACAGGGTGGCAGTGCCAGTGGGCCACCAATTTGGGCAGCAAGAGAAAAGCAATTTCACCAAACTCTTGAAGCTCTTTGCCATACTACCAAATAACATATCATCCCATAGATGATGTCACATTTGATGTTGGGACTTCACCTCTGGAGGTTCCAGACACATTCAGTTGTCAGGGGGGAATGATAGTGAGCCCCGGGGAAACATTAATTTCATGAGGCAGCACCAATGAGGGCAGGTCATGGTATACCAGTACTGTTGCTCCTCATAGCACCACACACCGTGGGTAATAATAAGCAGCGCTCAGACACCTGAGGGTTCGTAGCGCTATATAAATGCCAAATTATTATTATTATTATTATTATTATTATTATTATTATTATTATTATTATAGCGACGAGCCTTTTGTTGAGGTTGCTAACCTTTAAAATACATACATATACAATTTCCAGGAGATTTTTGTTAAGTTTTGAATTCGATGTTATTTAAAATATTGTATACAATACCAAGTATGCTTCATTTGGAACAAATGCGTAACTGCATACTCTGCAGCATACTTTCTCTATAAACCTAGAATTTCCTCAAAATGCATTTTTGCCATGTGCACACAACTATCCCCAAATTGCCTTTTATTGGAATTCTCAGGTCATAGTGAGGGGGTTCCAGACCCATGAAAGTTGCAAGGGACCTCACCATCACTCTGCCATGACTTGTTGTACATAAGCAAGGCTCCTTAATAAGTTGTCATGAAAGGCCCATTCCATTATAGCTAGGTGAAGCCCACCATGTGTACCCCATTGCAGAAGAGGCAGACGTAAAGAGGGTAAAGGACGTATTTTCTTGCACTCTGCTCACCTCATCTTTAAGAACAACCATTGTACTTCAAAAAGCTTTTATTGTCCAATTGACAAGTTTGAACTTAGAGCAAAAAAACATTCTTGTGCATTAGTATTTTACAATAGGGAGCAATTGAGAAGCCGTTGGCCAACTCTAAAAACCTGCTATAAATGAGTGGTTAGCTGTGCAGAAATCCATGAATTTACACTTCAATATGTAGCACCATTATACATATGTTGTATGTACTCACTTGACAGCAATGTCTGCCTTCATTATGCTTACTGTGGTAAGACAAGTTGTAATATTACATTTGAAACTATTGTTTTACTCCACTCTTACAGATTACTCTCAGGAGGCAGTGTCACAGTTCACAAATCTAGCACAAGTATATCAGGTGGCGGTGGAGCTGGTGGTAGCTTTGGAGGCGGCTCTGGAGGCGGTCTTGGAGGCGGATTTGGAGGCGGTTTTGGAGGTGGTCTTGGAGGTGGTCTTGGAGGTGGTCTTGGAGGAGGACTCGGAGGCGGCCTCGGAGGTGGCCTTGGAGGTGGCCTTGGAGGTGGCCTTAGTGTTGGTGGTGGCGGCAGTCTTGGAGGTGGCAGCGGCAGCTTTGGATTTAGCCATGGAGGACTCAGTTCTGGAGGCAGTCTTCATACAAGCTACAGTAAGGATAATTATTGAAATTACTCAAAATATCCATGTAAATTAATCGCCCAAGAAAACGAATTGCACAAACATATGTAGGCAAATATTCTCTCATAACCATAATATCCGTGGTTAGGGACAGCTATGTTATCCATTGGCCATCAGAGTTCTTCTTGCATAAAATATTCCTATGATCACATACATATTTATAAATGGTCTGGGAATTGTCTCTGAAACCCAAGGATCATTGTCATGCCAGGTCTTTAGTTTTGCAATAAGGAAAGAGTAATGCCCAGCCATTCGGCCAGGGATTGCTGTGGTAGCAGAGAATTATAAAGGAAAACCCATCTGCCATTCCCTGCCCTACGGGCATCTGAGTAGCCTGCACACTGTTTTTTTTTCTAACCTCATCGGTATTACCTGGTCAGACATACTGCATACCCTTTCTGGAAGACCAAAAAGGAGGCTATGGCCATGTGCGGTGCTTAATTGTGGGGGGGTTTGCCAGGGCAAACTTATTCCTGAGCCTCGGCACTTGTGTAATATGGTGTTTTGGCAACATTATTATTTTGACTTTCAGTCACATAAGAAGCACCTATAAAATCAGAGCAAGATTTTAACAATGATTGTGTTTAAAGACACACACATTTGTCTCACATCAAGAAACAACAAGAACATGATTTTACTTTATGTTGATTAGAATTTGCAAATCACACATCTGCCATTGTTGGTACATCCATCCACCCCAACGAGCCAGTGAGCGTTGCAGCTTCAACCCCATACATATTGACACTGAAGGGAGTAACCGTGAATGGTGGCAACAGGGAGTGGGAAGCCACCCGTCCCGATGGGTCATGGGTGTGCGTGAAAATATTTTAGACCTGGCTCTTATTTTTTCACACATTAAGCACTGGCCATGTTGTGATGTTCTGATGAGCGAGCAGGGACGCCTGAGTGAGCCTTGTCACCGGTATGACATTTAGCTCGATATACAACGTGAATCACTGTCTCATTAAATACTTTCCAAAAACATAATGAACTCACTAGGATATAACTCAAATTGCAAACATGCCGGTTGCGTTTTAGTGACGTATTTATCGTGTATATATCGAACGGCCAATTATACATATAAAACAAAAGGCATCATGGCAGATAGTCAGTTCCTGAATGCATTATGGGTGTTTTTGTTTACCATGAAGCTGATCTCGCTTTTCAGGTCAGAATCAGATTCACTGGTTGCCTCGAAAGAAATTGAAGTGTTTCACTTGGTTTTAGAAATGTTATCAGGCATCGTGCGGCGGGTGCACCTGTGAGCATAGCCTGAATAACATGGACAGCGCGCGCGTGGCAGCACGTCAATCAGTCACACTATGCACACATAGACAGAGGCAGGCAGCGGTAGCATTGTGTGTTCTTGTTTCGTGTGCATGTGTATTGAATGTATTCATATTTTGCAGGTTCGATATACTGAAACGCAGCCTGAGGACTACCCCTTGGCTTTGCATGCGTTCGCAGCACACTGTGGCCTGCCCAGCTGCAGTGATGATCATCAGTATTCGGGCACCAATCATCATTTCATAAAGGGATATCCCTGGACTAACTCAGCATCCTCGTCTGTACATTCTTTGCTTACTATTTTTGACTGGAAAAGCGTCCATTTTTATGGAATGTGGGCCCCCCGTCTAATTACGCTTGTGGTTAAAAAGAACGCCATTTTTTTGTATTATCTGACTTTTTACATTCCTACACTGACCACTGGGTATTTCGATCACATAAAAGTGCAATCTTTGTATAGGATCCCAAGCCTACCTCCAAAATCCTTTACTCAACCGTGGGATGTTCGCGTATGGAGACATAATCGAAGAGGGCATTATCTCAAGTTGCTTCGCGCATGCAGTGCAATACGTGCCTAACACGTCAGGATACAAACAACCAATGCAGTATGTGAAGTGCACCACGTGCCAGCGATGTCACAGAAGCCAGTTCTACAACGCTGTTCACATGTTGTTATTGAACATGGTTTGAATGCACCGTATTTTTTATGTTTACACTGGGCGGCATTTCAAAACTGTTATCTATGTCGTGTTTGAAAATAAAAAGGCAGTTTCTTTATCCTGTTTCTCTGCCATTTGATTATTGAAGGCATTTGAAAGCATGCACTGTCTACCGTGGCACCAGTGTGCATGTGCGGCTCATTGTCATTCACAAGCACGCGCCAAACTGCCAGCATATAATCATAGCAAGTATTGTATGCACGCAGAAACAGTATCGTGACACTTCCTGCATACTTGGATAAGTCTGGGTGTGAAATCATGGACAGAAGAAGCACATGGGCCACACCCTCCCAGTGGCCCACTCCTATCACCAATGACCTACACACCTGTCTCCAAGATTCCAGCAATGAGCACCATACACACATTATTCCTTGCCCTTCCTCATGGTACAAGTGTTGCCTTGAGCCCGGGTCATACAACTCACCCACTTGCCTCCACATTCCCCAAAGTACACTCCATACATTAACGTCCTCACAATCTGACCTGAATACCAGAACCCGAGACCAGAACTGTCACATTTCCCAAAACACTCACCCCTGCTGACCACTCATTCAGCACTAACCTCTCATCTCGAAATGCCCAGTCTCACCAGTGCAACCAAAACTACTGTATTCTTAATTGCAACACTCCCTTCTCCATTTGGTCCCAGCATCTAAACCCTGGCCCCGAAT
Source organism: Ambystoma mexicanum (assembly GCF_040938575.1). Lineage (NCBI taxonomy): Eukaryota > Metazoa > Chordata > Amphibia > Caudata > Ambystomatidae > Ambystoma > Ambystoma mexicanum. Next base: position 739,094,571 of record NC_090941.1, on the reverse strand, counting down.
TCTTCCAGATTATCTAACTCTGAACCAACAATCCCACCATTGACCCGCTTGACTCCCAAATCCCACCATTAACACCCTGAATATGTGTGATACCCAGAAATGGCATGACCCAGACTCATAATGCGATAGACAAGTGTTTCTGGTCACAGCCTTCACCTTTGTATCGCCACCTATGCCAACCCTGACACCATCTTCTCAATGCAACACAGACCTAGACATGACCCAAGATCATTGCACTGCCTTGCCGTCTCAAGAACATATTTTCTTCCCCTCCAAACACAGCAACTCTCAGTCCCCTGATCCCAAGAAATGTTCTTCCCATCCATTCAAGAGAGCACACACCCGCCTGCCTCTTAATCTCCAAAACACACATCCCCTGCCTTGCAGCCTAACCTCTTTCCCATTCACATCCCCAAGACTGCCACAGTTTATGCTAAACCTAGTACTGAACCCGCTTAGACTCCTCTTACCCATCGCTCCCATCCTCAGGACTCTCCCTGACCTGTCCACCTAATACCAATGACTGTCACTCATTCCCTGCTGGGCCCGCCTAGCACTCATACACCTGACCCTATTATCACCAAGATTCTTAGTCACTCCTTTCCCTATCCCAATCCAAGTATTACGGTTCCATGTAATAATGTCGCCACAAAAATCTCGCCATGCAAAAATATCACCGAAAAATGGCCGTTTTTTGTGGCAACATTATTGCATGGAACATGCGGGGGACACCCCCGCAACCCCCAAACTTTTTATTTATTTATTTATGTATTGCCCTGTCCCCATATATATGGTCACCCATATAATATCGCCGTGACCTTTTCCCGGCGATATTATTTACGGCGACCATATATATGGGGATAATATTACCTGATACCAGTATTACCTCACCTGACCAGTGCCCAGGACTCAAGAATGATCATCTTTCCAAGTTTAACCGTCTTCTCCAAATTCCTGTGTCACCCGCCCACAGACCCCGAGTGTCGCCAGTGACCCTTTGCCATCTAGATCTTAGCCTTCATCACAGCCACTCATGTGCTCCTCCAGAGTGTTTCCTAGTCTGCTGCAGCATGTGGCATGTCCACTCTCCAATCTCTGTTGTCCAGTGCATAGGGCAGGGCCTCACCCCAACCTATTCGGCAGTGAATGTTTGCATATCCCCACTATTGGTGGCAGTTAGGGCAGTGGGTGATTCTGGCTACAGGTGTCTGGGTTTGTGTGTGTAAGAGGATTCAATTCAACACAACAGCTAAGTCAACGCCTAGTCTATAATACTGAATGAAAACCCTTATTGATATATCTTTAGGTCCAGTTCATGCGTTCTGGATGACTACCCTTATATAACACCCCTCTCTTGGAATCCCCCTGACCCCACTGAGCCAAGAAGTAGTTCTGTTTTGCAAGTTTAAAAGGTTTATTTGATAATTTAAACAATAGATATATATATGACACTTTATAATAAATTAATAATTGAATATCACCCTTAATCTGATATGATAAAGATTAACAATGGAGAATCTGGCACTAGCACACTTCTTTATAATCACTAATGAGTTGACATGAAATGGATAAGATAGCACACTGGTAAATAGGAACAAAAGTATAATGTGGTAGAGGATGCTTTATGTAAGCTCAGGTGGATGCAATATTCAATGAATGCAGTACAGAAAATACTCAATATGATTTCAACCAAACAATGTAATCACTTTTCTCTGGCTATTCACTCCCCCCCTCTTTATGCAATGCAAGGAAATGGGAGGAAAGCACACAGTTCTCAGAAATGCAATCAATGTAATCAGTTCAATCCAGCAAGCTTAGACAACAGAAAACAGATAGGAGTTTTGAGAACACAAGCCCAAATTGCTTTGATATGTGCTGGCAATGAATTAAAAAAATATGCTAAACGCTTTTAATTCCCTTACAGAGGTTCAGGGTGAGTGGTATCTAGTTAATATTAGTCCAGGCTCACACTAGCAATGATGCAGGGATAGTTAGCAGGTTAAACGAATTTCTGGCAAATGGAAAGCAAGCAGCAGCAGTTTTTACATGTGAAGAAATTGCAAATCGCGGTAAAATTCGCGGATGCGTGTTCCGCGATTGCGGTAAAACTATAAGGGGTAGGAATGCGGTTCTAGGTGCGATTCAAAGCTAAGATTCTAAGCTTTCAAATAAAAGTTATTGCAAGTCTCTAGCCCAAACGGTTGCAGAGATATGAGCAATTTAGTAAAGGTCGTTTTTGGTTTTGTAAATTTTAAACGCACACTTTTCAAAATGACAAATTTTACTAGAAATGACAGGTGACAGCTAGGAGGCAGTTCTACTTAGGTTAAATAGATTGAATTAGATGAATTTAAACTAAGAGATGTGTTCTGAGTTTTGCTAAGTACTCACAAGAGATTTTGAACGGGAAAGCGGCTTTGTCACGATCTGGTCAACAGTCTGGTCAGGTCTTTCCGGGTTCTGCTCACAGCGCCTGGTCTGGTCTCTGCTAAGCACAGCACTGCTTTCTCTCTGGTCTGGTCTCTGCTAGGCACAGCACTGCTTTCTCTCTGGTCTGGTCTCTGCTAGGCACAGCACTGCTTTCTCTCTGGTCTGGTCTCTGCTCTGGATAGATTGAAGTCTCTAGTTTGGCTTTCTGGAGTTTGATGGAGGTAAGTATGGATTTTTCCGGCAGGGCTTCCAGCGGCAGATGAAATTGAATCTCCCTATGTGTCCTGACTCTCTGCTTTTATCTATTTCTTGAGAGTGGGTGTGTGTGTGCAGCATCACTAGCCTTGCCCCTCTCACTCGTCATTGGTCAAATTTTCATTCCTTACTTGATTGGGGGAATGAAATGAAGTGTCATCATGATGAGGTCTGTTTATGATACAGAGAACCCACCCCTGTCAACTTTATACACAATCTATATCTGACCTAAAAACATATTTGCACAGGTACACATTTGTTTAAAATTACATATACATGGTGTAGCTGAATTTAGCCATGTCTCTGTACAAATCTGCTTTTCCTAGGAGCTTGCATTCAAAAATGGCCACTTCTAGCACTTTTTCATGTGCTGCACAACATTGGATCTTCATTAAATTTTATACAACTGTTCCTCACATATCTACCCATATACCAATGCATTTTCGTTTGTCTAGCTGAAACAGGGAGTCTGTAATATTAATAAACAATGGGGTTTTGCCCCAGAACATCACACAAATTCGAATTTGGCCTTGAATTAAAGGTACATTTTTTAAATTAAAGCTCTCAAAGTTATACATTTCTGTCATTTGATTACAAAGAGTTATCAGTGTTTTTGTAAAATATATATTTTCCTTTCAATTCAATCCTCAGAGTGTTGAGGTCCGCCTCCAAGACTTGGGTGGGTCAGTCCTCTGATCTCTGCTGGCTTGCAGATCTTTGTTGACAGCAAACATTTCAGAATTAACATATTCCTTTCAGAGGAAAGGGTCCTTTGTGTGGTCTCTGGGAAGCTCCCAGCCAGTCTGCCTTCTATCAATCAAGAGGTCATGTGAGATTCTAACTCCTGGTGTGAAGCTCTTGAGGTGATAGGGTTTCCCAGGCTTCAGGCCTCTGGGAACAGCATGTGGCTAATTTTTAATTAAAATGCAGCCTTTGAAGTCAGCTGAGTCAAATCCCTTTGTCAGCAAACTGCACTCAGTTCTCCAGTCAGAGTTTAGACCGCTAGTGCCGCCTAGAGGATTTTGTTGGCACTGCATGCAACTTTGGGATTTTCTTGGATTAATGCATTCTAAACAGGAATGGTTCTTACATGGTAGTAAATCCTTGCTTAACATTGTTTTGATGGGGCTCCTTACAGTAAGATGGTTATGTGGAACCCCACAAAAAGGGTTGAATCTTTAAAGTGGTCCAATGAGTCACGATTTCAGCAACTTTTTGACATCAGTAAAAGTGGATTTTGTTAACAAAGACCTTTCTTTACACTGGTGGGTGGCAAGTTAAGTAACCATTTTGGTGTGCGCACAACTGCGCAGCTCTCCTGGATTCTGGGATGAAATGATGGGCGGCGACAGCGCATCCCCATCTTTACCCACTCCAATTATTTATTTTTGTTCTGGGGCAAAATGATGGGCAGCGACAGCTTAATCCCCATATTTACCCCGTCTAATGATTCCACATGGGTCAAAACCCTCCACATGTGTCTAGGTATGTGTGTACACATGTGTCCGGGTGTACGTGCATATTTGAAAAGGCATAGCCATCATGGCAAGCTCAAACGAAGATCTAGAGGGTTTCCCAGGGCTTTGCCAGTGGTTTGTGAATTATGCATTACCTTCCAGACATCACTCTCCAGTGTTGCTTTTGTCACCTCAAGTGGGAATTGTATGCACAGCTGTCAGCTCAAGCCTGCCGTGCCTAGAGAGGCAATCTTCACTTCTCTGATGAGGCCCAGCGAGGTTGAAAAGGGTCTGGGTTAAATTTGGTCCCATAACGTCAATATGACCTAAGTATAGATTGGTGTGCTCCTTTTTGTGGTGGGTAATGGCATACCAACTGGAAAAGAATAGCCTGCAGGATTGCCCAGCGTTTTCCCATGTGATTTCTATTCATTCAAAACCTTCCATCTGCCACTGCATTAGTCATCCTTAATAAAACTGCTATGTCCATATGTGGGTCGCAAGCCTATCGTGCCTGAAGACCCAAGCTATACCTCACTGATGTGCTTGTCTTCCCTTTTGTGGTGGGGCCAATGCCTGATTTGCATATTGTCTTTCATCTTTTTGTAAAAGCATGGCTTTCTGAAAATATTTTCTGGAGGACTAACCAGAATTCTGCAAGTGGTTTTTATTAATTCAAGATTCTTCTAGCCATCACTCTACAGTGTTAGGTTGATGCGCGCACCTCAGAAATACTACAAATATGTGTGCTAGTGGTATTTTAGGTGAATTGTGTTAGGGCACATAGGTCTGTGCCCACCAAGTGGAGCTCAAGAGGCAAATGTGTTTTGATGATCTGTGTTCTAATGAGTTTGGCCCTGTGAGCATGTATGGGTTTGGGGGTTTTGCAGTGGAGGGACAGGTGGTAAATTGAAGAGTAGTGAGTTCATGATAGGGCACTGTTCCAGCAGCCAGACTGCTGCTGCTGGTATGTTAAAGTTTGCTGGTTGGTGTTTGCAGTGTAGCATGTAAAGAGGGAGAGTGTTGAGTTGGTTAGGGGTTGGGAAGTGTGGTTATTTGAGGCTAAGTTCTTGGAAGCTTGTTTGCTTGCATCCCTATTGAGATAAGCAGACCCAAGGCATTCCTCCGCTTCTTTATGGTATGACGCAGTCCCCTACTTGACTATGGTGATATCTAGGTAGGTGACCAAGGAGGTTGGGTATGTCCCCAACCTATCGGAAACTGAATTGATAGTCTCAGTGTCCCTGATGTAATCACGGTAAGAGGAATGAGACACTGAATATCACCACCATAATTGGTATAAATTACACCCATGGCGACCAGCAGATCAGACAAAGGCTTGGTAAAAATGTTATACAATGTGGGGGACCAGCAGGAGCCCTGAGGGACTCTGCAAGGCACCCCACCTCATTCGCCTTGACGTCATCATGGAAAACTCTAGCTACCTGTTCTGTCAAGAATTATCTAACCCATCCGGCTGCTGCTTGCGAAAAGGAGGCAGGGTGTCCAAGCCTAGAGATCAATGTACCATGATTGACCAGACTGAAAGCAGCAGACATACTTTAAAGCATCAGGAGAGCTGCCTCACCCTTCTGCACAACTTCCATCATATTAACCACAAGGTCCAGTAAGGCAGATTCAGTGCTATGCGCCGTACGAAAACCGGACTGCCTCTGTCTTAGGATGATAGTGTTAGCCAGGAAATCCTGTATTTGCATACAGACTGCCCGATCCAAGTTTTTAAGTAGAAACAGGATTTTGGTAGTGTGCCTATAGTTTGAAGGGACACTAGCGTCAAGGGATGATTTCTTTAATAGTGGAGAGATTCAGGCCGCCTTGATACATGGTGGCACAGAGCATTCACCAAGGGAAATATTCACAAATGTAGTGATCATGGGAACCAACCGGCACAGGCCTTGACATCTACAACAGGGCAAACATCCCCCATGCAGTAGGTGGGTTTAAGATTGGGTAGTAAGTAAGACATCTCCGATTCTGTGACAAAGCTAAACTCAAATAAAGGAATATCATTCAGGATCCTCAAAATTACCACAAAATTAAAGTCATCCAGAAAAACAACCGTTGACCGTGGCTTTAATAGAGGTGTTAGCGTGTCACAAAATTGGAGGGGAAGTCTGACATAGCTGTTGGTGTTCGATATATATAAAACTGAAGTCAATGGTGATGTTAGGATTGACTAATACCTTGGCATACAAGATTTCACAGCCAGTTGGCCCTTCGGCAACTACTTAGGGAATCTGTAGGAAATTTAAATGAATTAGTGCTACACCTACACTTCGGGCAGAGTTGTGGTCAGCTCTGAGAATTGCATAGCCTGATGGTACAGCAAGAGTAAGAGCTGGCCCAGCAGAGGCATGACGCCAGGTCTCAGATACAGCACAGATTTCAATATTTTTAGCCAACTCGTAGTCAGTGATCTCTGTGGCATGCTTGTTCAAGGAGCGATTATTAATCAGCAGGAAATTAAAAGGTATAAGGGAGTCCACAACATTCAGACAAGCATCCTCTGCATTATCTGGTATACACAGGTTGGTATTGAGAGTGTGCATATTTTTAAGACTATTATCCTAGAGGTCCCTGGTAATCATAGCCTTAATTAAGCCAGTATAAGCATTGTTAGGACCCACTGGATCAGAAATGGCAGCAGCAATGTTCAGTTCCTGGGGCTGATACTGAAAAGATACAACAGTCTAATGTCGGCCCCTCTGCCCATCTTTTAGAACAGGAGGTACACCATCAGACTGTAGAATCGTGCCAGAGAAAGCAGAGGAAGAATGAGCATTGCTTGTCTTATCGGAGATATCAGGACATGAAGCGCAACCCAATGTGCCATTAGTCTTGCCGGGTGCTATGGTATCAAGAGATTAGTGGTTATGTTACAGCTATGTGGCAAGGAGGCACCAATATCAGCCAAGAGGGAGGTCTGCACTTTTGAAGGAGACAGAGAGAACAGAGCATCAGATAGGTCCGCTATGATACCCTTTAAAAATGGCTGAGCCATAAACACCATAGTGGTGACCATAATATCTGATTCAGTTACTGCAGGCCTCACTGAACCAGGAATCACTCAGACATAAGGGCCTCTTCAGGAATTGCTGTGTAATGTCACTAGCAGGCTGTGTGTGTCTCAGGAGTGCTCAGGTGTATTCTGTATATCTTTTGGAGCAAGTTTGCATAAGACCATGGACTGCTTCAACATTGCCAGCAGGACTAATTTCACGAGCAGAATGAGCACAAGTGTAGCAGAAGTTGTTTATTTATTTATTTTATGTTTATAGCACAGCACCAAACCCTCAGGTATCAGGGCGCTAGTTACAAGTGCAGAAGACATTCTTAAAATGCAAGACCATGCAAATGTGTTACAACATGCAGTGGTTCATCACAAGCATAGTCTGGCAAAGCCTGGTTAAACCTGGACCACTTGCCCAGTGGTGAGAACCATTTTTGAATAGCAGCTTCAGGAATCAGTAAACCACAGGACCCATGGCTCCTTGCAGACAACAGCAAAGACATATAGGAAATTCACAATGGTGGATCAGACTTTTTAAGACTCGATCCTACCTCCAATTCCATTAGTTTTGGAATTATGTTTTTTATTATGGATGGTTATTTTGTTGATGTGAGAAGTTACTGTGTAGTTTATATGGAAGGGATATCCCCTCCACTGTGGGGGAAGTGAGTGCTCTGTAAATTGGAGGATATTCCTCCATCCCATAGTGGGGGCAGCATGAAAATGGGGTAGTTGTTACCACACATTGAAAGAAGAGGAGGAAGGACATACCTAATTGCTGTAAATAAATGTGCTGTTGATTTTTGGTGTGTAGTTTAGAATGAAAGGATATCCCCTCCACTGTGGGGGATTAGAATATATCCCTCAGTCTCGCAGAGGGGGACATGAGGGTGGAGTAGTTTATTGTTGTAAGGAAGTATTGGTTTTGATTTTGGTTAAAAGGGTGGTTAGTTGTGGAGGGCCCATTGTATGTGTTTAGAGTGGTGGGGTGACGAGAGCATGTTGAGTGATTGTGTTAGTGTGTGGAAGAGGTGTGGGTGAAAGCGATTTGGGGGGGGAAATGTTAGCATTGTAGTGGGAGGATTAGAGAAAACATCACTTAAAGGTAGGGCAAAGAACGAGGGACACCATCGAAACACCAATGGAGTACATGTGTAGGGTGCTCCCACAGCATACAGATAAAATAATGAAATATCACATAGACTCGGTAGGAGGGACAGTAGGGAAGATGGTTACACCATGGGCTAGGGAATGAACCCACAAGAAATCGATCCTCGGACACATGTACACACATTTACTATCGACACATTAAAGAAAATCATTGAGAAATGGAGAGCGCATATTAGAGCTCTGGAAAAAATACAAAGAGGAGGAAGCACCTCCTGTCACTGCAGAGAGAATGAATCAAGCAGTGCCGGTGACTCTGGCCCCGCCCCACACGCAGGCCGTAGCTTTACCCTCAGGGCTACCTCCTTATGGGTCCTTTCCTCTCCATGCTGCAGCAGGCTGTACAAACCCTCATTAATTGCCTGCAGAGAAGGATAAAAAGGAGTCATGCAGAAACCAGTAATAGCACAGCGCACATAGCGAAAGAGAGGGGGAACGAAGAAACACAGCAATTGAAGAAATAAAGAAACTGGAACAGAGACAATTAGAGGACATGTTACAGGAAGCAGAGGAGTAGCTGGTGAAACTGATGTCAGAAAGAGAGGAGGAGCTAAAGTGGAGGGTGCAAGAAAAGGAGGTGGGTTGGTGTGACACAATAGCAACAGATGAATGGAGATCAGGGGAAATATTGTTTAGAATTGACAGCAAAAAGGTAAAGGTTAACAACCTCCATATGATAAAGGAAAGGGAAAGTGATCAAATGGACAGCAACAGACAAGAAGGATATGAGGAGGGTAAATGGAAGACGGGTGAGAGAGATGACATACCGATAAACAGATAAGACATGATCCCAGGAGAAGACAGGGAAAGGTTTCAGCGTCTTAGAGACAGGAATGTCATGATAGCATTAGTAAATGTAGACAAGAAAGGGCGGGCACCACTGCCCCACAAGATGGGGACGCAGTCCCCGTGTTACAGAAGGGACAAGTAAGATCCGATTACGTCCCTTGAACCAGCATGGATAAAGTGAACTTGATGACAGCTTTCCATCCCTTGCAGCAGGAGCAGGCAAGTGGATTTATGCTCTCGAGAAACAGACAGCAGGAACAGCAATAGCAATATGACACACTCAAAGTGCATTTGCTTCCCTATTGGAAGACTAAGCAGACAAACTCTGGAAGGTAGTAGGCTATGATGGGGTGACATTGAGAAGTAATGCCCATGACCGTGCACCATTCAATAACTGTTGAACAGACATCTGGAAAGCATTGAGGGACAAGAACCCAGACACTCCTGACATGTAGGCTATCTTAGCACGCGCGATGGAACAGTGCGAGGACCCAGCACAAAATATACACACAATACAAGAAATGGGGAGGACAGAAACAGGGCAGGATGGGATCTTAACATCCCAATATTTTATCACATCTTGGTTAGAGGCCTCCCATCATAAGTACAGGCAGAACTGAAAAAGGTTGTAGGGATCAAAGTGAAAGGGTGTTCCACCATACATGCGCCCATAGTGCATTTCTTCAGACTAAGGCAGGACAAAGATAAGAAGATGGAGGGCAAGACTCAGAAGGCAGAGGCAAAAGTTGTTCAAAAGAAACTAGCTTAACAGACAGTAGAAGGAGCAATGATTACAAGCAGTACATGGGGTCAAAATGCCCCCAGTGCAGAGACAGGTTAAGCACAATGTCATACAGGGCCAGTTAGTTTGGGCCACACATAATGCAGAGTTGTGGTGTAGTACAGGGCCAATTAGGACCACAAACTACACAGGGAGGGGGAATGATACCAATGGGAGGACAGCGGTACGTATGGATATTGGATTTGGGGGACAGAGGCCTAGGTTTGAACCCCAGAGTTGGAAGATGGGACACGTTTCTTGAAACTGTAGAAACAGAAATCAGCAACAATTTAGTATGGGTGTGGTCCCTGGGTATTCTCCCTCCAGACAGGCGTAATCCACATTTACCCCAGTTGCACTGAGCACCATACAATACCAGCAGCCACAATACACAGTACTGAATATCCAACTTCAGGAACAGACACCATTCACCCCCACCAGTAATACTGCGCAACAGCAAGTGCCATTTGCTCTGAATGTATTTGCCCCAGATCCCACGGCCTAGCAGCAGCAGACAGTTATTTTGCAGCACACAATCCATAGTGTCACAACTGAACCCACTCCAGCCACAGACACAAGCATTAGCACAGCAGTAGGACAGAAACATAGTACCACAGGGTGCTGTGCCAACAGCCCCACCACTACCACACTACTCAGGGGTAACATTGACAGAAGGTAATGTTTTCAACCTTTCAGGTCCACATCAATACCCACAGTAGGACAGCCCACAGAGAGCTCTGAAATGCCGAATTATTACAGTAACTGCAGACCCAGGAGTGGAACCAAAGGTGGCAGTGAATATACGAGAAACAACATTTCAATTCTTGGTCGACTCAGGGGCAACAAAGTCATGCATCAAGGAGGGCAGGTTGTCGTGCAAAACAGGACTGTAGTAACAGTTCCTTTTACTGAAGACTGGCCATTAATGAGGTGCGAGCACCTTTATAGTACCTACCAGAGACACTGATCAATAGTTTGGGCAGAGACATCATGAGCAAATTGAACATGACGATTTCCCTTGCTAAACAAAAGATGGCATTTTTAGCTGTACACCAAGTGTGGAACTCACACTGTAAGTGACTCCAATCAAGCAATCCCACTAAGTCAGTGCCTTGTCTGGGATGCCCAAGGGAAGCCCTTATTTATATATTTTTATGGCAAGTTATAATCTGGATGATGAACCCTTGTATAACACTCCTCGCTTAGAATCCCCCTGACCCCACTGAGCCAAGAAGTAGATTTGTTTTGCAAATTTAAAAGGTTTATTTGAAAAGTTAAACAATATATATATATATATATATATATATATATATATATATATATATATATCACACTTCTATAAATATATTGATAATGGATAGCACACTTGTGAATATGAGCAGTAATCAGCAATAGGTAACCCTACAGAAGCACAGTTCTTGGTTACTTATGAATAGGAAAAGAAGAATAAGGTGGCAGAGAATGCTTTATATGGTTCAAGGAAAGGCAAGTTGAGACAGAATACAACACAGAAATAACCTTGAGATGATTTCAACCAAAAGATAATATGATCACTTTTTCTTGAACAATTCACTCCCCCCCTATGCAATGTAAGGAGATGAAAAGGAGAGCATACAGTTACAGAGCAATATAATTCAGTTCCCCCCCTAGCAAGCTTAGAGGAAAACAGGTATGATTTTAAAACACAGGCCCAAAATCCTTTGAATGTGATGACAATGAAGTGAGAAATGTACTAAAATGCTTTAATTCCCTATAGTGGTTCAGGGTGGGTGATATCTAGTTTATATTAGCTCAGGCTCACTTTAGCAATGCTCTATGAGTAACTAGCAGGTTAAAATGAATTTTAGCAAAGGAAAGCAAGGAGCTGCTGATTTTTTACACGTGGCTGAAATTGTGCAAAATGTCAAATCGCGGCAAATTTAATCGCGTGCATCGAGCGTAATTACGGAGGCCCTATAAGGAGTAGCAAGTCGGTTCTAGGTTCGTTGGAAAGCCTAGAATCTTAGCTTTAAGATAAAAATTTCGCTCCTAGCACAAACGGTTCCGGAGATACGGACGATTTTGTGAAGGTAGTTTTTTGGATTTGAAATTTAAAAGTTCAAAATGACAGGTGACAGTTTTCAGCTTAAAAAGAACAGAATGACACACACGATTCCTATGAGGTAGTTCTAAATAGGTTAAAATAGTTTTAATTAGATTATTTTAAACTAAGAGATTAGTCTGGCACAGTCCTAGAGTACTCACACTATCTTTTGGACAGGAATGGCTTTGTCACTGATCGGGTCAGGATTGGCTGGACTTCTGCTAGCGGTTCTTCACAGCGGTCTGGTCTCTGGTTCTGCTCTCAGCACTGCACAGTTATGGTCGCTCTGGATCTCTGGTCTCTCTGGATCTCTGGTCTCTCTGGATCTCTGGTCTCTGGAGGTTGATGGATTTGAAGTTTGGAGTCTCCCGGCAAAGCGTCGCGCAAGAAAGTGGAAAGTGAATGTCCTGCCTGTCTTTCAGTGGTCCTTTTCATGTCTTTAGAAAGTGGGTGTGTGGTTGGTCATAACTAAACTTGCCCCTCTCACTTATCATTGGCCAATTCCTCCTCTCTCCCTTGAATGGGGGAAGGAAATGTGAGTCAGAGTAATGCTGTAGGTTTTATGGTCCGAGGATCCTTCCCCTGTCAAATTGCACACAAATCTATATTTGATCCAAACACACATTTATCTATGTACCATTTTTCTAATATTATAGGTCCAGTTAACATATTTTCTGTAGTACCAAACCATCCGATCCCTGTCTTTGTACGATGTTGTGTCCACTTTTGACAGAATTCTGCCCCTTTTCATCCAGATAACGACCTTTAAACCTTTCCAGATTTGACACAACTGTACACCCCCCTTCTACACACATTCCAGTAAATTTTCATTTGTCTAGCTTAAACACAGTGTCTGCAATATCAATAAATAGCGAGGTTCTGTCTCAGAACATGGTACAGAGTCCTAACGCCTTTTAAAATGTGCATGGAAAAATCCCAAGAATAATGATATTATATATGTAATTTTGACCAGTCCGCACTATGAGTTATCTATCTTTTTAAAATTATGCCGTGGTCAAAAAGGGGTGTGGCTTCCCACATCACATGATGGAATAACTGGTTTATCCACTTCCCCCAAGCTCAGCCGGCTCTCACAGGCACTGCCCCTCCCAGTTTCTCCCAAGAGGAAGCCATTTTACGACCCCCCCAATATAACATTTGCCTGAGCCCAGGACAGGGCTTTGTTCAACTTCCTGCAGTCTGCAGGTACCCCTCCCTTAATTCAATCAGAGAGGTGTGATCTCCTTTTGGTGGGGGTAGCAGGATGCAGCCAGGCCTGGGAAGAGTTGTTGAGCCAGTTCAACTCCTGTCGGGAGTAGTTGTCAGGCAGAATTCAATTTCTTTAAGCCAAGCTTCAGCTAAATGTCCTGTTTGTTCCCAGTTTAAATCAAACTTACAATTTTTACACATGCAGCTAGAATGCTGATTCTAAGTTCAAAACCATGACATGTATCAGTTGCAAACTATGTGACACTCAAAAGTAGGTCGCTCATTTAATTTAAACATTTTGATTTTAGTGGTTTTAGTCCAATTTCACTTAAGCTGCTGACATCCACAGCTCAGCCAGTTTTGTTATAAACATTGTTTTGGGCTCTTCATCTTCCCAGATTTTGTATGCACACAAGAATACATTCTGCCAAATGTCTGCTGGTGTTCATTGAGATTTTTGAATATCTTGTGATGTTTAAAATAGGCATTTTGAGCTTGCATTCAGGGAAACAAAGGTGATTTTAAAGCGCTTTTAAGCTAACCGGCCTGTTATTTTTCCTTTGACACCACCTTTCACCCCTGGCGCTTCCGGTCCATCATGATGGCACTGGTGGGTGGCAGGTTAGACAACCATTTTGGTGTGCGCACAACCGCGTGGTTTTCCTGGTTCTGGGATGGAATGATGGGCGGCGACAGCTCATCCCCACATCCTCCCAGTCTATTGATTTAGTTTTGTTCTGGGATAGAATGATGGGCGGCGACAGCTCATCCCCACATCTACCCCGTCTAATAATTCAACATGGGTGAAAACCCTTGACAACACGCGCAGCAGCAGTTCTGCAGGCATTCTGCGGTCCCATCACTTTCATGATGTCCTGTTTTTCAAAGGATTATTCATGTATGGGGTGTGGATATTGATAGGATGGATACCAAAAGGCGAGGGTCTCAAATTTCAGTTACCAGCTGAGTTTCTATTACGGCCATCAGTGGCCAAAGAAGTGACACTAGGGTCAGTGATCACCATACAGTTTGAAGCAGCAAAGAAAGACATGGTGCTCCTACATGGCACAGGCGCAGATGTCATTGAATGGCGCACTGTCTTATGCATTGACACAGCCCTTCTATTGAGGGACTTGACTGATGACAACATTTTCAGGATGAGGACAAAATAGGGGAAATGGTGTTTGACATTTGCATACCTTTACAGCTTGCCATAGAGTACAGGGAAATACCACAGACAGTAGTGCTTTCCATTAGGTTAACAGTGCATTTCCTGGATGACTTAAACAAGGTACCTAAGTAGCTTTTCACTAGTGGCCCCCATGATGTAGGGCTTTTGAAGGAAGTAGGAGCAGTGTGCATCAAATTAAAACAAGGTGCAGTTCCGGCAAGAGTAAAACAGTACCCCCTGTCACGTGAGGCTGACAAAGGAATCTATGACACAATTGTTGCATAGTGGCATCAGGGAATCATACAGCCCTCAGAATTGCCCTAAAACACGGCTGTGTACTGTGATGAATCAGTAATGATTCCTCCCAGAACCCTGTCCTGGGACCCTTCTCACGTGGACAGGGAAAGGCAGACGCTTCCTTATCCCGACTCTGGGGGCGGTGTACTGAAGGAGGATCACATTGGTGGCGAACTAGGCCATGAAGATTGATAAAAACCCCTGTTTAACTTTCCTCGTAATCCCACCCTTTAATGGCTGTTTGCCAAAAAGCTGAAAAGAACTGACTTTGTTGTTGGAGACTACATGTCTCATAATCCCATGAATACTTGGAGAGGAAAGAAGGTTGCAGAGGCATGTTTTAGTAGTAGTCAGGCAATGAGGTCTAACAGCTCACACCTGAAGGAATCTGGGAGTCATAGAAGGCCCCTTCAGGTGCAGGCAATTAGAAGAAACTGGAACTGACTGGAGTCTGTGCAGTAGTAGCAGAGGCAGAAAGAAGAATCCGCAGAGTTGAAAAACTAAGCGGAAGTGGGAGAACCAGAGGGATGTCGGAACGTGGATGCAGCAGATTTCACCTGCTTGTTCTGAGAGGGTCCCATCAGGGCACACATTGAGAACGCCTGAAGCTATTCTTCCTCATCCATCTGGGACCTTCCACTATCGGCATATCAATTTTATTCTTATGGTGAACCGATTCAACAACTTGTTGTGATGTGCCCTTCCATGTGTCCACAATGATTTGAAATCAATGGCAACATTTCTTGTATGCGAGGTATTCCCCAGATGGGGAGTTTGTGAAGTTTTAAGATCAGAGAATGGGCCACATTTTTCCAACAACCTCTTTAAAGAAATCACTTGTTTATTGGGCATTAGCCACAAACTTTGCTCTGCTTATCACATGCAAGCCAATGTTGTAGTGGAACACCTCAACTGCTTATTAAAGAAGCGCCTTGTCAAGCCGTGTGACACACTTCACAAGAGTTGGTTTCATTGCTTGCCTCTGGATGTATTCACTCAGGGGAATAAGCCCTGCTCGGATCATCACCTGACCACTCATGAGATTGTGACGGGCAGGCGCATGCATTCTCCACTTTCACCTGCATGCGCTGCATCTGATGCTTACAATGTGGCAGAGATTCTGGGGGAGGAACTTCAGGGGTTTCTTAGGGCCTTAAAAAATACTCTCAGACTTATACATCTGCAGGTGGAAGCTCAACAAAGCTACCCGGCCAAATGTCAGATCCCTTAACACCACAAGAAGAGGCTCACTGTTGCAACAGCTATCACTCTACCCAGGCAAGAAGGTCTTTGTCAGAAACTTCACAAGAAAGTAGCATGAACCACTCTTTGTGGGACTATTTGAGGCCATTTATTCCACGCCCTCGGCTGTGAAAGTGAAGGCCAGACAATCATGGATACACCTCACAGATGCCCGGAGGGCCAGAGTCAACGCCCCATAACAGGAGCCCGAAGAGCAGGGAGGGGAAACATGGGGAGTACCAGTGCTTTGACTATGACGTTTTTAATGTGGCTTTGGCCTGTCGTACAGGGACTGGTCCCCTTTCCAACGCCTCCGCGGATAGCATATAGAGGATCTTGAATGTATAAATTATGTATTATGTTTTTTCTGTTTTGTTCTTCTCACTATCCTCTTTTTAGAGCTTAAAGTATTGGTAGGGAAACATAGTATACATTTTACTAATTTAGTAGGAGGTACTATCTTGTCAATAACCAGACCTCAAAGAAGTACAGTGAGCAGTGAGCTGTTTTTTGTGCAAGAGGGGGGGGGGCACATCCCACAGAGCAGGACAACATGTGGTATGATCATATGATGGCAGTGGAACAGGAAAGATCAAACGAAACATGCTTTGTTTGCTCATTAATTCCCCATGCAATGGGCACACCCAAAATATTTGCACCGCAAAATAGCACTCTTTGGTTCACCTCTCCTTATGCAAAGTGAGGGGGCTGTTTCATGGTCACAGGGCACAGTTAGAATGGGTAGAAGAGGGATATGAGGTTTATGAAACAACTACATAAAACTTAAGAGAATGGCAGAAAATGAAGAAACAAAAAACATCATCCTGCAGTATGTTACAGAAGGAGCTAGGGTGGGGAAATGCGGTTGACAACGCAGCACGAGGTAAACTGCCAGAATGAGACAGGGCATAACATTCCCTGGTGTAGGACATGAGCACGGCTGCATCTAGAGGGGGCTGTTTTTCATCACAACAAGTGCGAGGGGTATACTAGGGTCTACAGCAGGAGGACTGGTGGGGTTGAGTCAGGAGTTCATTGCACATATCAAGAGCAGTTACTCCAGTGTTTAGGAAAATACAGTGCAATCATTGACCTATATTGACGAAAAGAAACCACCTGTCAAGATATCAAAATTCATACAGCCTTCTTTATGTTTCAGGTCACGTGGCACATTACACATAGGGGACATTCGTAACTGTAAGAGAACAATGCACATAAAAGGCCTAAGAGGGGACAGCTGCCCGCATAGACTCCTAGTGGGCTTGTGGCACCCATGCTTACACCCATATCCCGCCCGATTGGACTGGCACCTGCACTCTGGAAAGGCTTCACTCACCAGCATTGGTAAAATCACAGACTCATCTTGTATTTATAAATGACCATTCTATGCTGGAGAACATGAACTATGCCAAAGAAAACACGCAGGGACAACGTCCTTCTACCTTACAGTGCAACAAGAGGCAGAATTACTTCACCTAGAAATCAGCCAACAGACTGGCAGAGATATCACCTGAATTTAGCTTGTTCAGTTCCACTGCAGTCTTTTTCACTTCATTACTGGTGATAGGGTTGCAAATGGAAATGAATGCACAATGGCTCCAGATTGTTCGTTATGAACTGTTGTGGCTTGCAAAAAGCAATTAAATGGACTTCCATGCAGTGAGAAAGGAGTTTAGGGCAGTGCGTATGACAACCCTTCAAAATACGTATGTCCTCGACCTCCTAACAGGTATAGAGGGTGGGTCTGTGCAAAATAGTAGCATCCTGTTGCACAGCAATACCTTCCAATGATAGGGGCATCACAGAGGTAAATCATTCACTGCATTGTCTACATACCACCATGGTGCACGAAACATGTAGGGTGGTGGACGATGACTGGTATCGTCAGATGTTTCCTTGGGTGCCTATCGGGTTGGGGAACATTCTCAAAATGATGGTCCCTATCTTCATTGAGTTGCTTATTGTCCTGTGAATTGTTCAGATAATGTTGGGTTATTGTAGAAGGGTCAGGACAAAGGGGTAATACATGATGCCACTCAAAACACACACACACACTGGCACGCCCCTCTTGAGACATGCGACCACACAGACAATGAACAGAGCAAGGAAGAAAGTCTGCTAAGGGTAGAGAAAGGGACCACAATGGTCCTTCTAGAATACTTTCCAATCCTATGTCTTATCCCAACAACTACACAGAGCACTGGGTAGATTGCTATGGTGATGGGGGAAGAGGGGTGCTGCTTTTTGATGTGCACCTCTGAAGAATATGTAGAAACAGGGGACAGCTTGAGGACGGTATCTAAAATATGGATCCCATAAGATTACTTTGACTGGTTAAAGGAGAAATGAGAGTTGGTCAATACATTGATCAGAGGGGGAATGTATTAGTGCAGGTGAATCCCCCAGCCCCTCCGACTCCCCACCATGTGCAGAAGTATTGTATAAGGAAGATGTAGTGGCAAAGGTGTTTTGGGTCCTGTTGTGCAATAGAAAGCATGTGTGACCATTACGTGTATGTACATTTTTGCATGTTGTTTAAGGTACAAACAGTTTAGAGTAATTATGTTGTGTTTTGGAGTGTTTTTGTGAATGATAGCAGTAATAGGTGGCAACACATTTTTGCAGCAACATGCATTATTAGAAGTAAGACAAGTTTTGTACTATAGGGAATGGGTCAAGCATCATTTTGTTGAAGCTTTTAGAATGGGAGCTGAGGTTTGAAATGATGAGCAGTATACTGGCCATGTTACAGCAAGGCCTCAATTGAACATACACACATTGCCATGGGTGGAGAGCGAGGCCCTATTGTTCTGCCCTGGTCAGCTTTGAGGAATTTTAATTTTCATCTGATGCCCAGAAAGGCCTCATTCAACAAGGCCAGATGGAGAATATACATTGCTGAGTTGCTAGTTGGTGCTGCAAGAGAGAATTAGTCTTAGGAGTTTGACAGGGAATTTACACAGTTGCTTGATCCGACACGATAAACCCATCAGTATACAATGTTCGTGAAGGTCAGCCAGAAAGATGCAGACACGGTAGTTGTGCCGAGAAAAGTAAAATCGTGCCATGGGCACAGTACCCACAAGGGGGGGGGCAGGAGTAAAAGAAGGTTGAAGAAGGAGCATGAGGCTCGTTTGGACCAGACAGCATGTGGGAGAATGTCTCGAGATGGGGGTCAGAGCAAAGTGGCACAGAGTTTGGGTTGTAAGGGGGCCTGTCATTGGAATGTGTATTTCTTTTGGAGTAGCAATATCCTTCACTCTCACAGGTTTCACGCTCAACAGGATTGGTCGAGCTTGGTGGGATGCAGGGGGTCAGGTTGTTTGAGTAATGCCCAGAGAATCAGAGTGCAAACTTGCAAGGACATTTGTTAAAGTTGCAGGTTGTAGATGATCAGCCAATTGGATTGTTGTATTTATTTTTAAAATGTCCGCAAATTATGTTGCTTTGGGTGGTTTGGGCATCTCTGGTCATGTGAAAGGAAAATCCCTATCAAAGTTTGAAATGTTCAGCAGTTTATAGGGGCTGCGTAGCAGCCATCCAATGAGAATGTTAGAATTTAAAATTGTTGCTTTATTTTTATGATATGCAACTGTGTGATTAATAGGGTATACAGGTTAGGCCCCATGGTGATGCGTTGAGAACTTTACCTTGCGGTCTGCTTCTACCAGCGGTATTTGTATAAATGCAGCTGAGTTTTTTTCTGCCTTTGCGCATCTTATCTTTTCCTTCCTTTGGATTGTAATGTTTGATGTTATTTTGGATTAATAAGGAAATTACACCTCTACAGTAGAGGAAAATAAAGAGGATGCTGGTAAACATCAGGAGGGTTAGAGGAAAAGTAGAAGGAAATAGGTCAACATCAGGAGGAGATGATAGATGTGAGCAAGGAGGTGGTTGGTGAATTCCATGAGGACTTTGCAGGAGAAAACAAGGTAGAAGATGGTGACCATTAGTAGGAGGTGGTAGAGGAAGTGAAGGAGCATGTTAGTGAACATTAGAAGGTTCTTCTAGGAGAAAATAACATCACTGTGAAAGGTGAGGATAGTTCAGGCTAGTTCAGGTTACTTGGCTCCACCTTGCATTTCTTGGGAAACACTTCCAGTTTTCAAGGAGTCTAAAGCCAAAACACCATTTCTGATGGGAATACTTGAGGAAGAAAATGGGAAACCAGGAACTGGACCACAAGGCTGAGAGGCAGAGGATGGGTTAGGGGAACACTTACACCTGAGACAGAGAGATAGAAGGACGGTGCAGGAAACCTGTAAGCCTGATAGTGAGAAAAAGAGAAAGGTACAGGGAACCCTTAAGCCTGAGACTAGGAAATAGAAGAAGAATGCAGTAATTCCATTTAAGCATGATATTGGGAGAAAGAAGAAGGGTGCAGGAAACCCTTCAGCCTTATTGTGATCAATTTAAATCTGCCATTCAGGAGTACAATGAAGAGTATGAGAAGAGGCTAAAGTGCCTACTTCACCCTCACTCCTCAACCAAGAGCCACCACAATATTAAAGATAAAAATAGAAAAGAGTTAAGAAATACACCTCCTTTGCCTTTTGTGGTAAGGTGGGCCGAGGGAAGACTATACTCCCAAAAGGGTGTGTGAATGTGGTACAGTAGCAACCCAAACAGTGAAGTAGAACACTCCAAAGTAAAGGAATGTCCAATCAAGCGTTCTATACAATATATACTTTAATCATCATCAAGCTTTATTTTTGCAGTAAGCCTTGAAAGCAATATGAAATACAACACAAAAAAATCATCATCACATAGTCACAGCCTTACAAACAATTTAAAATACAGCACATCCTAAAATACACATTCTGAGACAAAGATAAAAACAACTTGAGTTAATAAAATCCATGTTAAAGAAATGTTTACTCTGTTTAAATACACACATTCTGTATCACGATTAATATATAAAACCCTGACAGGGTACAAATAGCTGCAGTCTTAATTAATGGCTGTAATCAAATCAAACACCATTGAGTCAGATGTGTGGAATTTAAATTTAAAAAATGCAGTACTTTAATCAAACATACCATGTACAATAATAACTTACTAGAAAACAATGTAAAAACCCAACCGTGTAGAAGGAACACCGAATATGCAAAGATAGAATAGATGTAGCACTCTGGGAAATGAGACTGGGGAGAAAAGTCAATTTCAAGACTGCAATGTACAAAAAGAAATGTCTTGAGCTTGTAAAAGGGATTCAAGTGACCTATTCAGCCCCTAGGTCCCACAGATGGAACAAGGGGGTAGGTATCAGTCAATAAAACCCTTGCAGCTGATTTGACAGTTCAACAACATCGAGCCGGACTTCGGTGTGCAGTTCAAAAGTTCAGTTTGATGATGCGAAAGGCACAGTAATCTAAGGGTGAGCAGGTGTTGAGCCGGAGTCAAACCGGAAGATAGCTGTGGTTCGAAGCATTACTCTAACACTGCGGATCAGACGGTCATCATGTTCATTTTGATGATCAAGGTTTGATGGTGGCAAGCTGGTTCTAGGATACACAGGTGAGTCGGTTCAATGCTGAAGCTTGAAGGTCACCGTTCGAGTGACACCAAGTTCGATCAACTTATAGTGGTGAAGACAATGAAGCAGGTGGCAGTTCGAAAGCGGTTCAAGGAAATGTGCTGACAGCAGTACTTATTTGGTCAAGCCGAGGCAACAACATGCTCCAGCTGGCCCAGTGTGGTAACAACCTGGTTCGCACTTGTGGTTCGTAGATCAAAGAATGCCAAAGGCAGCTCCTGCTGGTTTAAATGGTGTTGAGCATATCATGGCTCGAAGCAGTTCAATGGCAAAAACACAGGGATCCTTGCTGTTCGGGCTTTAAGGTGCTGTGAGGCCCAATCCAGGGACTCAGGTACAAAATGGGTCCTAGTTTGCATGGTCCCAAAGTCAGGGGAGGCTGGCACACAACTGCATGGGTCCTCCAACATGTTGCGGTCCTGGGTACTGCTGTGGCTGCAGAGATACAGGTCTTGTTCCAGCAGCAGGCCACCCCCAATGCTCCTTGGGGATTGTAAGGGGGCAGAGCTCTCCTCTGCCTTGGAAGACCTGCCTTCACCACACAACCGGAAGTCTCTGGAAAGGACTGCCCTCCCAGCAGGTTCGAACAAAATCTTCTCATGTGAAGTTCCAAGGATGACTCATGATGATTCCCAAGATGATTCAAAGAAGTGATGGGAGACTCCTTATTTAAAAAATTAAATTCTGCAGGTGATTGGACTAAAGCGAGTCTGCCTTAGTGGTACAATCCCTGTTCTTGAACTGAGTGGACATTGCATGCCTGAAATCAGTCACAAAGTACTTTGAAGGGACAGGAAGGAGATAGAAAGGCAGAGAAACACAAGATAGTGGACATCTTCCTCCACTGTTCAGAGCTCTCCTGTCTACTGTAACACTTTCCCTTCCCTTCTCACTAGAAACAAAGGCCTCTAAACTGTGGCTGTAATAGTCAGAGGTTGTGCCATGCACCTGCTTTCATGCAAGCTTGGCTTTTAATTAGAGTTTACCCTTCCATCATCTTGGGATACTTGTGTTCATCATACTTATGGTATAGGGGTGCATATCTTAAATGCAGCCCATGCACTGCAGAAACGTGGTTGTCACTGCAGCTGTCAAATGGACAGCTGTGACATCTGAACTTGCTCTGTGCCAACGGTAAATCAAGCACTGCGGATCAGGATACTGAGGCAGCAGGACACAGACGTACATTATGCTTTTGGCATGGAGTTTGTGAAAGGGGAATCTGATTAGTAGATTACCCTTTCAGAGATGGAATTACCTGCATCATTTTAACACCAAATAAACATTTTAAAAGCCAAGGCTTTCACAACCTTGCCAGATGGCAATTCAACACATGCCCCTTCAGAAAAAAGGTTCAGAATCACCCATGTAAGAGTCAGGCTCATCCTCAAGGTGAGAAAATAACTGAATGCCATCACACTAGCACGTTGAGATCCAGATATAGGCAGCATACCGATGCTGACTCAATTAGAGTGATTTCCCAATCCCCAACTTCCGGACCCTTCTCAACCATGTCCCACTTTCTCTCTCATCCTATAAGCCACATGCGAGGACAGATAATGGGCTTATCAGTGACATCTAGGTTCAGCTACACTGAGTCCACTCCAATTCTAGTTTTACAGGTGTCTGCCTGACTTTTATTTCATAGCCCATAGTCTGGGTGTTCTAGAACTGGGGCCCAGGTTAAGCCAGATTCCCAGTGCCAGAAATTGGTTTGGTAGGCAGAGGCCTACTGAGGTTTCTGTGGTGTCTGCACAGACACAGAGATGACATGAGTTTCCTGATGAGTTTCATTTCCATGAGTTTTCCATCTTTGGTGGATTCTGCCTGGGAGAAGTTACTTTTCCTCTCACATGACCTCCCGACCACACTTAGTGGATTTAAAGGGGTTGGGTGTCCCTTTACTATCCTGTCAGTAACTAGGCAGGTCTGAAATGAGTGAAAAATGTCCATCTCTAAATCCACACAGGGATTACAGAAATGATCTGACAAGCTGTCCAATGTCCCAGCCAAATCTAATTGGCCTGCAAGTTTTTCATCCAAGTCCGGTCGGAAACCTCTGGGGCTTTATTGAACAACCAACTCCTGGATGTGCCCTGCCTCAGAATTCTTGTGCTCCTTATCTATGAACTGGCCTGGGCTTTCTCCTTCCACCGATTCCCAATATTGGAAAGGCTGGGGCTTTCGCTCTGCACTTGTTCGCTCAGTTCAGAATGGGTCAGGACCTCTGACTTGTACCTGCTCCTCTGCCTCAACAGGCTTGCCAGAGTTGGACAGTCCTCCTGCTCCTGGCAAAGGTCACCCTGACCCAGGCCTCCAGCTGAAGACAACAACTCCAGCTCTGGCAGGCCCTTCAGGTCTGAATCTATTCCATGTCCGCCATCTCGGGTATCTCCTCTATACCCATAGGCAACCATGTGATCACTAATTTCTGTGCTAATACCATAGGCACCTCAGTGAACTCTGAGTCCTCTCTCACAATAATTGAAGCCTCAGGCCTGGACTGCGAGCTACCACTGAGACAAGTTTCTCAAACTCTCTAACTGAGGAAACTTCAGGGCCCCAGTGTTAGGAATCCGACAATCCACAGGGAGGTGTGCACCCACCTGGAAATTTTCCGATACTCGCCGCACAACAAAGACATAGTCAAGTGTATTCTGGGAGGACACAGCCTGCAGGAGCAGTCCTCCCTGTCACATTTAATTTGAATATGACAACCATGGGTACATCAAAGCATCTCTGAAGGGGGAAGGCAACCTTCCGCAAGCCATGGACAGCCTAATTAAAATAATGAAAAATGCTCCATGGATCTGCCCTGTTCTATTATCAAAGTTCTGTGTGGTGGCAGCGCATACTGATGAGAGTTAAATGAAAAGAAGCCTGCGAAGAAGCCTGGTCACAGAACTAACACAAAGGACAGGAAGCACTAACACCTCTTTGATATGCAATGTGTCAGTTTAAAGCTAGTTCCCACCCCTCTGTCTGAAGGGCAGTGAATGTAATGTCTGGGACAGCTGTTAACAGTAGGCAACCCGTGCAGGGAACCGTCTTTCAGAGGGAAGAAGTATGTGATTTGATGGAGACAGAAAGCCTGTCTCACCACAAACTTCAATTAAGACCTGTGCTTTGATCAGGAGTCACAGAGAGCTCAATTTATCAGAGAGGCACTTTGATCCACAACCGACAGGAAAATGTTTGGTACTTAGTAGTACATGTTGTCACTCCTTACCTTTCCTGTTGCAAAGCACTCTGGTTATGGCCTCACGCATAACAGAAGATTGTTGGTGGGGACCAAGGATTGGTTCATTAAGGTAGGCTTAGCCTGCACAAATAACTGGGGTCCATTTGACTTTAAAAGAAGGCTGAACACCTCACTTAGCAGATCATCTAAAAACTTTGAAAGGAGTAAGAAGGACTAATTTGGACCCTGGCTGAAGGTCCCTTCCCTAAACATCTCCCAGGGAACAGAGGGAGATACCAGACTCAGAGGACCCGTCCAGCAGCTCCAGAACCAGTACCCAGCCAGCACACAGTATGCCCTGCTAGGTTCTCCAAGCAAGATTCTTAGGTGGGAAGGGTCAGAGAATCTCTGATCAAATGACAAGGCCGTTGCCTGCAAACACTCTCCTCAGCATCGAGCTGTCCACTTTAAAGGACAACACAAGCCCTGTGAAGAAGCTAGAAGGAGTGCCATAACAAGCATCAACCAGTGTCCAACTTTTAAGGACATTTTCGAGACAGTTCACTCCTCGAACCACGACTCACTGCACCACTTACTGTTGTCATGCTGCAGACACTAAAGCCGTCTGAGATGCCTCGACCAGCGTTCCAGATCCACCAACCAACACAGAGACAATGATTCTTGACCCTGAGTTGCCGTGTAGGCCAGCCAGCAGCCGTCCGTTCAGCCTTGCTTGCCGAACTGCCTACCACCTGATACCCACCACTGTCTCGTGTTTTGAACTCTGTCACGGGAGCTGCAAAGCATCCTGGAACTGACTTGACACTGTCAAGCATCAAGATCGCCTCAAGTACAAGGTACATTGTGGTTTTTTCCCCCAGGTCCTCCTCCGAAGGCCCCTAGTGACATTTATGACCCCTTGCTCCCATGGTGCTGAAACCAAATAACCTTGAACAGTCAAGACTGATTGCTTTACCGACCCTCATGTCAGTATACAGAGTGCATCCCTTTCTTTTGTGAAACTGTCTGTCCTCTGTGTTCCTTTACAGGGTTGGTTGTATTTTGTAGTGTGCTAGAACTGTCTGTTGTAATAATAATAAAGTAGATATGTTTATACAACCTTGACTAGGCACTTCTTTTATCATTGGGTAATTGTATTTTTGCTGTGTTGCAACTAACCAATGATCCACAACCTTGCAGAGGTAAGCCTGCCATTCCGTCCACGTTACCAAAATTGGACAAGGAAGTTTATAATTTACTTGTGTTTCCAATCTGTTTCTATCCCTTCTGATGTACTAGAGGCGTGGGACTGATTTATGGTTTAGAAACAGATATTCATCCCTGGACCACTGATGCCCCGGAAGTTGATTCATCACACCCGGCCCGCAAGCGCTTCCCCCTGGGCTGCTTCAAGATTGCACTCTAAATGCTTCCTAGACTATATCTGGGTAAGGAAGATCATTTTCTAATAAACACCCTATTGGATCGAAGTTCTTCACTGTAACATGGTACAGGTAGGTGTCACCTCTCCAACTAAGCTCTACCATTGCCAAGGGACAGTAAGTCAGACCATCAAACCCTCTTACCAGTTGGTCAGGTCCTGGAATTTACTTCCCTTCCTTCACCCGTTGTCGCTGGACAGCTGCGATACTTGCAGCAGTATCACGCAAAGCAGGAACCCTTTCCCCATTGATGTGCACTCTATCCAGAAATATCTATTGGTGAGATCTGGAGCACCCTCAAAGGACTTGCTACCATTTCCACTCAGAATGAGGGAACATACAGCCACTCCCTTGCCTAGTGGGACTTCATCTGCTAAGATGCCCACATTAAGTACGGCCTCGTCTTTCAGTAGTCTAACAGTTACTATTGCTTGCTCGCGTAAGGATTTCAATCAGGCGATGCACACCTTAGTCTCAGCCCAGTATGCAGTGCGAAATTGAAATGCTTATGTGTGATAGATTAGATTCTATATTGAGGTGATACACAACTCATAGCACACCCCCTATTCAAATACCCCGGGTCACGATGGACCAGGAACCAGGCTGGTTGATAAAATATAATATTTATTGGAAAATGAAAAGAAATCATACAATTTTTAATATGGGGCAACAATCACCAATGGGGCGATAAGAACAATATGAATGTAAGCAATGCACTTAGTTTAACCTTCTATTGACACAACTACAAAACACCAAGGAATAGGAACACTTTTTGATTCCAGGTAACATAGCACTGGAGTTAGAATTTCCCCCTGCAATGTTCCCTCAACCCACAAATAAACACTTTTAAGTGGATAAACAGAATCAGCAGGTAATCGGGAATGACAAATAAGAAAAGAATGGAAATCTGACTTTCCCTCTCCAAACAAGAGAGAAAAATGCATTTAAACCCTGGCAATCCTAAAATGACACTCGGAAATGGATGGATAAACAATGAATGTCTCTAAAACTCTTGAAACAAAAACAATTCTTTGCTGGAGCAACACTGGAAAGATACTAGCAATCACAAGCAATGGATTGAGCAAAAGCATACAATTCAAAATTGAATCGAAGATTGAAAACCGTTCATAACCAAAATTACACGTTGTAAAATTACACACTTTTGCAAATCCAGCCTGAATTTACCAAAACAGTTTTTAATACAAACGGGTGAAATATACAATATGAAAGTGAAATGAGGTCTCTAGCTGTTAAATTTAGTCAGTTATGCCAGATAGAATGAGGTGCGTTTTTGGAAAAATAAAGGCGCGAAGAGGAACAGAAATACATTTTGACAGTTTTACTTTACGCTAGGGCATTCAGGCTAGGCTACCAGCTTGAGACACAGTAAGCTCCAGAGTTGATCCACAGAATCAAGCCTAGCACCTCAGAGCTCACCCTAGCGGACCCCGTCCGATGACCCGAGGAGGACTAAGGGTTTAGAATTTCACAAGACAAAATTATTAAAGAAGTTAGCACTAGCGCAAGGAATCAAATGCAAGGTTTCAAGAATGATTGTGACAATATTACATTTATCAGAATAAGGATTTGATGACTTAGAGATTAGGATGGAACAAAGCAAGGCAAAGTTTACTATGTTTTTACAGTTCCTATTGATACTCACAGTCCACTTTTAGTTTGGATTTTGGACAGTCAGCGCTCTGGTTCACCACACAGATCTGGTCTAACACAGGGCAGACGGACAAACTCAGCAGGACAGAGTCTGCTGAGCATGGACTGGAGACCAAAGGATAGTTATTCTGGAATGGCAATTCTGGTTACTGGATACTATAGGGCATCCGGATAGCAGGATAGCAGGATAGCAGTGAGTGGCAGCAAGCCAGGTAAATTCAGGATGCTTCCCCAAAACACCACAGCTCTTCCCTTGGTTATGGGGATTATTTTAGAATTGATGCCTAGCTGAAGCAGGATCAGCATTTACTTGGCCTTGTGGTTGGGATCTGGAGTTTAGATGGATAGATGCAAGATGAAGACAGGAACAGACAGGAACAGGATGCAGGCATAGGAATCAGGAATCAGTGTGTGTCCTGAGTGCTAGTCAGGGGTCCTTATTTATAATCCCAGATGACATCATTACAGTATATGACAGGGGCAGGATTCACTAACCATGCCCCTAACAATAGGATTGGGCAAGGGCATAGTCTCCGCCTTGCCCACAATTGGTTGGATATCAGAAAAGTGATGTCATGTTTGTGGGGTGATTTTTACTGTATCTAGAAACTCCCACATTTCCTTTACTGAAAATCCGATTTTGCCAAAAACAGATATTTATGCAGTTGCCACCTCTTAGTAAATCAGATACAAAGGTTACATATTTGGTGCAGCAGAGATTAGTCCAACCCTCCAGTCTCTGCAACATTGTTTCATCTTTCTGACACATTTTGGTGGTTTTACACATTAAATATTTGGCCCACAATTCCCCACTTTTATACACAGAAGTGAATTGTCCCCAGGGATGTCTGTACAAAATTTGACATTTGAAACATGGATGTTTTTCTGGTAATGCAATATATATCACTGTTTATGTCAAGAGTATGCCACAACATTCTACCAAGTTTTCAAACACAGCCCACAATTCCACTTTTACGCTGTGAAAATTCCACATTTTTACCAATTTTGACAGCTGAGATATAAGTCTTTTTAAAGTTCTTTAAAAAATAGTCTTAAGACAAATGGGAGTCATTGTCTGTCATTTTTTTCTTCCCAGCTAACACCAACTGGCAGTTTCTTCCAAGCAGGATGGGGGCCTCTCTCTTAATTGAAGGGTTTATTGGCCTTCACACTTCACAGGTGAGTTTCCCAAGACTGCTATTGTTCCAGCCTGGAGCAAAGACGAATGTCTGATCAGCATGTGAACTGTCATTGTCCTATCCCATTCAAAGTTTTTCAAGCTGGTACTTCGCACATAAGTGTCCTGGATTTATGGTGTATCTCCCTTCGTCGGAGGAGTTTCATAGCTGGCAACTGAAATTACAGGCTTCTCAGATGTTGCAACTCCAGCCTATGTGTTTTAAATTGTTTAATTTCTTACATTGTCTTGAATTAACCCAACCTATGACAGAAGATATCCTATGTGTGTATTGTCACCACTAACATAATTCCTTTACATTGCTAAGTAAGCAGGCTTTCTATAACAATGGAGTTTTAAACAGGTAATTTTATGTTCTCTTCAGTCAGCACAGCCCATTTTTCCACATGTGTCAACAACTGCTATCATTTCATTCTTCAATTCGGTTTGCAGCTCCTCAGATTGCCACTGTCTTGGCAGCTGTAGTAATTTTCCTTGCAGCAAGACTCTTATCTGATGTATATTTACAATTTTCCTTGACCTGGCTCAGAGGCTAAAAAGTCTCTTTGAGCTGCTGCGCCGCGATACATTTTGTCAAGAAATAAACGCGTGTTTCCTGTGCAAGTGAAAATTAAGTTGTTTTTGATTTCTCTGAGAGTTGGTTTTAACTGGGCCTTTTTTCTCACAGTGGCTTCAGAATGACAGATGAAATTGGCATCAAAGCATTATTTCGAAAGGGTGAACATGGTTTCATGTTGAAGGGGATTTTGGCTTTTATGGCAATGGCAGGCTTTCCTTTTCACTTCATTCCATGTATGTTTCAGAACACACTGGCATATTTTTCAGAGTGTCCCCTTGTTCCATTTTGCCTGAAGTGTGTGAGGTAAAATGGTGCAGCCATTTTTCTGTTGTTGCTGCCAAAAGCAGTTTTGAGGTCCTGGTGCGCACAGGAGCCAGCACAGCCAGGTTACTGTTTCTTGCGAACAGGCAGCTCAGTGATGTAAGGCAATGCCGTTGAGTGGGTCAATATATACCACACATCCCCCCTCAACCTCTCCTGGGCTTTCCAAGTCGAGGGGGAGTCGGACAAGTGGGATTTCTCCCTGGGTCACAGCAGGGTCCGGCAGGTATGAGTCCCTCTTCCATCAGAGAGCAGTGCATCCTGCTCCTCTTGTTGTCTCAGGTCAGAACGTGGAACAACACCTCCTCGCTTTGCTTGGGATCTTCCTTTCATGGCGTGGAGTGTTAGGAAGAATCCTGTGCAGTTCCCTTGGGGAACACTGCAAAAAGATTAAGACTACAGGAGCAGCAGTAACCCCAATTGGTAGCAGTCTGCACCATCCAGATTTACCTGCTAGCTGTGGCTGAGCAGTCAGACTTCTCTCAAGAAGAGTAGGGAAGTATGCAGAGTATACACAATAGGGTCAAAACACAGTAGAGCAAACAAACACTGACCAGAGCTTTGTATAAAAAAGTATATAGTTATTTATTTAAAACACACTTTAGGTAATACACTAGCACTCTCAATGAAAAGTAATCTAAAACACAGTCAGGTAAGTATACACACCTCCCTTGATAACTATCAGACAAGTCAGGGTTAAAACACATGTATTTGTTAAGACAGAAGTGAGCGCTTAACCTAGATGGCACTCCAATAGTGTAGTTAAAGGGAGAGAAAAAGGCATAGCATAAGAATAAAACAGTTCCCAACACTTTTAAGAATTCAGAGCAAGGGGAGAAAGGCAGGTTATACTGTAGAGCCAAAGTTCATAGGCCAGGCCCACTTTAAATGGAGCAAAGTGAAATGTGCCCAGGATCACATGGTTTAAAGTGCACTGAAAGTCTTTGCAGAGTGTTCAAAAGAGGTTGGGGTGAGTCAAAAGATATAGTTAGAAGGCCTGGAGCCAACCCAGTTTAGAAGCCAAGGATTTAAGGGTCACCTTTAGCACTCTGTAGAAAGGGGAGGCCAGCCAGGACACAGT
The DNA here is from genome assembly GCF_040938575.1 of Ambystoma mexicanum. NCBI lineage: Eukaryota > Metazoa > Chordata > Amphibia > Caudata > Ambystomatidae > Ambystoma > Ambystoma mexicanum. The sequence continues at coordinate 739,063,667 of NC_090941.1, read as the reverse complement.
ATCCTAAGAGAAAGGAAGCTCCAGCGGGGACAGTTCCTGGCAGTGGTTGAGGTTTGTGGTTCCGACCAGGGGAAGAGAAGATCTCGTAGAGGACGAAACGTGGAGTCGTTGCACTGCACAGGGATGAAACCAGCCACGTAGTTCCTGATTAAAAGGTGCGGTCCTTTTATTTGTGGTCAAAAGTGGTGAGCTTGTCTATCCGACCGCCGGGGTGCTTGGCACGGGTGATTCGATCAAGGGCCATCTTTGGAAGGTGAAAAGGGTGAACTGGTTGGTCCCACCAGCTCAGAGGAAGAAGACTCGTCCAGCAGAAGATCTTCTCTTGTCATCGGGAAAGTGGTGAGGTAGCTGCAGCAGGGCTTCACCGGTGGTGTCGTTGTTGCAGATGGCTCAGCTTCGTCCCTCTTCGGATTCTTAGGTCCTGTGGTGACTTCTGAAGTTCCAGTCCCAAAGGCCCTGCTTTTATGCAGAAAAACCCCCATTCATCAGCCTAGCTGTCAATCACAGGTGGGATGTTTCAACCCACGCATCCAAGCCCTGCAACATCGCCGTGCATTACTGGCAGCGGAAACATCATAATGGCCACCGGAAACCATGCTGCTCGCGAGAGATCATCCAAAAATGCGCAGTAAAAATCTGAAAAATAGGCTGCCACCCACTTTTGCCATGTCAGTGAACACATGAGATCACTGCCTAAAACCCCCATTGGGATACCCACACAGTAGCCTGAAATCACTTGGAAATAGCAATACTGATTGCCAAAAGCAACCCAGAGCTGTTTGGAAATTCATTTTCTTGATCGTCAAAATTGCCAAAATCATGGCTCACAAAACCACCAAAAGTATACAACGTCTTGTTGGGTGTTCTACATTACTCTACTGCAAGAATCCACATCAATACAATATCAGCAAGAATCATATGCTATCAAAGTAAAATCCCCTTTTAAAGATAGACAGCTGTCAAAATGGGTGCAGTACCGGAGATTTTCCCTGCAGCCTGGAGGAAGGAACAATAGGGGCTTTGGGATTGAATAGAATTTGCTGATTTGGGTGTAACTGTCAACACTGCTCTAGGAAAAACAAGACATGTGACCTCTGAGTCAAGCCAAGCTTCTAGGGGCGGGGACAAACCAATGGGTGTACTGAAGTGAAGGCAAACATATGTTTTATAAGAATACTGATAACTAATTCTACCAAGCTGACAAAAATGTACAATTTGGAGATTCTTAAAATGAAAAATTCACTCACAGTTCAATACTAAGTTGGGCGCCGTGCGATGTTCTGAGGCCAGGCCACGTATTTATTAATATTGTAGACACTGTGTTTATGCTAGAAAAATGAAAACTTACTGTAATATGTCCAGAGAGGGGTGTACCTCTGTGTAAGATTTGGTGCAAAACCAATATTGCAAAACCCACTAAAATCGCTAAACCCACTAAAAGTTGTCATTTCTGAACCCAAGCTCTTAGAAAGATCAGGGTTGAACAGAGACCTGTCTTAATTAATTTGTGATGTACACATGTATTCTCAACAACTTGTGTATCTGGGAAACATGTTTGGTTATGAAAAATTGTTTTTCTAAGTATATGCAAAGGGGAGTGTTCTTTCTGCAGCCATAAACATGACACCTGATGACATAGGATGACTCACTACTCCATTCTCCAGTCACGGCACAGATAATCCTCTAACCTATCAAATCCTTAGTGGGTTGGGCATTGAAAGTCAGCCTCCACACCCCCTTTGAAAACACATAAAAAGAGACTGCTCAGGACAGACAGGACACACTCACTTTTTCACTTCAACCGATTCTTGCAAAGCGCTCTGCCGGAAAACTCCAGACCCAGAAAGACTCCAGAACCAGAACTCTAGAACCTAAACTCTAGAACCTTGGAGAAGCAGAGGCCTAATCCCAAAAGCTGAATTCTCTTTAGCAGGCCTCAACATCTTTTTCAACCTGATTCTAACCCCTAAACTTCAAGGGGTTCTCACCTTCAACAGCCGGTCTGTGCTGTTTGATTCTAGCCAATAACCCTGTGATAGAACCAGGACTCCAGACCCAGAAAGCAGAGCTGTATCCGGAACCCGTCAGATCCAGTTCAAGACGCCAACCAGACCTGACCTCTTTGCAGTGCCGATAGCAGACCAGAGGCCACGCTGTGAGCAGAACCAGTGCCAGAGACCGTCCGGTGGTGAGAGTGCAGTCCAAACCTGACCAGATCTGTGACAAGGTCCATTCTATTCCAAAACTAGGAGTGAGTATCCAGTCTAAGAACTGTACAGAACCAATCTCTTAGTCTAAAGTGATCCTTTCCCATCCATTTCAACCTATACAGAACTGCATTTAGAATTTTGTGTCCATCCTGTGATTTGAAATCCGTAAAAGTGTCATCTGTAATTCTGAAATCTTGACTTCATTTCTAAAAATCTACCTCCACAAAAACATCCGTATCTTTTGAACCTAAGATCCTAAGCTTTCCAACAAACCCGAAACGACATTCCAACTCCTTATAGTTTTTCCATAATCACGCTTTATGCACTCGGGAAAAGTGCAGCGAATTGAAAAATTAGCTCCATTTCACCACCTGTCAAAATTGCTGTCTTTTGCTTGCAACTGCTGAATTAAGTTTTCAATCTGACAATTATTCATGAATCATTGCTAGTGTTGACCTGTACCAAGCTAAAGTAACTATCACCTAACCTGAATCTCCTTTTGCGAATTAAAATCATTTTTAGTATATGTTTCACTTCATTGCAATCACATTTAAAAGTATTTTGCCTGTTTAAAATCACACCGGTTTTCTCTAAGCTCGTTGGGGGAACTGGAACTGAACTGCATTTGATTGTATTCTGGAAACCTGTGTGCCCTCCTTTCCATCTCTCCATATTGCATAGGGGGGAGTGAGTAGTCACAGGGGAAAAAGTGATTATATTATCTTCTGATTGAATTCATATCAAGTTTATTTCTGTGCTGCATTCTTTCCCATCTTGCATTTCCTTGAAAACATACAAAGCCTTCTTTGCTACCTTATTCTTTCTACACCAACTCCTAAGTGATTAAAGAATTGTGCTATTGTAATATTATCCATTGTTGATCACTATTATATTCATAAGTGTACTATCAAATATGAATGTATTCATAAAAGTGTGATATATATATTGTTTAATTATTCAAATAAATCTTTTAATTTGCAAAACAAACCTACTTCTTGGCTCAGTGAGGTCAGGGGGATTCAAAGAGAGGGGCGTTATATAAGGGTTTATCATCCAGATTCAAAGAATTTGACATAAAAATATATTAATAATGGCTTCCATTGGGCATCCCAGACTAGTCATTTACCTAGTTGGATTGTTGGATTGAAGTCACTTACACACACATTCTAAGTGATGAGCCGGGCGAGTAGAGTGCGACTTGGGTTGCTAAGGCAACGCAGTCCAGGGTGCCAATTCCCCCCTCCACCCTTCCTGTGGAACCCAGACAGAGTGGCACCATTTGGAGGGTTTCTGAGGAGAAGACCGCCAAAATAGTGGAACAAAGGCTAGACCTTGGTCAGAGTTACAGAGACGGACACAAGTGCCATTTTAGAATCGAGTTCTGGCAAAAAGACCCAACCGGTGATTTAATATTAAATAAATAAACCGGCGGTATCTTTAACATTGCACCAAAAGGTGGTGCATTTAAAATCAATGGGAAAATCCCATAGAGAATATTCCGGTGGAATATTTCGCGTGGTAACCACTGCCACCAGCCAGAAACTCAACAAGGGGGGACGGGACAGTGCCTCCTCGATAACAGACCCTGGGGCAATCGAATTATCCCTTACCAGTACTTCCACAATATGATGGTTTGTACTGGTTCTGTTCACAATTTTGGACTAGTAAAGCCAATGGTGACTTTACATGCCCTGGGAGACAGTAGTCAGTCCCAGGATATGGAGCCTATGTTTGGGGTCACTGTGACACCCCTGTGGTACTGCACTGAGGGTGCTGTGTACCACACATACAGAAAAACAGATGATACCCGATGGAGTAAAAAGAAACCCCATAGCCCATAAGCACATAACAAGTCAAAGACATACCTCAAATCATGTCTAAGAGTGGGAGTAAAAAGAGTCTCACTCTTAGCAGGAGAAAAAAACAAACCCCAAAATCCAGCAAAGCTGCTAGGCGACTCACTAGGTTTGGGAAATTAGCCTTATAAGAGAATTCTCCCTAACACTCGCCCCCCCATACCTCTAGTAGGTTATAAACATCCTAGAGAGACCATCAGCATTTTGTTGGTGACACCCTGACCTGTGCTCAATGGTGAAATCAAACCCTTGAAGGCAGATTGACCATCTCAATAGTTTTGGGTTTTCCCCTTTCATTTTCATTAACCATCTCAAGGGTTGGTGGTCAGTCTGAATAACAAAAGTAGAACCATACAAGTATGGCCTAAACTTCTTCAGAGCCCACACAATAGCAAAACATTCTCTTTCAATGGTTGCCCACCTTGTTTCAGGATCCTTCAGTGTTCTACTGATGAAGCAAATGGGGTGTTCCCTCCCTTCCACATCCAGCTGGCTAAGGACTGCACCTATACCTGCATTAGAAGCATCAGTTTGTACAATGAAAGTTTGGTGGTAGTCAGGAGCTCTGAGTACTGGAGCTTGACAAAGTGCTTTCTTCAGGTTTTCAAAGGCCTGCTTGCACTCCTCATTCCAGTTGACCTTTTTAGGGAACTTAGGAGAGGAGATCACATTCAGTGGAGAAGCTATGGTCCCATAGTTCTCTATGAAATTCCTGTAGTACCCAGTGAGGCCTAGGAAGGCTCTCACCAGGGTCTGAGTAGTAGGTGTTGTCCAATTTTGCACAGCTTCAATCTTACTGGGCAAAGGCCTTATTTCACCACCTCCTACCTCATGTCCAAGGTAGACCACTTTACTCTGCCCAATCTGGCATTTACTTGCCTTTATGGTCAGATTGGCCTTTTCCAGAGCCTGCAAAACCTGTCCTAGGTGGTCAACATGCTCTTCCCAGGAGTGCTGAACACTGCAATATCATCCAAGTATGCCATGCAGAAGTCCTCCATCCCAGTCATAACCTGATTTACCATCCTTTGGAAGTTAGCAGGTGCATTCTTTAGTCCAAAAGGCATAACCTTAAATTGGTATAGGCCAACTGGGGTAGAACATGCAGTTGTCTCCTTGGCATGGTCTGTCAGGGCTATGTGCCAATAGCCTGACGTCAGATCAAATGTGCTGAGGAACGTGGCTGCACCAGGTTTATCCACCAACTCATCTGTCCATGGCAAAGGATGGGCATTAGTCTTGGTAACTGCATTAAGAGCTCTATAGTCCATGCAGAATCTCAGTTCTTTGGATCCTGCCTTTGGTACTAATACAACTGGGCTAGACCATGGACTAGTGGAGGGCTCTATTACCCCGAGGTCAAGCATCTTATTGACCTCTCCCTTGATGTGGGTTCTTACATTCTCCGACATTCTGTATCCTCTGCTTTTTACTGGCAGACAGTCACCAGTGAGTATATCATGCTGTCCCCAAGGGGTCAAGCCTGGTGAAAGTGAGAACAGGTAGGCAAACTGATTTAACATAGATTTGCACTCTTCTTGTTTGCTCAGGTGTCTATTTTGAAGAGAGATTAACTCCTTCAATCTTTTCATCCAAAGGTAAGCCTCTGAGGAGATCAGGGAGAGGTTCACTCTCTTCTTCCTCTGCTGCTGAAGCTAGAAGCAAAGCTCCTACTTCAGTCCTAGAGACATAAGCCTTTAGTCTGTTGGTGTGGAAGACTCTGGGAGCCTCCTTGAGATTGCCCAAGTCCACCAGATAGTTTACCTCTCCAAGTTTTCACACAATCTTGAAGGGTCCAATCCATTTGTCTTGCAAGGCCCTCTGCCTTGTTGGAATCATAACAAGAACTAGCTGGTCTTGAGCGAACTCAACCATGTTAGCCTTTTGATCATGCCAATGCTTGACCAAAGCTTGACCAGCCTTCAAGTTATCACTAGCTTGAGCCATCATCTGTGACATTCTCCTCCGGAGTCCTGTCATGTAGTCAGTCACTCTGACTGGCTTGGGGGAAGGAGCACTCTCCAACCCCTCCTTAATCAGGGCCAATGGACCTCTGACTGGATGGCCATAGAGAAGTTCAAAGGGACTATAGCCTACTCCCTCCTGAGGGACTTCTCTATAAGCAAAGAGAGGGCATAGGGTTCTTCTAAAGCACCTATCATGCTCTTCATTGTTCTATTAAACCTTTCAACCAATCCATTTGTCTGTGGGTGGTAGGCGGTAGAGAACTTGTAGGTAACTCCACAGTTTTTCCACATGGCCTTCCTGTAGTGGGACATAAAATGTGACCCCCCCGTCAGGGATTACCTCCTCATAGGAATTGCCTCAGGGTATCTAGTAGCATGGTCTACTACAACAAGGATAAACCTGTTGCCTGAGGAGGTTGTGAAAGGGGTCCCTAAGGGTCCTCACATTATGGAAACAAGGCAAGTCACCACACACGATAGATATGCCAGACACGAGGTTGTATTCCCAAAGCTAAGGTTTATTGCAAAGCAAATAGTCTCAGTTGGCCAACTCGGTCTCACTCCCCGCGACGTGTATCTCTAGACCTCGAGGGACGCAAGAGAGCGAATTATGTACATCAGTTACATATATACAAAATGCATATCATACAATCAGCTGTGACATGTTTAACACCCCCCTTTATTGGGTTTCTTTGAACTCAGTTTGATGATGGACAATTTCAACGAATATGACACCTTCAAATATCTATTCTAGCAACAATATGCAACCTTGCAAGTGTGGAGACATCTTTTCTTTGTTGAAAAGAACACAGTGCTTCTGTTCTTGTAAGCGAGCTACATACGGGGGAAGAGTCACATTCCAGACCTTGCTATCTATGAGGTGCTATTCGTGTCCTGGGAGCCGACACGCTCTACAGGGCTCGGAAAAGGGGGGCCGTAAGAAGAGCATAATTCAAGCCTTTAGCTGCTTTATTCTAACATATTCTACCATATAACGAGACTGGCAGGCAGCTGTGAAATGATTAAATGCCCTCCGGCTCTCCTTCAAGGCTACATTCGGGAGGGAGCCCGGCATTCCTCTCCGGAGCTGCCTATGTTGTGTTTCAACGAACTCTTATTAGCCTCGCGGCCTTGCGGCCTTGTCCTTTCACGTTCAGACAACAATGTTAACAGTTGAGCAGAGTAAGCAGAAATGTGCTGCGAAGCAGTTTGAACAGAAAGCAATGAGCAATCGTTAGAAAACAAAATGGAGATCCTTGTTACATCAAAATGGCTGCTCATTGGTCAAACTCGGAAACCTGTATTTCCATCATTATGTACATGAGACGGTTGGCCTTCGGCCACCAAAATATGTTTGCCATCAATCGTGAGAGGTGTCCATTTTTCTAGACCGACAAACCCTCCTTTTGGCCGTATGCCAAATGTCTCATTGATTCATTGTATCCTCCTCTGATGACGATAAGTCTGAAGTACTTATGTCTGAATTTTGCATGCTATTATAAGCATCATCATCGTCATTAATATCTATAGCCATTAATTCTTTCACTGTTTTCATTTCATTCGTGTCTCTGTCATCCCGGCCATACGTTTGTTTTCTTTTTGTTATTATATGCATACATCCCTTAGTACATCCCTCAGTTATCACAGTGCAAACTATCGGTAGGCAATGTATGCAACAACAGCACGTTACGAATATTCCAAACACTACTACTAATATCGCAATCAACTTCCATCCCCAAGAACGCAGTATTCCCCAAAACCAGGACCCTATTCCCCAGCCCCCTTCTCCAGTAGGGAGTTCGGAGCTTAGGACATGCATTTTTTTTAATTGCTTCAAAAATCGTAGGGGAGTAGTCATCTACGAATACGCAGCACGCTGATCCCACAATTTTGCAAATTCCCCCACGATCAACCAGGATTACATCGAGAGCAATTCTATTTTGCAGCGTCATTAACCTGATTCCCTTTTCTTCCAACGTCATATTAAATAGTATATATGTCGTCGTGTTTATCGTATCCTTTAGTATTCTGGACAGCTGCCTTATATTATAGGAGTTCACTATCTGGGACAAGAATGGTATGAATGATTTTGCTACGTCCTTCGCTATCAAAACACCTTCGCTACTCCTTCGGTTTCTCGATCTGGATACCCTGGCCATGTCTGCTGTTTCTAAGAGGAACACTTCCGGGAACAGTAGACCTAGGTAACATGTACCTCCCCAGTTTCTGGGCAACCAAGGATATGCTTTTTCTCCACTTATAAAATAGACAGGATCTCCCACATATGCTGGTTCTATTTCCCATTTTAGTACTGCTGTATTCATGCATCCAGTAAATGTTCCTACTAAATAGGAGCCTTTCTTTTTTAGATGAAAAGGGACGGTTCTTGGGTTGTAATTCACAGTGTAAGAAGGGGGGATTGCATCTTTGTTCCCATCTGTCCTTACACGAAACGTCATCACTGATGTTTTAACTGGCAGGGACAATCTATCTTGTCTATTTTGTTGTGTTATTTTTCGCGTACTTTTAGACGTAGGTTCTGGGATCATCACTTGCGCTTTATGGAATATGGAACAACCCACAGGCCTCATAATTATTTCCTCAAACTCATTCATGTTTGTTCTATCTAATTGACCCATACTACTCTTATTCCACTTCCCATAAAATATTGCACTTAAAGATGCACTGCATGCAGAACTTAATGGTAATGGTTGTACATACCAGCCTATTCCTTTCCCCGCATGCTGCGGAAAATGGGGGCATACCCAACAATTATTTTTCTTTAGAATTGCATGCGTCATGTTAATGATGAGTAATAGCGTATTGTTCCCATACCCTTCTCTGTGTCTCTCTTCCATTGGGGAAAAGGTATAAGTAATCACCTGAACCGGGCTTTCAGTAGTGGATATATTAACTATTGGTAAGAACATTCCCAATGGGTATATGGACTCCACATACCATAACACAAAGTCTGTCTTTATTGGTGCCACCACACTCATGAAGCACATGATTATTGTCAAAGCCAGCATACAATTTTTTTTACCATGCGTTTTCCCTAAGTTTACAGTCTTTATAACTAACTCATTCTCAGCAGTGGTGCAGGAGGAGGCTGAAACCGGTCAAGACATTTTTCTCACCATCCTTCTTCTTCCTGACAAAGTTCACTGTGGATATCTCTCTTCGTCGCACTTGTCCAGATGTCAATAAGTTCAAAGGAATTGTCAACAGTTTAGTGTGCGAGCCCTTTGCAGCCTGGATTGCTTATTCGTCCTAGGCAAGATCACTTGTCCTCTCTCACACTGCTCATAGGACTTCTGAACAGTTCTCTATTGCCTTTGTACCATGTGCGCCCAGCTTGTCTGCTCTGGTTCAGGACACATGTACTTTTTATGATCGAACCGAGGAGCCGCGAGTCTTGAATTGTCTGACTTGCACAATTCTCACGCTTCTCTCCTCTACACCTCTAGTTCCTTCTCCGTCCATGAGCGGAACCAGTGGTTAGCATAAACACCAAAGAACTGTGGATCACTTTGTCTTTCGAGACCGCAAATCATATTGCCTCACTCCTGGTATTGTGTGATCCGTGAGCAGTGCCAGTGCACTTCCAGATCCAGGCTCAGAGTCAGCCTGTGGCGCAATGGCAGATGCTGGTGTGCGCCGCGATAGCGATGCAGATTCGGTCTTTGGCTCTGGCGCAATGGCAAGTGCTGGTGGGCGCCAAAGGAGAACACGTTTACTGTCTGCCGTTATTTGCAATGCAGATTTCGTGTCGGCCAACAGTGATGTAGATTCTGCTGGGCAATGTTGGGCACTCTTTGCCCTTCCCCCTTTTTGGAAATCTTTTCAGGCTTTGTTTCGAGTTTCACTTCTCGCTCGGACAGATTTAGCGGCGGAGGACTGGCAGCAGTTTCTTTCATTTCTGGTACCGCTGTCTCTTTCCGGTCGTCCGGATTGGGCAAGTCTTTCAGTGAAGATGGAATCTTTTTGGCATGGGTGGCATGGATCCATGCCTTCCCCCCATCCACCCATATTGCTGTCTGCATTGCCAGAAGTACTTGATAGGGGCCGCGCCACCGGGGTGCTAACGACGATTTTCTCTCAAAGTTCTTAAGCAGCACCCAAACTACTGGCTCCGGTGCGTGCCCCGGACCAGTATATCTTACGGGTAGAGCCTCCTGCACCTGGTGATGAATCAAACGCAATTTCTGCATTAAAAGGCCACAATAAGTGCTAAGTACAGGATGCTCCACTTCACTCAGTCGCTTTGGTTGAGGTGCGCACCAAACATTTGCCGGCCTCCCCATCACAATCTCATACGGGGAGAGCCCAGTTCTAGCCTGTACAGACGTACGCATGTACAATAGCGCTATCGGTAATGCATCCACCCAACTCAACTTGCTCCCTGCACATATCTTGCTAATTTTTGACTTGAGGATTCTGTTGTGCCTCTCAACAAGGCCGGCCGAACTCGGATGCCGCGAACTATGAAATCTATTATCAATCTGAAGACCTGCACATATCTGTAATACCACTGCGCCCACAAAATGTGGACCGTTATCTGACCATATGACACGGGGCAAGCCAAAACGGGAAAAGTATTCTTTAAGCATTACTTTTGCCGTACTCATTGCTGTGCAGTCTTTTAAGGGATATGCCTCCACCCACTTGCTGAATGCACAGATCACCACTAAGACATATTTCAAGTTTTGGCACCTCTCCATCTCTATGAAATCAAAATGGATTACCTCAAAAGGCATAGAGGGCGGGCCAAAACTGCCTATTGGAGTCACTGTTCCCTTTCCTACATTGTTTTGTAAACACGTAATGCAGTTCTGCACCAACCTCTCTGCATTCTTCTTTATATTTACATTCTTCCATACTGTAGATAGGTGCTGTATTATTTTCTTGGCACAGATGTGGGCAGGGCTGTGAGCCATTGTGACCATTGCAGTTACATAGGATTTTGGCAACATCCAGTTTTTAGTTCCTTTGTCCACCCAACAACCCTCTAAATCTAACTCAGCAGAGCCCTGTGCCCACCCTTGTATCTCATCGGCCGTGGCTTCGGCCTGCATTTCTTTGACAGTGGCAATTCCATCTTCTATCATACAGGGTACTTCCTCAGTCTGGACTGTCATCATTTTATTATTCAAATCAGTGGCAGTTTGTTTCACAATTCTGTATGCAAATGTGTTTCCCTCTCCCACTTTGCATGTTACCTTTTTATGTGCCTCGCATTTCACTATTGCTAGGCGCTTAGGAAACGTGAGTGCAGACAGCAATCGTACAATGAAAGGGCCATGTTGAATTCTGGCCCCATGTGATGTCAAGAAACCCCTCTCAGCCCAGAGTCGACCAAAGTTATGAACCACCCCAAAAGCATACTGACTATCAGTATAGATATTCACGTTCAAATTTTCAGAAATCCCACAGACTCTGGTCAATGCTATTATTTCTGCGGCTTGTGCCGAGTTGTAGGGGATTCTTTTGCTTTCTACAATGCTCTCTAGGGTAGTGATAGCGTAAGCGGCAGTTGATGTGCCATCAGGTAGCTTAAAACAAGAGCCATCACAAAATAACTCTCTATCTGGCTCCTTTTGTGGGATGTCACTTAAATCAACTCTCCCCTTTGTTTCTTCCTCAGTGACCATTAAGCAATCATGGGGTGGTGATTCGTTGTCACCAATTTCTTCTGTGGGCAGTGGCATTAACTCTGCAGGATTCAAAGCGCTACACCTCATAATTTGGATATGGGGCGCAAATAAGATAATTTCATATCTTGTCAGTCTGGCAGAGGTGAGATGTTGCGTCTGTGTCCTATTTAATAGGATATCTATGGCATGTGGCACCATCAGAATTAAAGTATGCCCCAATACCATTCCTTCTGTTTGTTTTACCGACGCAGCAGCCGCCGCGACAGATCGCAAACATCGTGGTAGTGCGTGCGCTACAGAGTCCAGCACAGAAGAAAAATAGCTGCACGGCCTATTTCTTCCACCTTGTTCCTGTGTCAAAACAGCCAATGAACATCCTTCATTCTCGCATACAAACAATCTAAAAACTTTTTCATAATTTGGTGTGCCCAAAACTGGCGCAGAACATAATGCAGTTTTCAATTGATCAAACGCTCTCTGACATTCTTCATTCCACTGCAAAGGTATCACTGCATCCTTCTTAGTTAATAGCACCATTGGCTTCACAATCAATGAAAAAATTACCGATCCACTGCCGACAATAAGAAGCCATGCCTATTATGGCTCTCACTCCTTTCTCTGTCTTTGGAATAGGCATACAAGAAATACTTTCTATGCGTTCTGGCGTTAGCCTTCTCCCTTCTTTCGAAAGTAGGTAGCCCAAATAATCTACCTCCTTTCGAATATATTGAAACTTCTTCAAACTAGCTTTATGGCCATGTGCCGCTAGGTGTGACAGTAGTAATACGGTGCTCTTTTTACAAATGTCTTCTGTATCAGCAGCGATCAACAGATCATCTATGTATTGCAATAGTACACACCCCACTGGTAATTCTAGCATGTCTAGCTGCTCTTCTAACGCTCTACTGTAAATACTCTGACTTTCTGTATATCCTTGTGGAATGCGCGTGAATGTAAATGATCGTCCCCCTAATGTGAACGCGAACAAATATCTACTGTCCTTGTCCACCGGAATGCTAAAGAAAGCATTGTTTAGATCAATTACACTAAAGTAATCTGCTGAGGCAGGTATCATTGTCAATATTGTAGTGACGTCTGGGACCAAAGGAAATTGTGGATCTACTACTTTGTTTAGCGCGCGCAAATCAATTATGAAACGATATGGTACTTCATTGCCTCCATTCTGGAAGAATCGGGCTGTTACATGTACTGCCTGTAATTTCTTCAATTACCCCTAATTTCACCAAATCTGAAACAATACTTTTGAATCCTTTCTCTCCGTTAGCCGAAATATTATACTGGGGAATTTGCGGCAGTGTAACTCCTTCTTTCAAAATGATCCTCACTGGCTCTATCTTCAAGCATCTTACATCGTTGTCATGCATCGCCCATATACAGGTTGGCACTGTACTGTACTGCCTGTAATTTCTTCAATTACCCCTAATTTCACCAAATCTGAAACAATACTTTTGAATCCTTTCTCTCCGTTAGCCGAAATATTATACTGGGGAATTTGCGGCAGTGTAACTCCTTCTTTCAAAATGATCCTCACTGGCTCTATCTTCAAGCATCTTACATCGTTGTCATGCATCGCCCATATACAGGTTGGCACTTTTCTTAACTCTCCTGGCAAAGTTTCAGACATGAATTCTGACACCGGGGCATTACACTAAAGTAATCTGCTGAGGCAGGTATCATTGTCAATATTGTAGTGACGTCTGGGACCAAAGGAAATTGTGGATCTACTACTTTGTTTAGCGCGCGCAAATCAATTATGAAACGATATGGTACTTCATTGCCTCCATTCTGGAAGAATCGGGCTGTTACATGTACTGCCTGTAATTTCTTCAATTACCCCTAATTTCACCAAATCTGAAACAATACTTTTGAATCCTTTCTCTCCGTTAGCCGAAATATTATACTGGGGAATTTGCGGCAGTGTAACTCCTTCTTTCAAAATGATCCTCACTGGCTCTATCTTCAAGCATCTTACATCGTTGTCATGCATCGCCCATATACAGGTTGGCACTTTTCTTAACTCTCCTGGCAAAGTTTCAGACATGAATTCTGACACCGGGGCATCTTGTGGCCAAATCGTCAGAAACACCCCGTCTGACGTGCAATGTATAATCGCACCTAGCTTTTTCAACAAGATTAATCCCAACAGGTTCTCCCCACAATTTTCTGTTAGGAGAAAGGGACAATGTTCAGTGAATGGTCCTATAGTAACTGGGACTGGTTGGGACACTGGGTTTATGACTGGTGTACCTGGAAACCCTATGGAAACATTCTTTTGCCCTGACAGTGGTATATCCGGAACCAAGTGATGGTCTATTGAACACTTTTGCACTCCTGTATCTACAAGGAAGCGGTGCTCCTCATTCCCGACTCTCATTTCTACATAGGGTCCTCTCTGATTCACGGGAATAGACACTGGTTCCGACCCTTGCCCTGGGCTGTCCTATTGGGGAAATAACACATCGTCCGATGTGTAGTCACTACTATTACTGTAATACGTATTTGGCTGCGTATTGAAAATGTTCCCATTCTTTCCTCTATTTCCCCCACTATTTCCCCCACTCTGATTCCCATACTTTTGGTTTTGCTGACCCTGACTCTGGTTAGGAACATTTTGGTTTTGGGCTTGGTTTCGATTACCTTCATTATTGTGGTGCTGCTGCATACTATTGCTATTTGGTCCATTCCCTCCTTGGTGCCCTCTGTGCTGTCTTCTCTGGCCAGTTCCATTTCTATTCTGTAAATGTGGACATTGCGCTCGCCAGTGTCCTTCCTCCTTACAGTATGCACACTGATTTGGTCCCAATGGCCCCCCATGCATATTCAAATTACTCCTCCCTTGTGCGTTCCCTCTTCCTCTATTATGTCCTGCTACCTGCTGCAGTAACACCCTTGTTTTCAGTATCCATGCTTTCAAGTCTTCCCCCACCTGTTTTAACAACAATAATATGTCCACCATCGCCTTTCGCCCCAGCGATGATAACTGTTGCCGTCGATTGTGTGGCCCTAGCACTTCCTTCCTATCTCTCCCGATATCCTTACCCCTGTTCCCAGGTGCAGTAAACATTTCAGCATAATCATTATCCAATTCATTTTTAAGCTCACAAAGTCCATATACATGTACCCTTACTTCTTCATCTCTTTCTCTACATCGTGCTAATGCATTCAAATCTAACAATCGCTGGGGTGGTAATTTCCCAATTAACTGTTTCCATCTCTCCACCAAATGTTCACCCATGCATTCCAACACTAACTGTCTTTCGTTGCTTCTTTGGAAGTCATACATCGAAGCCAATGCTGCCGTCCCATCATTCCCGTCTATATACATTTTTGCCTGTTGCTGCAATTCCACTTTCCTTTCTTTGTTGATCGCACTGCGAGTTACCCTTGTGCATCTACTTTGTTCAGTCCTGCCTCTCGCCCCCGTGGTTTCAACTTCAACCCCTGGGGGGACGGACAGTACCTAGTCTGTATCTAGGGCGGGAGGTGCGGATGGGAAAATAGGAACAGGGAGTGTCTGCTGTGGGCCTGGTTGGCTAATAGGAAGTGTTATGTTCATGGTCTGTGGCTGTGGGAGGGCTTGAGCTGTGGGAGGGAGAGTTTGAGCCACGGGAGGGGCTTCAGCATGTTTGGCCTCGCTTCTGATCTTGGGCCTTGTTTTGTATGGATCAATATGTTTTCCATCACTTCATCTGCTATGTGCAATTCCCGCTGTGGGTATATTTTTTCTATGTTCAACTGGTCACGTCTACCTGACCTCCTTAGACTCTCCGTCCACTCCTCCTCCTCCTTTTCTTCCGCTACTTCACCTTTCGATTTATGCCTGCATGCATGCTTCGCTCTACTTCTAAATCGGAGCATTGCTTCCCTTCTCCAGTCCTTAACGATATCAAATGCTGCGGGACGCGCTTTCTTTCTTATCAACACCCTTTCCAGGTTATCTATTCTCGCTATCTCAAAACTACCATTTATCGGCCACTGATGGTCTTGTTGCTTTCTGGTTTGCCTATGCCAAGTCTCACAGAATATTATCGCTCCCACACCATACTTCACATACATCTCATACGCCGGCATTCCCCCAGGTGGTGCAATTTGGCCATCTTCCAAAGATTGTCTACTGCAGCGGAAAAACCCTGCTAGGGTGGACAATACCCCAGGCATGTTTCAACCTCCCCCTGGTTAATCAACCTTACCAGGGCGTTTGATTTTGCAAAGTCAACTCTCAACCAATATCAGGGTTATTTTGAATCGGGGTATGACTCACCTGATAAATCAAATTGTCCTCCAGGACACAATTCGTCTGTATACTGACGCAACCAATGACGTTGTGTCCGCGTTTCTTGGCTTCTGCCTCGTTTCGGGACCCTCGCCTCCTTGTTCTCTAGCCAGATACATCGATCAGGGATCAGATGTGTGCAGATCTGCAAAGGAATCTCTTATCACTTCTACAGGGTGCCCCGAACACCTCTTGATCCCGGCTCGATCGTCCCGTCCTCGTCATTCTCCGCCTTTACTCAATTACAACGTACACGATGGAACAAGTGGGGGAGGGTCCCTATGCGGGTGCCATCTTGAAAGGGGCCCAAATGGAAACAAGGCAAGTCACCACACACGATAGATACGCCAGACACGAGGTTGTATTCCCAAAGCTAGGGTTTATTGCAAAGCAAATAGTCTCAGTTGGCGACGTGTATTTCTAGACCTCGAGGGACGCAAGAGAGTGAATTACGTACATCAGTTACATATATACAAAATACATATCATACAATCAGCTGTGATATGTTTAACACCCCCCTTTATTGGGTTTCTTTGAACTCGGTTTGATGATGGACAATTTTGACGAATATGACACCTTCAAATATCTATTCTAGCAACAATATGCAACCTTGCAAGTGTGGAGGCATCTTTTCTTTTTGAACATAACACAGTGCTTCTGTTCTTGTAAGCGAGCTACATACGGGGGAAGAGTCACATTCCAGACCTTGCTATCTATGAGGTGCTATTCGTGTCCTGGGAGCGACACGCTCTACAGGGCTCGGAAAAGGGGGGCCGTAAGAAGAGCATAATTCAAGCCTTTAGCTGCTTTATTCTAACATATTCTACCATATAACGAGACTGGCTGGCAGCTGTGAAATGATTAAATGCCCTCTGGCTCTCCTTCAAGGCTACATTCGGAAGGGAGCCGGGCATTCCTCTCCGGAGCTGCCTACGTTGTGTTTCAACACGTTCAGACAACAATGGTAACAGTTGAGCAGAGTAAGCAGAAATGTGCTGCGAAGCAGTTTGAACAGAAAGCAATGAGCAATCGTTAGAAAACAAAATGGCGATCCTTGTTACATCAAAATGGCCGCTCATTGGTCAAACTCGGAAACCTGTATTTCTATCGTTATGTACATGAGACGGTTGGCCTTCGGCCACCAAAATACGTTTGCCGTCAATCGTGAGAGGTGTCCATTTTTCTAGACCGACAGTTGGAGGATCAAGGGGACCAACAATGTCAATCCCTACCCTCTCAAATGGGACTCCCGCCACTGGGAGAGGCACTAAAGGTTCCACATTCTTGGAAACACTCTTGCCAGAAGTTTGGCAGGTGTGACAGCTCTTGCAGAACCTATCTACCTCAGCCCCCATTTTTGGCCAATAAAAAGTAGAGTGAGAGCCTTTCCTTGGTCTTCTTGAAACTCAAGTGGCCAGCCAAAGTAATCTCATGGGCTAGCTGCAAGAACTGAAGTCTGTTTTCTTGAGGGACTACAAGTTGTTGGTAGTCTCCAGGTGCATACTCAGTCGGTTCACTGTAGAAGAGGCCATCTTCCCAGTGTAACCTATACTTCCCAGGATCTTGCCCATCAGCCTGAGAAGCTGTCTGGTGGCAGAGACCTTCCAGAGTTGGACATTCTCTTTGGGCCTTATGGAAAGCTGATCTGCTGGGGCCACCTTCTGCCAGTAAAGACTACAGCTCAGGATGGTCAGCAGAGTCCATATCTCCAATAAGTTCTTGGCCTCCAACTAGCTCTTCTTCAGAGTCTAGTTCAACCACACAGGGTTGTACCTCGCTCTCAGCCTCAGCTGGAGGTGGAGTTATGGGTGTAACTTTGGAAAACCTAGGGGAAGTCCTTGTTGGAAGCACTGGAGTGCTTGCTGCTGGTTTCTTCTTAGAAACCTTGGGTTGCCCCTTTGCTTCTGGTTGCTTAGAGATTGCAGTAAGTAGCTCCAGTGGAGTAGGAGTCATTTCTTCCTCCATCATCTCCTTGGGAGAACCTCTCAAGGTTTCCTCCCTTGCAAGTCTGGTTAGTTCCTGTAACCTTTTACTAGGAGGTCTGGGGGTATGTGACACAACTCCAAGAGCTTTCAGGTCATTTCCCAACAGAACCTTTCCTGGTACCTCACATTGTACACTGACATGTATCTTCACAGTCATATCATTGCACTGGACGAAAGCTGGTAACTGGGGACACATCTGCACAGGCCCTCCAGCTAACTTGGTGAGGCATTTGGGTGCCCTAGCAACCTGCTCTGCCTTGAAAAAAGATTCATCCACCACAGTTATGCTGGCCCCAGTATCCCTAATGGCAGGAGTCTCCTGACCATTCACCTGGACACTGTCCTTATAATACTCTTTAGTATTATCTGGGATAGAATTATAGACATCTAAATTCTGTTGTTCCCACAACCCCAGGGACACTAAAGAAACACTGGCTGAGACTCCAATGTGATCATCAGCCAGTAGTAGAAAGTATCCACTTGTCATTGGTACTTCCTCCTCTGGAGCGAAGTCTAGGGAGACAAGCTGGACCCCTGAAGGTTTACCCTTACATCTGGGATCTCCTTTCACATGGTCAGAAGAGCCACAAACATAGCATTTTCCAAATGCTTTCTGGAATGGAGGCTTGCTCTGACCTCCTTCTGGTCTGGGACCAGAAGGTACAGTAGTCTAATTTGGTTTCCCTTGTGGCTTACCCTTAGAGTTTGGTTTGGGGCCCTCTTTGGAATTGGAATGATTTGAATTCTCTTTGGAGCCCTTTTTTGGCTGTTTCCCCTCTTCCTTTTTCTGAGTTGCCCCAGAATCCTTGTGAGTAGCCCTGTTGGCAACCCACAAGTCAGCAGCCTTAGACAGCTTCTTGGAATCTAATTCCTTTGAATCAGCTAAGTGCTGTCTGAGCTCAGGAGAGCAGGCATCATAAATTGACTCCAACATAACAAGATTTCTCATTCCCTCATAAGTGTTCACTCTGTAACCCTTAATCCATCCCTCTAAGTTTTTCAAACTTTCACCCACCCAGGTAGCCCAAGGGGTACCATCATGTTTTATGGGGGTCCTAAACCTTTTAAGGTACTGGGAAGGGGTCTTCCCAAATCTAGCTACTAAAGCTAGCTTCACACATTCATAATCCATCCTATCCACCTGCCCCAACTCCATTACCATATCATATTCAACAGGGGGGAGCCTAGAGAATAACCAAGGAAGCAACTGATTCCCTGTGATGTCCTGGAGCCCATGATTATACTGAAACATATCCAACCAATCCAACACATCCAACTTAGGTTCATACATACCCACAATCTCTTTAGGCATCCGAGGTCTTTTGGGACTAGAACTCCTAGAGGATGAGAGAAGCATTTTCAACAGACAATTTCTTCATCTCTAGCTCATGCTTGAGCTCCATTTCTCTGAGCCTTAGATCTTGGTGCTTTTGTTCAGATTGGGCACTATTTTTTTAAACTCTAATTCAAGCCTCATTTTTTCTAGTTCAATGAATTCAGGACTTAATGTGGGACCCAACACAGGTACAGTACACAAAGCTTGAGGTTCTAGAGCAGGCAGAGGGGCAGTGGGGACAGTTACATTAGTCTCACTTTCCTCTTCTGAATCTACAACAATATTATCAATACTTTGATCCATATTACCATCATTACTGTTGTCTACATTTGCTGGGGAGGTAGGTTCCTCTGAACCACTACCCAGACTTTGGTTTTCTAACAATCTTTCTATTAGTTCAATTGTCTTGCCTTTAACAGGAAGATCCTTATTTCTACAAAGAACTCTTAAACAATCAGCAGTTTCTGCAGAAAGGGACGCCTGGCTGTAACTTTCCATAGTTGACTTGTTAAAGAAATCGCTTTTTCTAGACTAAGCATTGTGGTTAGTTGCACTAAGGTATTTAGGCACTCTAAAATGTATACTCAATAAAAATCCCACCGCTGTACACCAATGTTAGGCAAAATCCCTTGGGGAACACTGCAAAAAGATTAAGACTACAGGAGCAGCAGTAAACCCAATTGGTAGCAGTCTGCACCACCCAGATTTACCTGGTAGCTATGGCTGAGCAGTCAGACTTCTCTCAAGAAGAGTAGGGCAGTATGCAGAGTATACACAATAGGGCCAAAACACAGTAGAGAAAACAAAGACTGACCAGAGTTATGTATAAAAAGTATATAGTTATTTATTTAAAACACACTTTAGGTAATACACTAGCACTCTCAATGAAAAGTAATCTAAAACACAGTCAGGTAAGTATACACACCTCCATTGATAACTATCAGACAAGTCAGGGTTAAAGCACAACTATTTGTTAAGACAGAAGTGAGCGCTTAACTTAGATGGCACTCCAATAGTGTAGTTAAAGGGCGAGAAAAAGGCAGAGCATAAGAATAAAACAGTTCCCAACACTTTTAAGAGTTCAGAGCAAGGGGAGAAAGGCAGGTTATACTGTAGAGCCAAAGTTCATAGGCCAGGCCCACTTTAAATGGAGCAAAGCGAAATGTGCCCAGGATCACACGGTTTAAAGTGCACTGAAAGTCTTTGCAGAGTGTTCAAAAGAGGTTGGGGTGAGTCAAAAGATATAGTTAGAAGGCCTGGAGCCAACCCAGTTTAGAAGACAAGGATTTAAGGGTCACCTTTAGCACTCTGTAGAAAGGGGAGGCCAGGCAGGACACAGTACTTAAGAGAAAGGAAGCTGCAGCGGGGGCAGTTGTTGCTTGCTGTGGTTGAGATTCATGGTTCCGACCAGGGGAAGAGAAGATCTCGTCGAGGAGGAAACGTGGAGTCGTTGCACTGCACAGGAATGAAATCAGCCGCAGAGTTCCCGATTAAAAGGTGCTGTCCTTTTATTCGCGGTCGCAGTGGTGAGCTTGGCTATCCGGCCGCCGGGGTGCTTGGCACGGGTGATTCGACCAAGGCCTGTCTTTGGAAGACGAAAAGGGTGACCTTGTTGGTCCCACCAGCTCAGAGGAAGAAGACTCGTCCAGCAGAAGATCTTCTCTTGTCATCGGGAAAGTGGTGAGGTACCTGCAGCAGGGCTTCACCGGTGGTGTCGTGGTTGCAGATGGCTCAGCTTCGTCCCTCTTCAGATTGTTAGGTCCTGTGGCGACTTCCGAAGTTCCCAAAGGCCCTGTTTTTATGTAGAAAAACCCTGATTCATCACCCTAGCTGTCAATCACACATGCTAAGTTGTGAGCCCGGCGGCTCACCACTGGGCCAATCAGAGTAGAGTGTGACTTGGGTTGCTAAGGCAACACAGTCCAGGGTGGCAATTCCCCCTCCACCCTTCCTGTGGAACCCAGACAGAGTGGCACCATTTGGAGGGCTTCTGTGGAAAAGCCTGCCAAAATAGTGGAACAAAGGCTCGACCTTGGTCACAGTTACAGAGACGGACACAAACGCCATTTTAGAATCAAGTTCTGTCAAAAAGACCCAACCAGTGATTTAATATTAAATAAATAAACCAGTGGTATCTTTAACATTGCAACAAAAAGTGGTGCATTTAAAATCTATTGGAAAATCCCATAGAGAATATTCTGGTGGAATATTTCGTGTGGTAACCACTGCCACCAGCCAGAAACTCGACGAGGGGGGATGGGACAGTGCCCCCTCGAAAACAGACCCAGGAGCAATCAAATTACCCCTTACCAGTACTTCCACAATATGATGGTTTGCACTGGTTCTGTTCACAATTTTGACTAGTAAAGCCAATGGTGACTTTACATGCCCTGGGAGACAGTAGGCAGTCCCAGGGTATGGAGTCTATGTTATGTCCATAGCCCATAAGCACATAACAAGTCAAAGACATATCTCAAATCATGTCTAAGAGTGGGAGTAAAAAGAGTCTTACTCTTAGCAGGAGAAAAACACAAACCCCAAAAATCCAGCAAAGCTGCTGGGGGACTCATATATGAGAGGACCTTATAAGAGAATTCTCCCTAACATGGAGTGACACCCTGGATTTCCTTGGGTTTCTCCTTCCGGGTCCCCTACGAGGTCCTCCTTGGTAAGGACGGTGCAACCAGTACGAATCTATGACAGAAAACACAAACCGGTTATGATAATTTCCCACTAACCGTCTTCCAATCGGGATGACAGCAGAGGGATACACAGGCATTTTATAATAACAATTGATAATGGAGAAAATACTCCCTGTTACATAATCAGATCTATAAATCCTATTGGCTCCCTTCTGGTTCTTCTATCCCTCATTCCCATGTTTCCGATGTCTCCTCTTTTTGATTCTCTCTGGGCTCTTCAATTTGTTGCAAAGTGTGCCTAGGGTGGCAGCTCATGGTTTGATTAATATGGACCCATTTCTCTTCTATCAAGTCACCTTTGGGGATGCAGATTCTGTAGGCGACTGGAGAGATTTTGTGTACAATTTCAAAAGGTCCTCGCCAGCTATTCAAAAATGTGCGCCCTTTGGTTTGGTTCCTTTGGAAATTGTACAAGCAGACCCTGTCTCCTACTTGGTATTCCTTTTTGGTGGTTTTTAGATTATACTGAGTCTTCATGCCCTCTGCAGATCTTTCTAGATTCCGCTGAGCGTACGCAAAAGAATGTTGAAGGTGTTTTCTTAGATTCTCAACATACTCATGAGTTGTGGAGGAATTGATCAGTGTCTGCTCGTGTGTTCTATAGAGCATATGCTAGGCTAACACCATCCTTTGTCCAGTCATCAGCTCAAATGGAGACATCTTAGTTGCAGAAGAAGGGGTAGATCTGATGGCCATCAGGACAAGCGGTAATCGGATGCCCCAACTTGGACCAAAATCTGCCACAAACCTTTTTTAAATGCTCAAATTGGTTTTATTGCACCTCTCAACTCCACTACAGGACACCCAGTATGGAATGTGAAGTTCCCTTTTTACCACAAGTATCTCCCACATCTTTGTCATCACTTCGCTGGTGAAGTGACTACCTCGGTCTGACTCAATCCTTTGGGGTAGGACAAAAAACGAGAAGATGTGATTGTCCATCAGGGCAGCTGCTGTTTCTGCCTTGCAATTTGGGGATGGGAGACATTCCACCCATTTGGTAAACAAGCATGTTACGGTTAACATGTACTTGTTTCCCCTAGAGGAGCGAATCACAGGCCCAATGAAATCTACTTGTAAATCTGACCAAGGCAGTGTTATCCCCCTCTTCTGAAGGGGAGCTCAGTGTGTGAGTGAAGTTGGTTGAAATTGTGCAAACACAAAACACCACTTCAAGTATTGGTCGAGGTCCTCCCCATGTGTGGCCAGTATGCAACCTCTCGCAAGATTTCTAAAGTAGTGTGAAAACCCCGATGACCGGCTGTGGCCACATCATGGGTGTGATTTAGCATCAGGCTTTGGAATGAGGTAGGGACCACCCACTGGTCACAGCCATATATGGATCTCCGTACCAAAAAACCGTCTTGGATTCAGAACATTTTTGGACATTTCATCAACACCCTGAGGTATTCTTTCCCAAGGTAATCGGTATCCATCAGGGGAAAGTTCTCAGGGTACTCAATGTATTGATATAACTTACCAATAATCGGATCCCCTTTTTGTGCCATGATTAAATCAGCATCTGGGGTCTCCTTACTCCATTGAGCATTTGTCTTGGACCTAGTGATAGCAGTGACCTGGATTTCCCCCACAGGGACTCGATCTGAAGGAGATCCCCCTGGATGGCTCCGGTTTTGGCCAGCTGATCGGCTAGCTCATTTCGAGTTTTGTCTGGTCCCTCTATTCTGGAATGACCCTTGATCTTCTTCCAATAGATGGTCATCCCACTAGGGGTGATCAGATCATCAATATTTTGTATTAGCTTGCCACGTTTGAGCGGTTTGTTGTTAGCACATAGCAACACACAGCAGCATGCCTCTGATTTTCAAATTTACCAGGTGCTCCACGAACCCGTTCTGGACATAATCTGAATCACTGATTATGACCAGTTCGTACAGTTGGTGTTGGACAGCAGTGAGGATGGCTTGATGAACTGCCACCAGCTCTGCCACCTGACTACTACGGGGACTGATTTTGTACCCAACGGTGGGTTGCAGGGCATCATTTACCCAGGCATTCTCAACGCTGGCCACCAGTTCCTTTTCCCTGTTGTTATCAACATGGTAGGAGCACCCATCCACATAAACGATGGGCATTCCCTTGCACTTGTCTTCTTCATAGACTTTGTGCAGGGAATTCAGGTACGCCTCCATGTTGTCCTGGGTTTTAAGACTTTCGTCCTCGAGACAGTTTTCTCTGGCACAATCATGCAAGTCAGCCAGATCTTGCGCGAGGGGACTCTTGTTGTTTTGGCCATATCTGACCTCCACAGGAAAGCCTTGCATTGACAGAATCCAGGAAGTAATTCTGGAATTACTCACATTTCCGGCCCTATTCTGTCACTTTGAAAATATTGCAAAGGCTGGTGTGGAGTCTCCACTAGGAAGTGTTTGTTTATTTATTTATTTATTTTTTAATTCTTATAATGTGCCGCATGCCCGTGGGCTTCAGGGCGCACAAAAACACAGACAAAGACAAACAACAAAGAGAGAGCCAGCAGGATCAGAAAGGGGTCATAAGGATCACTCCATGTTAAAAAGGTAGGTGAGTAGAGGGCCCTGAATGTCAAGCCCAGTGCTGCCAAATTGTGTGGTCTTAAATCTGGGGAAAGGATGAAGGAACATTTCTTCCATTGCTCTTGATGTTAATGCATTCAGACAAGTAGATGGGACTGCTGAAAGAGAGTCATTTTTGTGTCATGGTAAGAATTTTGTGTGTGATGCAATGTATAACTGGAAGCCAATGAAGCTTCTTCCTGAAGATGGAGATATGGGAGTGACGAGATTCAGTGAAAATGGTCTACACGGCATTGTTCTGGGCCACTTGTAAAGATTGAATATTTACGGCAGCAGACAATAGGTTGTTGCAATAGTCTAGTCTGGAGTTTATCAACGCCATGGCTAGAAGAGTAGTTTTCGGCTGTTAGAAATGGACGGATGTAATTGATTTGTTTATTGATCAGTCTGCAGCTGGACCTGATGTAGGAGACATGCGGTTTCATAGATAATTCGTCCCAGAGTCTTTACCTTCCTTTGGACAGTGATGATATTAACTGCAATAGGGAATTTGGAATAGTCAATGTCTAGTTTGCTCTGTGTGTTCTTGGAGGATACTATCATTAGTTCGGTTTTGTTGTTGTTTAAGGCTAGAGAGTTACAAGCCATCTAATCCTGGATGGCTTTGTAGATGTTATTGATGGCATCAACATCATTTCTGTACTGACCACTAAGCTGTATGACCACCTGTGTGTCATCTGCGTAGTTAGTATACTGAACACCAAGTTTGTTTAAGAGGTTCAGGAGAGGGCAAATGTACAGATTAAAAAGTTATGGCGACAGGCAGGAGCCTTGTAGGACACCACAGGTTTGAGAGATAGGAGTGGAGTGGTGACTACCTACACAAACCCTAACCATGCGAGGGCCCAGGAAGGAGGCGATTCATTTAGATGCCATCGAGGAACAATTTGCGACCTCTCCGAGCCTTGTCACTAGTAAGCTGTGATCTACCAGATCAAAGGCTGCGGAGAGGTCAATAAGCATCAATAGTGTGGCTTGATTCTTGTCAGCAATGCCCGCCAGGGTGGACTTAAGGTCGAGCATGGCTGTTTCAGTTCCGTGCCGAGCCCTATATCCTGACTGTCGGGTGCCGAGGATCTTGTGTTCTTCGACATGAGTCTGGAGTTGTTTGTAGGCCAATTTGTCCACTATCTTCAATATAAAAGGCACGTTGGTTATTGGCCTATAATTATCCTTGTTGGTAGAGTCTAGATTTTCTTTTTTCAGCAGAGGTGTTATCCAGGCGGATTTGAGCACATCTGGTACCGCACCTTCATCAAAAGATAAGTTTATCAACTTGGTGATCCAGGGTACCAGCAAGTCAGACGATTCTTTGAAAATGTTCGTGGGACGGTCGTCACCAGGGCAGGAAGTAGTTTTAAGATCTTGTATGACCTTGAGCACTTCCTCTTCAGAATAGTGGGAAAAGGAGAATTGGGGTATTCTATCTTCATTGTTATTAAGATGTTTGACATTTTTTGTGGGTAGTGGTTGTGCTACATTGCTAAGGGCTTTTTTGATTTTGTCTTTAGTAGAGTCGATTTTCGATAGGAAAGCATCATGGATGTCTTGGCACCATTTGGAATCTGTAATTATGTTATTAGAAGGTGGAGGGTGATCCTGAAAATCTGTTAAGATTTTAAACAGTTCACCAACATTTGATTTGGCATTTATAATTCTTTTATTGTAGTGTGTGGCTTTGATATTAATGATACGTTTCTTGTATTCCTGGGTGGATTTTTTGTAGGCATCTAGTATGTTGTTGTTAGGGTCCTTTCTCCAGGATCTTTCAAAGGCCCTTTTATTTTGTCTGGCCCTAAAAATATCGTCTGAAAACCAGGTGTTTTTTGTAGTTTCAGACTTGGTTTCAGAAATGGTTTTCATTTTCATGGGCGCTAGTTCATTCACAGCTTGTTTGATAGAGTGAGTGAAGTGGATAACTAAGGCGGAGGAGTCTGCTAAATTACTATAGGTTGTAACTTGGATGCTATTAGGGATGAGAGTTTAGGAGATGTAATGTTTTTCAAAATACGAGTTAGTTTTCGCAAGCGCGGATAGGTGTTACGTTTAGGTGGAGGACCTGGTAGTGAGATTTCTGCTTGGATAAGAGAGTGATCAGACCATATACATGGTGTGACCAAAATGTCAGAAATAGTAGCATTTTGTGAGATAAGTCAGTCGAGTGAGTGTCCACTTTTTGTGTGGGAGTTTTAATCCACTGAGTTAGTCCGATAGAGGTGATTGAGTCCTCTTGACTGAGTCCTATTTTGTCAAATTGGTCATTGGCCCAGTAATTAAGATAGCCCATGATGATAATAGGGCTTTTACTTTTAACAATGTGTGTTATGAGGTCAATAAATTGTTCTTCGAAAAGGGGCATGTACTTGGGTGGCCGATAGATGGTGAGTACATTAAGAGATGTATTGGGGGATGTCGGTAATTTTTCAATGCCCACACAGTTGCCAGGAGTGCCTTCTCACAATCGTTGAATTTTTCCTCCACAGAGGACAATGGGCCTCATTACACGGTAGGCGGTAACCATGGCGATATTAGCGCCATGGTTGCCGCCGGTACCATACCGAGTCCGCCATGGTGAATGGGGGAATTACGCCACATTCCAAGGTGTGTGGGGGCGGTAATTCCCCATTCACCATGGCACTTCCCAATTCCCATTTGAGTTCCCATAGGGGCAAAAACAATTGCGGCACCGTAATTGTCTCCAAGGTCCCTTTGCGGACCAGTTCCTTAATGGCTGGTAAAACCAGCCGTTGAGGTTGGGTCCCGCGAAGGGACCTCGTAGTAAGGCGGTAAGGGTTTACCGGTACCCTTACAAGTAACGGTAAACCCTTACCGCATTCTGTGTAATGAGGCCCAATGTCTTGCTTGCATAGAAGATGACTTTATTGACCATGTCATGCTTTTGATATAATACACATGGTCAAGCATGTATTAGAGAACCCTGTCTCCAAGAAGAACTCCTTGTTTCTGACAGGGTAAGCTATGCAAGGCACTTGTGAGAGGCTTCTTTTGAGTTGCTTTACTGCCTTTGCTTCTTCTGGACCCCACTCCCTCTTGACCCCCCTTTCAACATTTGGAGCAGGGGTCTTGTGATCTCTGCG
Source organism: Ambystoma mexicanum (assembly GCF_040938575.1). Classification (NCBI taxonomy): domain Eukaryota; kingdom Metazoa; phylum Chordata; class Amphibia; order Caudata; family Ambystomatidae; genus Ambystoma; species Ambystoma mexicanum. The sequence continues at coordinate 739,035,989 of NC_090941.1, read as the reverse complement.
TAATCCTCAATTAACTTCCTACTGTAATTAGTCAATCCAAGGAGGCTCCTTAGCTCATGCAGAGTTGTGGGGTCTTTAAGTTTTATGAGTGGTTCCACTTACTTTTCCTGGGGAAAGAGACCCTCAGGGGTTATCTCATGCCCCAGGAAGTTGACACGAGTTCTGCACCATTGTGCCTTTTGAAAGGAGAGTTTTGCTCCGGCAACCCTCAACTATGTCAGAACATAACCGATTTCTGCTATATGTTCCTCCACAGTTGAGCATTTGATCAGGACATCATCTACATATGCCAGGTTACCCCTTTCACCCAGGTCAGGCATGGCCTTATGCAAGAAGATGTTAAATTTGTTGCCAGAGTTGATGTGCCCGAAGGGTGTCCGGGTCTATGTGTACTGCTGCCCCCCGAAAGTAAAGGCCAGCTTGTATTGGTCCTCCCTCCTGACGGGCACGGTCCAGTACCCATTGGTCAGGTCAATGGCAGTACTTACCCTTGACCCCTGGATCCCAGGATCTGGGCTAGCCCCTGGTCAATGTAGGGAGAGGCCATCGGGACATGTGGACCCGTTTGTTCAGCTCCCTTAGGTCAGCACAGAGTCTCCACTGGCCGTTGGGTTTTAAAATCCCTAGCACCGGATAATTAAAGGTGCTGTGGACTGGACGAATTATCCCATGGGACTCAAGGTGTTTAATAATATCTGTCAGGGACTCCCTGGATGCGAGAGGCAAGCAATATTGCTTCTCAAACACTGGAGTCATTCCAGGGTATGTGGGAATTGTTGTTGTATGAATTTTGGTGCGACCACAGTCATATGAGTCCACCACAAAGAGATCTTGAAAATCTAAGAACACCTGCTCCATAGTCTCACAGGCATCAGCTAGGTTGACTCTCTCTTCAACCATATGCCTGAAGCCTCGAAAGACTTCTAGGATTGCTATTTCAGCGGCCTCCTCCAGCTGGGGCGAGAGGTCCCTAGTTAAAGTATTGACCTGGACAGAGGGTTTCAGGCAAGGGGGGCAGTCCTTGTGGACCTGGAAGATCACCTCATCCCACCCAATGTCACAGGTCACATCTTCCTCACTGTAAGGGCAGGAAGAATACACCAGGAAATTCCCCCCTTGCTGGGTGAAGATTCTGTCTGGTGTTATGTCATTGTTTCTATCACTGTCAAAACAGTTGTTGGGGATTGGTCCTACCAGTTAATTACCTAGATCCATGGAAAAATGTTGGTCATCAACCGCCATTCGATACTCCTAAGGTCGCTGTTATCCATCAATATTGGAATGGTGTTGTGTTCTACATTGACTGATGGTGTTGGGTTTAACCCCAACCCTTGCTGTTGGAGATGGGCATTGAGGTGTACATATGCGTTAGGATTTTGCAGTTTCTGTCCTCTTTTAATTGTGAATTAAAATGGGAATAGTCGTGTCTGTCCTGGGATGGTGACCTCCTCTCCAATTTGCACTTCAACTGCATACGGCAGCAGTTGGGCTGACCGAAATGCTTTTTCTGAATCATCAAAGTCCATGGGATTACCCCCTAATTGGGACCAGGCTTTGTAATTTATCAGGTCCAAATTAATGGCAAAACGATTGAGAATGTGATTGCCTAAATAGAATGCAGCAGGGACATCTCGCACAACCCAACAATTATGCACTATGCTTTTGTTGCCTATAGAAAATGTTAGCATACACCTAGGCATGAGATGTTTGGAATTGGGAGTTGCCAGGCCCATTTCCCATAAACCAATCCATTTAAATGTAGGAATGGCTGGATCTTTTGGAAGTTTTCGGAACATGGCTTCGCTGATGAAGCTCTTACCGTTGTTCATGCACACTTGGGCAAGAACAGATTCCTTCCCTCATTTAAATGAATGGGGATGAATAACTGTTCTCTAATTTTCTGAATGTCAGCTAAACTTTGAGCTGGTTTCTCATCACTCTCATTGCCACTTGGAACTGGAATGAAGGTTGATTTTCAGAAATGGAGAGGAGTTTGCATCAGGTTTTGGTTCAACCATGTGGCATGTGCCATTTAAAATAACATGGTTGACACAATGTTTTAACTTTATTGGCCAGTTAATCTCGGTCCAGAGGACCATGTTCACACAGTCTATTAGGAGGGATAACCTTTGCAGGATGTCATTCCCCAGTAGACAGGGTGTACCCTCTGGAGTCACGACTATGACCGGGTGTTTCACCTTGTGTCGCACAATTTTTATTTCCAAATCTGCAGTCCGCTCGACAGGAATTTCATTCCCATCGAAGTTCTGAAGTTGTCCAGGAAGATGGGTGAGAGGGATCTGGTATCTCTCCCCCCCTTCCTGAATTCTGCTGATCAAAGGCCCTCTGACAGAAGAGTGGCTTGGGATCCAGTGTCCACCAATGCCGAAAATGTACATTGCCCTTGCACTTGGACTGGGGCATACAATCTACCCTGCTTCTCCTCCAATGGGCAAAGATATAGGGCATTCTGGGTACATTTGGTGGTCAATTTCCTTATTTTTGATTCCGGCACAGGGGTAGTTTGGTCGTGATTTGGTGTTGGAGTTTGGGGATCTGAAAGGAGAATTTGATATTGGGATATTTGGGGAGTTTTGGGCTCGCCCTTTTCTAATTCTGGGCTGCCCCCCCCCCCACCTTTGGAGGCAGTCCCCAGACTCGATTTGGACAGTGTGGTTTCCTTGATGCTCATTCTGGGGTTCAATGATGGGTGATTCTGACTCAGTCCCCACATTCACCCAGTCTTCAATTGGATCTCTTGGGACCCATTTTTCTATGGGAGGAGTTCCCCCGACCCTGAAGGAGAAGATGTTTTTCCCAGAATCCTCTGAGGATTCCTCTCCTTCAAATTGGAGGACACTAACCTCCTCCACAAAATGGGCCTTTTTGGATTCTTTATTTCTCCTACCCACCCTCTGTTTGTTGGGTGGCAGGTTTTCAGGGGCAGGAGATTATGGTTCCAGTTCCTGGGTGTACAGGAGCTTTTCATGGGTGAGGAAGGAAGCTTCCTCTAAGGCTTTACACCTCCCTTCCCCCGTGCCTCCTGCTCTGGAACCAGTGAGTTGTCAGGGTGCTCTTCTCGTCAATGTTCTGGAGTACCAGATCCTTGGTTGGTAGGGTTCTGAGCCGCCATGTTCATCTGAGGGTTCTGTTGAGCCTTCAACATGCGACCCAGATCCTGGGACAGGTTCTGGACCTGACGCTCCAGTTGAGACTCCCGTTCTGGCTGGTACGGGGGTCTCTGGTCAACCCTAGGTGAGTCACGGGAAGGGTAGCTATCTCTTCTCCCATAGTACCCTGGGTATGGAGAATTTTGGTAACCATCGACCCTTGGCCTCCCCTCTCCTGGATTGGGCTGTCTGGGCTCCTGAAAGCGGGGAAAGAAAAGAGGTTGTCCTGCAGGTTGGGTTTTTGTGGGTACCGGGGAAAGAAACTCAACCCGGCATTTGGGGGATTACTGCTCTCCTGGGGAACGTTAGGCGGGAAGTTTCCTGGGGCGGTACTTACCTGGTTGGACCACCCCTTTGGCTGGGGGAGTCCATACATACCCCAGTATTGGTCTGTTACCCTTGTATCAGGGGCTGATGTAATCAGGGGATTTAGTGGTCCCATTTGTGGGATTACCTACCGACTACCACCTGTCTGGGATTGGCCCGAGGGCCTTCTTGGTCTTTATTGGGTTGATTTGGTACAGGTATATTTTTATGCCCCCCCATCTCCAGATCTAAAATGGGAGCAACCTTCACCTCTGCCACCTTAGCAGCAGCAGGGGTGTTGACTGGTTTGTGGTTTATGTTTCTATTTTTGTTATCTGCAGGTTTTTGGACCTCATAAATGTGGGTTGCCTGCTCAATGACCCAGTCCAGAAATATTTTCTCATGAAAATCCCTCACCAGCTGGGTCATTATATATTTTGGGAGGGCATGGAAAAGGTGGTGATGAACTCCCGACTATCTGTGCGCACCCTTCTGGTGGTCTGTGCAAATGCGCGTTTGTACTCCTGCACAAATTCTTCTGGGGCCTGATAATTCTCGCACTGCAGATTGTAGGCTGCCTTGCGGGCCTTTTGGTGGTTTCTGTGGGCAGAAAAATGTTTTAAGATGGCCGCCCTGTAGGTGGACCATCTTGAGTGGTTCTGGTCCTCCAGTCCCGCAAAGAAACTGGAGTATTCAGGGGAGAAGGTCCATTTCACATACTCTATGCGATTCTGGCTGTCCTGCATATGAAAATTATCCATCATTTGCTCATATAATTCTAGGTGTTCCAAGACAGAATACTTAGCATTTTTATGATATGGAGTTATAACACTCCTAATGGCCTTGATATGCCTAATGGGATGTTTGTTCATGGCTCTCTTAAGTTTTTTTGCCTTCTTTGTTTTAGTCACCCGAGTCCACTTTTCCTCAGACTCAGAGGTGCTGCTGCTGGAGGTGGCTTCTTGATCCTCTAGGCACTCCCTGATTCTGCGAGCTTGGGAAGGGCTCGCAGAATGTTGGGGCCTAGTATCTCTTTTCCTGTGGTGCTCAGAAGAGTCTTCTGACTCTTCCCTGCTCCCAGGATTGGTGAAGTATCCCCCCACTGCCCTAACTGGGTAGCGGCCTTCAGGATTCTCTTTTTGGCCTTTATTTCCTTTAGTTCCCCATCAAATGTAACCAACTGGTCCCTTGGAATGAGGTATTTCAGTGGATCTGATTCCCTGACCCTCCCCTTCCTGGTCAGAGGTATCAGCCCTAATATTTGGGTATCTGTGCAGGGACGGCCGTCCATCAATTTCTGGGGGCGCTGATCTGTCATTCCCATTTTACCAAACCTATTGAATTCTGCCAGTCCCATGGCCCGCAGCTCATGTGAGCCAGGAGAAATGAAGTTGTCAGCGTTCATGGTAATGAATGGGTTTGAGTCCATGAGTACAGAGGTCCTGATGCTATGATCAGGGGTTGCCCTGTCACTCTCTACCTGTTCGGGGTCCCTCCAGTTAGGATTTAGTCTTGCACCCTCTTTCTCCAAACTTGCTAGCTTTTCTTTTTCAGCCCCTATTTCTTGGTAATAAGCAAATAAGCAAATAAGCAAAGGTAATAAGCAAATATCTTTTGTTCATCTATCAAGGTAATAAGCAAATAGCCTTTTGTTCATCTATCAAGGCCTTACTGGTCTCAATGATCTGCTCTTGCGCCGCCACTTGTTGGTGGAGCCCATCATTCTTTTCACAGAGAGCACATTGTCTCTCTGTGCTTCCAGTATGGAGTGGGAATACTGCAACAATTTCTGCTGCAGGAGACTCATCTCCCGAGTTTTAGCATCTTTGGTCTGGGTGTTCTCTTCCAGAGCACCCTCTACCTGTCTGGCGTGTTCCAGTAACTTCCCATACTCTGTTTTTAGTTCATTGAGCTCCTGGAGGGCTAACTCTCTTCCCTCTAACTTGGTTTTTAACTTGCTTATTTCCTGTCCTAGGGCGTCTTTCTCTTGATTTAGGGTGCCCCTCTGTTCAGCCAGGTCATCCCTTTGTTTTTTGATAATATTGGATTTCTAGCGCTCCTGATCAAATTCCTCCTGAGAGTGGAGGCCTTTCACAATTAATTGGTTATTTTTCTCTTCCAATTTCTTTATCTGATCTTGTAGAATAACTATCTACTCTGTGCAGACCCTATTATATTTTATCTGTTGATTTGACTTCTGGTGACTCTCTTGTAGAGAGTCAACCTTTTACCTACACTCCTCTTTCCATGCCTCTACTTGGCTCTCTTGATCTGTATTATCCTGCTAATGGCGAGCCAAATCCTCTTTTAATTTGGTGACATGATCTCTAGATTCTGTCTCCAATTCTTGGCTCTTAAGTAGCCTTTGTTCTGCTGAGTCTAGATCATTCTGGATTTTCTCTAATAATTCAATTTGATTCTGTGCCAGAACTGTGTTTTCAGCATGCTTTTCCCGTATCACTCCTGTGTGGAGGTATAGGTAGGCCATCATTCTGGCAATTCTGCTTTGCTCCTCTTTAACTTTTGGGGCCATGTATAATTCACTAAGAGCTTGGTGTAATAGGCCATTGTCCTGCCATGTATCCATGTTCATGGCAGTGACCTGTTGTGCGATTTCCTGCGGCCAGATATGTTCATACTCTTCTGGCCACTCAACTCTGACAAAAAGCTTGTGCAGGAGGTGCTCCCCAGCCATACTGATTTTTACTGGAACAGCCATTTTGGAGATGTTCTTTCTTTATTAATTATTTTGGGGTTGATTTAATTTTTCTTTTACAGACAGGGCTGGTTTGGGAGAATTTATTTTGGGAGGTGCTTGTACAGTGTAGCACAGTATTCCAACCACACAAAGTATTACTACCTTGCAGGTTAGTCTTCTGTGTTAGACTGTCACATGTGGTAATCAAACTCAATCCCCGGACTCGAGCTCCCAAATTTGTTAAGGATTTAAATCAGGCGACGCACACTTTAGTCTCAGCCCAGTTTGCAACGCGCAATTGAAATGCTGATGTGTGATAGATTAGATTCTATATTGAGATGATACACCGCTCATATCACACCCCCTATTCAAATACCCCGGGCCACGATGGACCAGGAAACCAGACTGGTTGATAAAATATAATATGTATTGTAAAATTAAAAGAAATCATATACTTTTTAATATGGGGCAGCAATCACTAATGGGGTGATAAGAACAATATGTTTGTAAGCAATTTACTTAGTTTAACCTTCTCTTGAATCAACCACAAAACACCAGGGAGTAGGAGCACTTTTTGATTCCAGGTAAGACAGCACTGGAGTTAGAATTTCCCCCTGCAATGTTACCTCAACCCACAAATTTTAAGTGGCTAAATGGAATCAGAAGGTAATCAGGAATGACAAATAAGAAACAGAATAGAGATACGACTTTCCCTCCCCAAACAAGAGCGAAAAACGCATTTAAACTGTGGCAATGCTAAAATGACACTCGGAAATGGATGGATAAACAATGAATGTGTCTAAAACTCTTGAAACAAAAACAATTCTTTACAGGACCAACACTGGAAAGATACTAGCAATCACAAGCAATGCATTGAGCAAAAGCATTCAATTTGAAATTGAATGGAAGATTGAAAACCGTTTATAACCAAAATGTCATGTTGTAAAATTACACACTTTTGCAAATCCCGCCTGAATTTACCAAAATGGATTTTAATAAAAACAGGTGAAAAATGTACTCTAGATGCGGTTTTTGGTTTTGGGTGTAGTTATGGATCCTAGGTACAATATGAAAGTGAAATGAGGTATCTAGCTATTAAATTGAGTCAGTTATGCCAGATAGAATGAGGTGTTTTTTTTGGAAAAATAAAGGCGCGAACAAGGAACAGAAATCAATTTTGACAAGGACAGTTTTACTTTACACTAGGGCATTCAGGCTAGGCTACCAGCTTGAGACACAGTAAGCTCCAGAGTTGATCCGCGGAATCAACCCTAGCACCTCCGCGCCTGCCCTGGCGGACCCAGTCCGATCACCCAAGGGGGGACGAAGGGTTTAGGATTTCACAAGACAAAATTATTAATGAAGTAAGCACTAGCGCATGGAATCAGAGGCAGGGTTTCAAGAATGATTGTGACAATATTACAGTTATCAGGATAAGGATTGGATGATTTAAAGATTGGGATGGAACAAAGCAAGGCAAGGTTTAATATGTTTCTATGGTTCCTATTGATTCTCACAGTCCACTGTTAGTTTGGATTTTGGACAGTCAGCGCTCTGGATCACCACACGGATCTGGTCAAACACAGGGCAGCTGGACAAACTCAGTGGGACAGTCAGCTGAGCAGGGACTGGATACCAAAGGATAGTTCTTCTGGACTGGCTAAATTTAGGATGCTTCCCCAAAATACCACAGCGCTTCCCTTGGTTATGGGGATTATTTTAGAATTGAGGCCTAGCTGAAGCAGGATCAACAATTGCTTGGCCTTGTGGTTGGGATCTGGAGTTTAGATTTTGAGATTAGATGGATATTTGCAAGATGAAGACAAGAACAGCAAGGACAGGACGCTGGCGTAGGACTCAGGAATCAGTGTGTGTCCTGAGTGCTAGCCGGGGCCCTTATTTATAATGCCAGATGACATCATTACAGTATACAACAGGGGCACGATTCACTACCCATGCCTCTAACAATAGGATTGGGCAAGGGCATAGTCTCCACCTTGCTAACAATTGGTTTGATATCCGAAAAGTGATGTCATGTTTCTGAGGTGATTTTTACTGTATCTAGAAACTCTCACATTTCCTTTACTGAAAATCCAATTTTGCGAAAAACAGAAATTTATGCAGTTACCACCTCTTAGAAATTAAGATGCAGGGGTTACATATTTGGTGCAGCCCAGATTAGCCCAAACCTCCAGTCTGTGAGACCTTGTTTTGTCTTTCTGACACATTTTGGTAATTTTACACATTAAAGATTCAGCCCACAATTCCCCAATTTTATACACAGATGCGAATTGTCCCCAGGGATGTATGTACAAAATTTGACATTTGCAACATGGATGCTTTTCTGGTAATGCAACATCTATCACCGTTTCTGTCCAGAGTGTGTCATGACATTCTCCCAAGTTTTCAAACACAGCCCACAATTCCACTTTTATGTTGTGAAAATTCCACATTTTTACCAATTCTAACAGCTGAGACACAAGTCTTTTTGAAGTTCTTTATAAAATAGTCTTAAGACAAATGGGAGTCATTGTAATTTTTTTCTTCCCAGCTAACACCAACTGGCAGTTTCTTCCAAGCAGGATGGGGGGCCTCTCTCTTAATTGAAGGTTTTATTGCCCTTCACACTTGATAGGCGAGTGTCCCAGGACTGCTATTGTCCCAGCCTGGAGCAAAGATGAATGTCTGATGAGCATGTGAACTGTCATTGTCCTATCCCATTCAAAGTTTTTCAAGCTGGTACTTCGCAAAAAAAGTATCCTGGATTTAGGGTTTATCTCCCTTCCTAGGAGGAATTTCATAGCCCATTTTTCCACATGTGTCAATAACTGCTATGATTTCTTTCTTTAATTCGGTTTGTAGCTCCTCAGATTGCCACTGTCTTGGCAGCTGTAGTCATTTTCCTTGCAGCAGGACTCTTATCTATAGTATAAATACAATTCTCCTTGACCTGGCTCAGAGGGTAAAAAGTCTCTTTGAACTGCTGCGCCTGGATACATTTTGTCAAGAAATAAATGTGTGTTTCCTGTGCGAGTGATAATGAAGTTGCTTTTGATTTCTCTTAGAGTTGGTTTTAACTCGGCCTTTTTACTCACAGTGGTTTTAGAATGACAGATGAAATTGGCATCAAAGCAACATTTTGAAGGGGTAAAAACGGTTTCATCTTGAAGGGAATTTTGGGTTTTGCGGCAATGGCAGGCTTTCCATTTCACTTGATTCCATATATGTTTCAGAACACACTGGCATATTTTTCAGTGTGCTCCCTTGTCCCATTTTGCCCAAAGTGTGTGAGGCAAAATGGTGCAGCCATTTTTCTGTTGTTGCTGCCAAAAGCAGTTTTGTGGTCCTGGTGCGCACAGGAGCCAGCGCAGCCAGGTTACTGTTTCTTGCGCATAGGCAGCTCAGTGATGTTAGGCAATGCCGTTGAGTAGGTCAATATATCCCACACTCAGGTCTCCCCTTGCAAGCTGCATCTCTCTTTCAATGTGTCATATCCCCACACAGAAAACAACATCAAATACACTTGAATCACGTTACAAAGTGGTTTGATGGGCAACACTCTCCTCTCCCTTCACCTCACAACTGAAGGACTCTGGAAAGGACTGCTCTCACAGCATGTTCCAATGATATATTCTCAAGTGATGATCCAAGGATGATTCAAGATGATTCCCAAGACGATTCAAAGAAGAGATGGAAGACCCATTAATTTAAAGGTAGGTGATTTGACTAAAGATAGCCTGCCTGGTGGTGCTTCAATCTATGTTTTTGAAATGAGTGGACTTTGTCCATCTGACACCATACCCAAAGTGATTTGCTCCAGAGGAAGTGGAGGGGACAGGAAAGAGTCTTGTCTGCAGTCTTGAGAAATGTCTGTATAGGGTTGATTAATGGATAAAGTAGCAATATACTGTAGCACCGACCTGTAAGACAAAAGCTATTTTCTGGAGCAAAAGGCATGTATATGATTTAATTTGCATAACCACAATGCCCTGCTGATGTGGCTCAGAACTGGAGGTGCGCACCAGTGATGATTAATAAGTGGCATTGTGGTATATGTGACATGTCTTAAATGGAATAGTGTACTTTCACATTTCAGGTGAAAAGGTTTTTTTCAAGCCCTTTTAAACCCGTCATCATATTGCTTGTGTTTGCTTAGAATGCCTCAATGCTCCAACCAAAAGACTTTTAGACTCTACTACTTTGTTGATTCCTAATATGGGTGAAACCAAGTGGGCATTTGTCTGAAGACTTGATACATGTCTGTCTTGGGTTGATTAAGGTATGTAAAGATGTATGCAGTAGCACTACCTGTAAGACAAAGGCAATTTTCTGCAGCACAAGGATTGCATTTGAACTAATTTGCATACCCACAATGCCTTGCTAATGTGGAGGTGCACTTCCAGTGATGGTTACTACATGGCGGTGTGGCATGTGTGACTTGTTTCAAATGCAAAATTGTACTTTCATAGTGTAGAGAAGGAGCTAAGTACCCCCACCTAAACCACTTTGTCCATATTGCCTATATGTTGTGAACCAGAGTGAGAGACACGTGCGGTACCAGTGAAAATACCCATACCAAAGAGAATCTGGGATGCAAGGTACCCATTGAGAAAACCATGCCTGCATAAGAGAAAATATGATGTCCATTTGAATGAGATTCCTGGAAGAAACAGGACAAATAAATGGCTTAGACAAATGGTGACATCATGCAGAGCTGAGCTGACGTGCATAGAAGAAATGCAGCGACAAGAGAATGAAGATATTCTATAAGGCATCAAGAAAGTAACAAGGATAAGTGACATCTTGGGATCAAGGTGAAGAAGCTTATGCCACAGAAACAGATGAAGATATCAAGTTATTTTGCACATGTACAGATGCAAAAGAAACGCAAGCAGACAAAGTAATCCTGAGGCTAGCTTTATAGTGAATAGATTGCGGCAAGCACAATACATATATATATGTAGATATATATATGCCTATGTAAAGGATGGATGTTTCCACTACGCATTATAGCAGTGCTGGACATTAGCAAGAATGCCTTATTTCTAGTGTGTCACAGTCAAAAAGCAAATTTAATTACAAAATGAATCTCAGCAGACAGAGTTGGATGAGCCAAAAGCCAAGGTTTTATCAAACTGGAGTAAACTGACATTGGATACAAATCGTGTGAAAGAACGGAACTCCAGTCACGAAGGCATGAACAAATCAAGAAAGACGTCAGAGGTTCATTAAAAAATAGTATTTTAATGCACTAGAAGCTCAATTTCATGGACTCCAGTCACATGGAAGAATGAAGTTGGACGAACGAGATGGTCACCCCTACGCATGAGTGCAGATCGTGCCCTCAGTACCTGAATTTGTCAGAGCTAAGAACAAACTCAAGGCCGAGCTTCAAAGCCTAATTGACAGTAGACCACTGAGGTGATGATGGATTGATATGCTGATTGGTGGGAAGCAATAGTTAAGACGAACTCACCAGCACCTGGATGGCCAGCCTGCAAGCTGCTAGACGTAGATAGAAAAGTACTGACGGAGGTTAGAATGCAAACCAATGATAGAGGACTGTGTATTTAATGGTCCTATAGTTGTGTAACCAATGGGACGTTGTGTATTTAGTGACGTTCATAGTGGTCATTTTTTGGGGAGGACTTAGTTGCCCCACCTGATGTTTAGAAGTCTATCACTTCTTTCACTTTTTTACACTAGTATGGATTGTATACTTAGATGTTCACTCAGAGCCAATCACCCATACTCATCATTTTTTGTAGTTTGCCACGCAGGATGACGTTAGTAAACAATATAGGTTAACGTCTTTGATGACAAGTTTTGTGTATAAGATCTCAGAGTAAGAGGCTCGAGCGAGTTAGTTGATGTTCGTTGTACTCCCTGTTTTAGATAATTGTTATTAAAACAGACTTCCTTTTGCCAACTATCTCAGTCATTTCTATTATTGATGTATGAATAAAAATCTGCATCCTCATCCATCTCCAGGGTAATTGCTACTTATCAAAGGGGTTGGAGTATCTAGTTCACTTGGTAGCGGAGATGGTAAGGATGGCTCAGAGCCATCGACCTAAGTAGACTTTAGGGTCCCGGCAATATCAAACGACCTTTGCCATTCGACAGGAAGGACGTGAAGCTCCGGTAGATATTGATTAGTGTAAATTGAAAAAGGTTGCAAGCAAGGTGTGACGGGTCCCCTGGTTTCAAACAGAATCCCCTCCCACCTCTATGAGAAGCTGATCGGACAGAAGGTGGAAGAGGCGGTGCGATCCCGAAAGTCAGAAGACGAAAATGCCAGTGGTGAGTAAAAACTGAGAGAGTTGGCAAAACGTATGGGTGATGAGTGAAGAAAAGAAGTACGATATGGGAAAAGTGAGTAACCGAGGGAGGCGGGATAAATATAACGTGAGAATAAGAGTGTTATATATATATTGAATAGATATTGACTTGAGTGTAGCCAAGCAATGAGAAGTATCATGAGATAGGCCACAATAAGTAAAGTATGCCCTGGTCTGTGTTTTTAAGAATGTATCAGAAGAAATTTGAACCTAGAGTCCCGTAGCGGATGACATAGAAGACGGATTTGATTAAAGGCGAATCTAAAGAGGTTAATTTAAACTCTGTATGGAGTATCTTAGATGGCAAGACATGTCTTAAGAGAACACTGTAGAGAAGAATATATGTGACCGGTCAAGTATGTTTGTTCGTCTGTTCGTTTTCAAATATGATTGTGAAAAAATGATGACATCATAGAAAAGTGCAAAGTTGGAAAAACAAATTGATTGTCTTGAATTGAACCTGGTGGTTGTTTTTTAGCAAGATTAAAGTAAAACACAGTGTTTAAAAGGATTGAAGCCTGAGACGTTTGGTGCTTGCTCATATTGTATTATTTTTCTGAAACTTATTTTTAAATCTGTGATTAAAACAAGCGGGTGGTAAACAAGTTAAGAGTGAAGGGTTAAGAATCAAGTATATTACTCCACTTGTGCACCTCTGCAAGCAATTGCCGAAACATGCACCTAAGCTGAGACAGTATACTGCAGATTGGGGTAAAGGAACCACAGATAAAATGTTCATGCCGTGGCCACAAGGAGGGTCACTGTCAAAGGCAGTTCTGCAGCATTTGACAACATATTTACATGCGACGTATTCAGGAAAAAAGCTAGACAAGCGACTAGCGAGCTTAGGAAAATGTACCAGGAGGAGCGAGATGAGTCAGCTCCTATAGATTGGATACTCAATGTATGCAAAGAGGGGGGTCAGGAGCCCTCTGCTCCGCCGCCCACCCTGAAATAGAAGACGAGAATAAGAAAGACAATGGGTTATACCCATTGAGGGAGCTTAAAGAAGCGACTGGGTATAGCAACCCGGCATATGAGTCGCCTGTGCAAAGCGGTGGCGAAGGTACAGAGAAAAATACTGAGAAAGATGTAATCTCTAAGGTCCCAAGGGACAAGGAGAGATGCGATAAAGAGAGAAGTGATCGAGCAAGCACATCTTTATATATAGGAAGTGAAATAAAGAGATGGAAGGGAGAAAGAGATAAAACTGCTGAGTTAGCACTCCTAAAGAACGAATGGATGGGTGGTCAAATTTTGCTCAGGAGGACGTAAGACAAAGGGAAGATCAAGACAAGCAAGACAAAAAGGATAAAGAAAGAGAGGAACGGTTAAAAGACAAAGGGGCAAAAAGAAAGGATAGACAAAGATGAGAGCAGTTATACCAAGACAAGCAAGTGAAAAAACAAGAAAGGGCAGAGGAGCAAAGAAAACGCTACAACAGACAGAGAGTAATTGATGAGCAGGAAAGACTAGAAGGAAAAAGAATGCAAGAAGATGAACAAAAGTTGAGGGACAAAACAATACAGAGATACAAAGGACAAATGAGAGAAGAGACATGAAGAAAAAAAAGAAAACAGGGTCAGAGAGAAAGCAAGGAAACAAAGAGAATGTGATGCTGATATGGAACGTAAGAGAAGGCAGAGAGCACGCAATCTTCATCGCTTGGAGAAGGAAGTGAGGAATCCTAACCCAGAAGTAGCATGGGAGGATATAGAGGAATGGAGGAATTATTTCTAGAATATGAGTAATTACCAGGCCCGTCCAGAGTAAATCTAGAGGACAAGTTTGACTGTAGGAGCATTGGGGAAATGATCAATAAAGTTTATCATGAAATGAAAGCCCAGAAAGAACCAAAGGAGAATGGAAAAGATGATCGATTGGAGAGCACTCAGTTGTACGACACATAGGAAGCCTCTTGTAGCATGAAGCATAAGGAGCTGTCTTTAGATAGACTGATGCTGAATAGAGATGAAGAGAAGAAAAGTTGCATGAGTTGGGCACAATAAATGTCAGACGAAGAGAGAGATACTTTCCATGGGGAGAGAGAGAGGATGTATGTGGTCCTGAGGGTTGTTTTTCAGTGGATAAGAAAGTAAGATGGTCAGATTTGAACACACCTATACCTAGGGCATCAGAGTCTTTGACACAGACCGACATAAAGGGCAACTCCATGGTGAGAGGGGGGAGTTGCCAAAATATGTGAGCAGAATAAGATTGCTGCCAGGAAGAAGGCGGTGCAGGAATGTTGTCCCTGCAGTAGACAGACACATGATGAGAACTGAGAATGCGTTTGGGGCTTCACAATTTCCCTTGCTAGAGAAAGAGGGGGGCAGACCACAGTATATACTGTGACCCCAGATGGACAATGATCATTTAAGGTGTAAACTCCCAGGTTTAACTTCTGGCGCTGGGAAATGTATACATGAGTTAGAAAAGATGACAGAGGAAACACGTTGGTTATAGGGGACATTAAGGGTCTCTTGATCGCCATACTTGTGAGAGAGCTGATGATGTTTGGTCGAGAGCAGGATATGCTGGTGTTACTACAGTTAACACTTCTCATGATGGAGCACTGTTTAACAAATGTAGAGCGGCAGTCTGGAAAGCGCTTGGAGTACTATATCCAGACACGTCCGATATGGGAGCTATAATGACAAAAAGATGCAGGAAGGGGAAAATCTATACCTGTGTTCTATCAAATATTGTGCCAAGGGCTGCCAGACCCCGTACAGAAGCAGCTCAAGAAGTTAGTAGGTATGGAAGCAAAACCATTGTCGGATATTCAGCTGACCATTGTGCATTATTGTAGACTCTTGCAGGAAAAAAAAGTTCACAATAATAGCAAACATACCGCAGGCGAATAACCAAAGACAGTTTGATCAGGGCAATAATGGGTTTGCTCCACCAGGAAGAGGAGATTTTTGAGGAAGAGGTTTTCATAATAATCAAGGAAATTGGCAGAATAATTAGGGAAACTTCCAGAATAACCAGGGTGGGTTTCAGAATATGCAGAATGATAATCAAAACATGCAGGATGGGCAGGTTAGGAGACCTCCGCCTATATGTTGGACATGTGGGATGTCAGAGCATCTTGCTTGCACATGTAGAAGTCAAGGGTTCATACAAAATGATGCATTTTTAAGAGGGGGACTTCAAAACTCCCTGTATATTCGCAGCAGAATGGAGATGGGTTTGTTCAGAATCAAATAATGCAGCAGCAGCAAGCGCCGAGAGTGCAGCAAGGCTTGCAAACACATCAGATAGCATTTAATCCACCACAAGGGGAGTCGCAACAGTCACCTATTCAGATTCAGCAGAGCACGAGTACAGGACAGCTAATGACTCCTAGAACAGGGGGTGTTACTGTTGAGGGAGGGAATCCTTTCACAGGCAATGGAATGAGGCTGGACCCATAATAGGACAGCTGACTGGGAGACCTGATGTGTTCAGTAATATCTGTGATGCCGAATCCTCACAAGGAAGAAGGTTGAGCATAGGTGCACACCTCTGGTTCAATAAAGATTGTTAGGTAATTTGAAGTTATATTCAGATAATTTTAGGTGCTGGGGAGGAACTGGAGTCATGGCACAATACCCTGACACATAAAACGAAAAAAGAAAAGGATTCAACCTAGGAATCCTCCCGTCCCCTGCACACTTTTGAGTGTTTGGATCAAGTCCAATACTGTTATTTTTATACATCAACAGAATGTTTAAGGAGTAATACTTCATAAAAATAAATGTCAATAGACAAAATTATACAAAAATATTTTTTATATCACAAATAATGTGATTCAATTCTTTCGACATGAAATTTACAACATAAAGAAGCACAAATGGTATCAAAAGATCACATCAAGTTTGGAGAGAAAAAAAATGAAAAGCGAAAAAGGATTTTTTCTGAAGAAAGAGATGTATACATATGGAGACCAATTCACTTGGCGACGCGTTTCGAGGATACTTTCCTCTTCTTCATATGGCCCAAATTGGATTCTTAACACAAAGAGAAAACATTCATTCAGTTGCTTGTAAAAAACAAAAAACTATTATTCAATTTCAGTGAATTATACAGTTACATAATGTACATATGTAATACTTCATGACTTTTGATAATACTGAATCTCCTCGTTAACCGAAATTCTAAATTACATAATTTATTCTTATATAGTGATTAGGTTAGTATAATGTTGTTCATGAAAACATGAACATTGGCTGGATACTCATCATTCTGTGGGACTAGCAACAGAGTCATTCAATTGCTGTTTTCAGGGTCACCGGTTTTAATTAACCGTGGGTTGTGATAGAAGCATGCATATTGAATAGAGTAAGGAATGATAATAAAGAAATATAAAGAAGAAATATATAATTAACCGTGTATATTACTGGTTCCAATCTCAAGCAAACAAAGTGTTAAGAGGGGATGACTATTGTCGATATTCAGAAAGCAGCGCACAACGCGCTATGTCTGAAAATAAATCAAAAGAAGGGGAAAAAAAGGGTCTGTATAAAACGAAAAACTAATGAGCAAATCTATTAACTGGAAACTAAATGAATAGACGTACCAAAAAATGAAACGTGATGAAAAGGATGGGCAGATTAGGAGACCTGCGCCTATATGTTGGACATGTGGGATGTCAGGGCATCTTGCTCGCAAATGTAGAACGGTTCATACAAAATGATACATTTTTAAGATGGGGGACTTCAAAACCCCCTGTATATTTGCAGCAGAATGGAAATGGGTTTGTTCAGAATCAAATAATGCAGCAGCAGCAAGCGCTGAGAATGCAGCAAGGCTTGCAAACACAACAGGTAGAATTTAATTCACCACAAGGGGAGTCGCAACAGTCACCTATTCAGATTCAGCAGAGCACAAGTACAGGACAGCTAATGACTCCTAGAATAGGGGGTGTTACTGTTGAGGGAGGGAATCCTTTCACAGGCAATGGAATGAGGCTGGACCCATAATAGGACAGCTGACTGGGAGACCTGATGTGTTCAGTACTATCTGTGATGCCGAATCCTCACGAGGAACCAAGGATAGACGTCAATATAGGAGGCAAATCATTTTAGTTTTTAGTAGACACGGGTGCAAAGCGCTCATCTATACGGGACGGAACGTTTTTGATGTCTGGCAAAACAATGAATACTCAAGGTTTCACAGGAGCTACAAGTAGAGTTCCATTCACTGAAGAATTACTAGTCTCTATAGCAGAGTGTGATATGAAGGTGCCTTTGCTATATTAGAGGCAGACACCTGTCAATATATTGGGTCGAGATCTAATGACAAAGTTGAACATGACAATCTTGTTTACCAATGAAGGCATAGTGTGTTCAACACCAGGAATGCATTATTTTAAACGTGAGTGAATTTATTATGGCATTTTCAGGACAGATGGCCAAGAGAGCAATACCTTTAGAACCAGAGGTTTTTCATTATGGAGTACGCATTCTGTTGACATGGCTACCAGGCCCAGTAGGCAGAACTATGAGAATACCTGATGAGTTTTTATTTAGATCAAAAACACCTCTGTGTGAAGAGGAAGGGCAAATCTTTCTTTAGAATTACAAGCAGCCATAGTGCAAGGTGAAATGGCTTTGCTTGATGGGAATGATTATGATGGAAAACGAAGGTGTACAGTAATCGCCATCGAAGAAGGTTACAGATTGATTGACGTCACTGATGGCGATCTATTTGGAGATCATCCATCTGATGACGAAGTATTATTTGACATAAGCATCACTAATTGGGTAAGAGCAATTGAACGAGAAGTTCCTCAGAAAATGATGTTAGCACAAAAACGTCCTGAGTATTTTGATGAAGATATGGTGAAAGTACCAATTTCATTATGGACCACTGGCCCCTATGACATAGGCCTATTAAAGTGGGTGGGAGAGGTGAAAATTAAATTGAAACCAGGAGCAATTTTACCTCGAACACAACAGTATCCCATGTCTCGAGAGGCAGATGAAGGTATTTTTAAGAAGATTTGCGCCATGATGGATCAGGGTATCTTAGTGACGTCAGAGTCACCCTGTAACACAACAATTTATCCTGTGAAAAAGGGAAAAGGGGGGTCTTGGAGACTAACTGAGGATTTAAGGCCGATAAACCAGATTGTAGAGGCTGAGTTCCCTCTAGTACCTAATCCTGCTACAATCTTATGTAATATACCTGTTGAAGCACACTATTTCACTGTGATTGATTTGAAAAATGCGTTTTTCTCAATACCATCACACAAAGACTTGCAGGATCTGACGTCATTTACGTTCAGACAAACTCCCCTGAAAAGCACTAATTTACCACATGGGTATTGTGACTCTCCATCGATTTTCAATAGAGACCTCCAGATGTACTTAAGCAATATTGATTTAGAAAGTGTTGTGTTGCAATAAATAGATGACATTTTAGTTTGCAGCACTTCAGAAGAAGAGTGCAGACGTGATTCTGTTCAGCTGATGATTACACTTGCTGACAAAGGATATAAAGCTGACAAAGAGAAGTTACAGTATTGTCAACAGGAAGTGTTCTACATAGGCCAATTGATTTCACGTGAAGGAAAGAAAGTTACTCTTGAGAGAGCTGAGGCCATTTGGAAAACCACAAAGTCACACACAATAAAACACATGCTGAGATTTCTGGGATTATGTAATTAAGTTAGAGCATGGGTCTTTTACTACAGCTCATACATAAGGCCTTTATTGCAAGCCTTAAAGAAAGCACAGGCAAGGCAGGAACAAATTGTGTGGACTGGGGGAATGGAGGAAGGATTTGACAAATTGAAAAAGGCAATTTGCACAGCTCCACTTTTAGGGATTCCCAATTATGCTGAGGAATTCTTCTTGTTCTCACATACAGATGGCACTGTTATGACAGCAGTTCTTACACAGAGAACCACATTAGGGTACAAGCCCCTTGCATATGATAGTGGGTCTTTAGACCCAGTAATGAGGGGTCACTTTACGTGTGAACAATCTTTTGCAGCCGCCGCGTTCGCCATAGAGAAGGCTGCAAGCATAATGATGGGATGCTCCATGACATTATTTGTTGAGCATGCACTATTTGCCATTCTAGAGAAACCAAAAGGCACATTGATTTCTCAAAGGGCTTCTGCCTACTAGGTAGTCATATCGAATCCAGCGATCAAAATAGTTAGATGTAGAATAGTTAATCCTACCATGTTTGTAGCATAGCATTTCAGTGCTGGACTGCACATGTGGGCGGGACAAAGACTGATATGCAAATGGGTACTTCCCATCTGTGAAAGGTACAGTGAGCAAAAAGCGTGTGCTGCAAACGCTCATCTCAGAACACGTTTTCATGCCCTGTTCTTTCTGGAGAGGCGCGCCCGCTACCTTTTTTGAAATATTTGCAAGGAACTTGGGGTTGGTCACCCTGAGTTACCTGGGGGAAACCAGACGTGGACTCCCTGCTCACTGTGCTCAGAGAGGCACAGCTTCACCTCACTGATGAGGCCCAACAAGGCTGAAACATGTGTATGGGGTTTTTGTTGGTAATCTTGTTCAGAGAGGAATTGCCATAGAACTTTGGTGCTGGAGCCCATGTGGGCGGGACAAAGACTGATATGCAAATGGATATTTCCCATCTGTGAAAGGTACAGTGAGCAAAAAGCATGTACTGCAAACTCTCATCTCAGAACAGATTATCATGCCATGTTCTTTCTGGAGAGGAGCGCCTGCTACCTTTTTTGACATGTTTGTAGCTGAACCACTGGCAGAGGATGAGCACTGGCAGAGGATGAGGATTGACAGGTGGAGAAATTGTTTTCATTGACGGTTCTTCAAGGATCAATCAAACTGATGGGCAGAGATACACAGGTGCCGCTGTGGTTAAGCACATGGCCAATGGGGAGTTTCAGAAAATGGCAAGTGCTTGACTACCGTCTCATTATTCAGTACACGCTCTAGAGTTAGTGGTGCTGATTGTCGCACTTGAGAATCGTGTAGACCAGGAAGTAACAGTGTACAGCGACTCCGCATATGTGACATCAACGGTGCACGCAGGGTTAGCCTGTTGGAAAAGGAGGGGCTACCTCCAAGCGGACATCACGCTGCCTTATTGGATAGGCTTATTAAGTCACTACAACTCCGAGGAAGAATCGCAGTCGCTAAATGCGCAGCTCACACTAATAGGGCAGACTTCATTTCACGTGGAAACCAAGCAGCAGATGATGAAGCCAAACTTGCTGCTTCTTCAGATAATATTATGACCTTTGAAATGCCCGATGTAATGTAAAAATGGTTATAATGATGAATGTATCTGAAAGATATAGTGATTTGTCAAAAACACAATTGATGGAGGTCCAAGGGGAAGCACCTCAAGATGAGAAGGATTTGTGGATGCCAAGAGGGTATTCTTTAAACCCCTCTGAAGCTTTGTGGTGACAATACAGCACTGGTAAACCGGTGATGCCTGTAGCCTTACTAAGGGTGGCGCTGGAACAGCTACACTACCCTGCACATACAACTAGGGAGCACCTCATTGCAACTATTGCAGAGGACTGGTTCATACTAA
The DNA here is from genome assembly GCF_040938575.1 of Ambystoma mexicanum. NCBI lineage: Eukaryota > Metazoa > Chordata > Amphibia > Caudata > Ambystomatidae > Ambystoma > Ambystoma mexicanum. The sequence goes on along the minus strand of NC_090941.1, from coordinate 739,014,939 downwards.
AGTTGTTAGAGGATGTTGCGTTCTATGTAGTGAGCTGTATCATGTGTCAAAAATGCACAACTGGCCATTCACTGCACACAGTTAGGGGAGTTATTCCAAGATCCAATGGCCCCGTTCAGCATTTGCATATCTGCTCTGTCAACATCCTGCAAGTATGTAATGGATATAGATATATGATTGTTGTAGTTTGTCCCTTCTCAAGATGGATTGAGGCTGGTCTGTGTACACACCCAGACTCTACCTGTGCAGCCAAATTCTTAGTGCGGGAAGTATTACCCAGATGGGGAATATGTGAATTAATGAAGTCAGACAGTGGTCCACATTTTGTGAATCAAACATTTGAACAGATCAGCTTGTTGCTTGGTATAAAGCACACATTTCCTTTGCTTATCATCCACAAGGAAATGGGATCTGTGAAAGAAAGAGTGGTTGAAATGCCTACCACTGGTGTTATATGCATTAAGAACCAACCAGATTCAGACTACCATCTCACACCCCATGAAATAGTGACAGAGAGGTGAATGAGAAGACCCGTCACACCTCCATCCAGAGTTAGAAGTGATGCTCAGCCTACATCTGATTTGTTAGGAATGGAGCTACGTGAGTATCTTATGTGTATGACTTCAAGTATCTCTGTCTTTTCAGGTCAGCTATGGCATCAAGGGTGTAGGGCAGCACAGAACACAGACGGAGATGCTTCAACAAGTAGTGTTCAAGAACTATGTCTTCCCTAACTATTCCCCGGGGATGTGGTCATAATCCGCAACTTTACAAGGAAGTGGCACAAGCCCATGTTTAACGGTCCCTTCATTGTAGAAGACGTCACACCGCCTGCAGTCAAAGTGCAAGGCAGACGTGCTTGGACCATCTTAGGTGACTTGAAAATCTATGCTGGACGAACCCCTCTGCCCTGCGCCTTTCAGAAGCAAGCATCAGGGAAGAACCTTATCAAATGCAGACAAGGTCTATGATGAGGAAGAAATACGCAGAGGCTGTCGAGAGAAAGAAAAGAGTTCATTGAGCTGTGACTTGGTTCGGGATAATCTTTTTTGCCACTTATAAAAGAGTTAAGGGAAGCTGATTCAAACACTCTGAGCAGTCATTTTAGGGTTAAGGGAAGATTTTTGTTCTCAAAGACACAGGAGCTTATTGACTTTCGACTGAGGCATGCTTAAGCATTGATAAGAAAAAGAAAAAAGATATGCCAGGACGAGGGCTTATTTCAGACAATTGGAAGAGAGAGCAGTATCCTGATTCATTTCAAACTGAGTTCCTCTTTGGATTTGTCCATGGTAATTCCAGATGATGACATTTCAGGGATCATTCCTACTTATTTCGAGTTTGTGTTGCACGCATACCCTTCGGTTGTGGGGAGAACTACTCGCATTCCTGCTTTCTTGCAAGATCCTAAAAATGGCCCAGTTGTGAGAAGATTGCTCTTAGTTATCTCTGAGCAAATTTTGCAGCTTCCTGAATACAGTGGAGAAAGGACAAATACCCCTAACACCTGACAATGCTCACAGACTAGTCAGTTTGGTGTTCTGTCGTCTGATTGAAGAATATCTGCAGCTTATTGGGAGGCACACTGATGTGCGCTCATTTCTGAGGGATCCAAGAAATAAAGCAGCGTTAAACAAAATTTTGAGAGACATCATTCTCCAAGTGAATGTTTATTCTGAGCTGACTCTGAGGTCAGAATGAAAGTTTCCTTTGAGGGACAGATCGAGAGGTTGCTGGTCAGACAGAACTTTTGTTTCATGCTGAGACATATTCATCATTTCATCTGGTCTAAGAAAGATTCAAGGAGTCAATTGGGAACTGGTGTATGTTATTGAACTTCTTTAGAAACTCTCTGGAAAATATATCTATAGTACATTTGGTGAAGTCGTTTTCCTTCATGCTGGAGGGTCATCCATGTTCTATCTGATAAGAACTAATTTGAGGAGATCAATGAGAGTTTGGCTGATCAGGGACGAGTTGCTGAGTCAAGATAGCATCTTCCAGAAGCAGTGCATAATGCTGATAATTTAAAGTTACTTTTTCCTTCCTTAGGCAATCAAGATGGGAAGTATTAGTAGTAATATAATTATGCCAGATGCAGAGAGACGTCCACGGAATCGATGTTGTAAAGTGACATACCCCTGTGTTATTTACATTTGCATTTTGTTCATAATCATACTGCTTTCCATCACAGTATGCACATCATGCTACATTGATGTACATGGAGCTAAGACTCCTGTGAATCTTCCTAAGCAGAGGAAGGTACAATCGTGGCAACTACTAGGCAGCCAAGACCCTATGTAGTCATTCCTTTTCCAAAGAAAGATGACACGTGGCCTGATCCTGAGATTGATGTTACTAACAATCGTTCACATGCAAAAAGCGTCTTAGAAACTCTTTTAGGATGTAAAAGACAGGCTTGGCAAGACAGACAGGACAAGAGGTTGTTAGATGGTGAGACCATACAAGTAATGCATGCAAACACACCTGTTCCTGTGATAAATGACCCGAGGGTAGTTTCACAAAGGCAGTCACACATGGAGATTTTGTGAGACATTTTTATGCCTAAATGGTATGCTGAGAGGATGAAAGTTGCTGAACATTCTCCAACTCATGCAGCACATGTAGGTGTACCTAGTCCACTGCTAAATGTACCTATGATTTATCCAGTCAGAAGGAGTTATGCTGGCACACTTAATGACATGATCATAGAAAGGGGCAAACCCTCTTTTTTGTGAGGGGGCCTGACTCTAGAGGGTTAGACAGACGTAGCAAAGGGAGGGTTAGAGTCAGAGGTCACCCAACTGCTGGCCGTGCAGCTAGATATTAGCTAGCTCAGAGCAATGTTAAAAGATCACCAAATGAGCACCTATTAGTACCCAATGAACATTTTCTTTTAGATTTGGCTGTCTGACGTCGCAGACTGCCTTCCAGCCGCACCAACTTACCAGCAGCTGGTCCTTTACTAAGTTCTTTGCCATGGCGTTTACTAAATAACCCTGATAGGTCACCCTCCTTCTTTTTACATTTGTCAATTCTCTGGTACTTTTTAGGTCACTATGTCTTTTAATTCTAGCTTTTTAACCCTTAGGCACACGTACTTCCTCTGCCACAGCGTCTTGACCATAAATCTCTGTCCTGAAGACAGTTCTGTGCACAACAGCAGTGCTGCTCCATCTTAACCTGCACTGCTCCTTCCTATCAAGCACCGAGCTAGAAACACCATCAACCAATGTGTCGAGAAAGTTAGCGTATTGCTACATGATTGATGTCCTGCAATACAAGAAATTAATGTTCACTTATGCTACTAACCCACTCTTATACATACCACAACGTATTTCAATATCCACACGAAACATGCTACCTAAAGGCACTTGCCTATTTATGAATTTATGTCTTTCATCTTATGTTGAATTAAAACCCTATTTCTGTTGATAAATTGAATCAGACTTCTTTTAAAATTTGACGATCTTTTACCATTGCTCTGAGATAGCTAATATCAAGCTCCACGGCCAGCAGTTGGGTGACCTCCCCATAACACCCATGACTAGGGTAGCCTTTGACTCTAACCCACCCTTTGCTACGCCTGTCTAACCCTCTAGAGTCAGGCCCCCTCACAAAAAAGAGGGTTTGCCCCCATTGTTTCTCATCACCTAGTACAACCCTTAGTTTGTTGGGCACCATTTACTTGTTAAAATACATGGAGAATGTCAACATCGTCAGCTTCTCCGATGATCTTTACAAAAAGCTTCTAGACACGCCACCGCTTCTTGGTGGAACAATAGCACCGGGGGCACCGGTGAAAGATCTGGCAAAATAGGATTAGACACCCTACTACAAAACAAGAGAAAGCACATCCGCACAGAATCCCATGGCCAATTAATGTTGGAATATTTAAAGGCCGGCGTGATACCGGAAGGCCTACAAGTCAAGAATATACCTTGCGTATTTCTAGATAATCCAAGGTTCATGACAACATTTAGCGGAGTCGGCAACAAATGCTCACATGACTGGGTTATTCTGGTAATTGAAACAGCTGAGGAGGAAATGAAAACCCAGAAAGAAGAACTCCAAATTCCTGAAGACCAAATCAAAAAAGATTCTGTGATACCGGAAATAAAGACCCACCTGGATAAAATTGAAGAAGAAATAAAGACATTTCAAAAGTTCACAATTGATAAAAAACTGTGAAAACTACAAAACGATATTAAGAACTACAAGGAAGAAAAAATGTACCCCTACCTTGTCCCGGGTTTCTACAACCAGTTGAATTTCAACGCATCTACCAACAGACAAAATCCACAGAGAAAACAGAGGAAGAAATTCGTTACATTTTCAAACAGCTCTAACAGCAGCGACTCAGATTCAACAACTAGTGGACAACCCAACCAACAAAAGCCCCAAACCAACAACATTTTTTTCAAGGGCGAGGACAACGCGGTTGATCACGATACCAAGGCCAACACCCAATGCGCACACAACAATGGGTCCCACGAGCGCAACAGACATGGTGATCCCCATTTTCAATTTACGTAGCCATGTTTTGTCATCTGATGAAGTGAGTGTTCTAAGCAAAGGACTCAGCTTCAACCCAAGTACACATGCTGACTGATTTAATACAGAAGTTGAAATAGGTACATTTTTTGTACCATCCGACTACATTATTCCTTTAGAGACAGCCCAGAAAAGGGACCACCTAAATCAACCGGCTTAAAACCTCCATCCACCTTCACACCCCTATCATCCATGGTGTGCCCAGAAATGTTGTCTTTTGAAAACTGCATTCTTCTGGAAATGCGCAACATGTTCGACGACTAGAAAAAACATTTGAACAACAACTTATCCGAGTCTCAAAGGATTGCACTCAAATCACTAGAAGGTGACCATGAGTTCTTAATTAAACCAGCAGACAAAGGTGGGGGAATCGTCCTCTAAAGCAATGATCTATATGACAAAGAAGTTACCAGACAACTATCAAATACAAAATTCTACAGACAGATAACCACCAATCAACATCCAGAATACATTCAGAAATTGAAAGTCTTATGTGCCACGTATGCGAAGAATGCTGGATAGATGAAGACGAAAAGGCATTCCTAGTCAACCATTATCCGATTATCCCAGCATTTTACCTACTTCCAGAAATTCACAAAAACATTGAAAATCCACCCGGCGACCAATTGTGGCCGGTATTGGATCTGTTCTAGAACCATTGTCAATTTATATCGATCATTTTCTCCGGCAATTTATCTGCCAGATGCCCTCCTTCATACAGGACACCATGGCCATGATTAAAAAATTAAGTACCATGTCAATCAATCAAGAAGATCTACTAGTCACCCTCGATGATGAATCGCTATACACCAGCATCCAACAAATTGAATGTCTGCATGTCTTCAAATCCTACCTAGATCAAAGAACTTCTCACAAACCACCGACAGCATTCCTAGTCGAGTGCACAAGAATTGCCCTCATGGAGAATTACTTCATCTTTAAACAGACCTTTTACCAACAATGCCACAGAACCATTATGGGGGCCACCTTTGCCCGCGATGTAGCAAATTTATTCATGGATTCCTTTGAAAGAAACTCAGTTTACCATGAATCAAACACTCTTAAGGACGCCATTGGATTCTGCCTCCACTACATAGATGACGTCTTTATGATCTGGAAGGGGACAGAAAACACTCTCCTCAAATTCCTAAGTGGGCTGAACTCATGCAATAACTGCATCAAATTCACAATTGATCACAACCACGATCGGATACCATTCCTCGACCTAGAAATATGCAAAAACTTGGACAACTCATTGAGCACAACCCTATAACGAAAATCGACATAAAAAAATACTCTGCTTGAATTTTCCAGCTTCCATCCTTCATGTCTGAAAATGAACTTACCCTACGGACATTTTTTAATAGTAAGCCGCAATTGTTCAACCATCAGTGATTATGAATGTTAGAGCAAAGGACTAGCCACCCGACTCAAAGAACAAGGATACCCCAACCATATTGTACGTCAAGCATGAAAAAGAGCCAAACATACAAACAGAGACTCTTGCCTGACACCAACACCAAGACAACAACACACCTCTAAGTTGACTTGCATTACCACTTTCACCTCAATGTATAACTCAATCGAGAAAGTGGTCCTCAAACACTGGGACAAGCTCTACACTGACTCCTCTAAGCCTGAGAAACCCAGATTTGCATTTAAACGCAATAGTAATTTGAAAGACCGTTTGGTGCACACATATGTGGAAATTGACTTGCAAAAAAACCATCAAACCACGGTATGGCACCTCCCTCCGGTGAAAGGCCATTTTAAATGTGGTAATTGCTCTGTTTGATCCCCAACTGAAAATATTATACCTATCGATCTAAAAGGCAATCCTTGGACATTGAATTCCTTCACGAACTGCAAGACCAAATGGTCCGTCTATATTATAAGATGCCCTTGCAATCTTATATAGGTGGGAAAATGCAAAATAAGACAATGGGCCTCATTAGGACCCAGGCGGTAAGGGGTTTATGGCGGCGTAAACAGCGCCGACCCTTACCGCCTGATTCCGAGGTCCCTTAGCGCCATGGAAGTTTTAACACCTGCTTTTAGCAGGTGTTAAAATCCATGGCGCTAAGGGACCTTGTTGTTAATTACGCCACCGTAATTTACGGTGGCGTAATTAACGCCTTCCCCACTCCCATTATGCCCTATGGGGCAAAAATGGGAATGGGGAAGGGTAAATGGGTTAATGGGGACTTACCGCCCCACTCACCTCAGAATGGGGAGGTAAGTCGGCCAACCACCATGGCGTAAACGTAGTTTACGCCATGGTGGTAAAGGTACGACCCAGGCGGTAACTTACCGCCTGGGTCGTAATGAGGCCCAATGCATCTGTGAACAACGATCATGCATAAAGAACCAGATAGACGACAAACCCCTAGTGACCCACTTCAAGGCGAAAAATCACACCCATGACGATATCTTCTGGGCAGTAATACAAGCAGCAAGAAACCCATTTCGAGGGGGCTACCGAGACTTGGCTATACGTAAACTAGAACAGAGGTGGATTTACCTCCTTGATTCCGTAAATCACGACCTAAACATTTCCATCGAGTGGAATCTGTTTTTCACCCAGTAAGGATCATACAACATTGACCTGAACATTGACCTTGCTCTGCACCCCCGGCGTGTTCTTGCCAGTCTATTCCCATTTGTCTAGTCATTTCCAACAATGGCATAGCACTGAATGTAATACTAATTTCATCATTGTAAATCTATTGCTTTGTTGATTTTTACCGTGCCCTTAGCTCCATTTCTGAAAACAACGTTCAAAATGACACATCAGAAGTTACAAAACGGAATGCCTACATGAGTCGCATTATGTCATCAGATAACACCGAGCCACAACAAAATGTGTGATTTATGGTGACCAATCACAATGTATTACCTGTTTGATTATTTACTGTGCCCCCCACTGAACTTTATGCGTGATCCATAGTTACCATTGACTATGTATTACCTGTTTGATCGTGCACTGTGCCCTTACAAAAATGGTGTTTTTAAAAAAAATGACACATCAGAGTTTCCAAACTGGATGTCCATATAAACTAAGTTAGGTCATCAGACAGCCACGGGCCAATTTTACGTGGATCACAACTTTGACTGTACACATTGTATATACAAGCACGTCCATTCATGCCATACTGGTTATCAATCACTACCCAGTGCTGCAAAGACAATATTTTGTATGGCTGCCTTTGAAGACATTTTCTGTCACTAGTTGCCTGGTGTCCACGTTCCCAGAGGCTCTGATGTCCAACATAGTCCAGCGGCTTCTATGCTGTAAAACAGCACGTATAGTAGAAACACTCCCTGTTGGCACATGCACATTGGATGCCCGTTTAGAATAAATAAGCACTTCTTTAACACGCATGCGCACATCTAGTCCGCACGAGCACTCGTCTGCTACAGCTCCACGCAAGAGGTAAGCGTTTCACTGGCTCCACGCATTTCTATAGTAATTTCAGTCAAGATCCCGTTATGCGCACTACGGCTCCACTGACCGCGATCAAGACAAGCTTTTCTTCCTGTTGCCCGGTCACGATGCACACATGCGTGCACGTCTCCGACAGTCACCTTTCTAGCTTCCAGTTTACTTTTTTACTCGGCCCAGCACACGCTCACAAGCTCATTTGACCGCGCACTTGTTTCCATCCATTTTGGATGTGTTATACACCTACTGCAAAAAATGGACAAAACCATTGTTTCTAAATGCTATGCTCATTTCCAAAATTGACTTCTCTCCATTTACTACGGATGTCACCAAGATCCACCACGATTAATGGAACACAATTGTTGGTAATCATTTTTCAACCACATTTTGTAGTATCTTGAATATTTACCTCATGAGTAATGACCTCTAACATCTGTTAATGGTCACTCATCCACCACCACCAAGGACTCTAAGTCCACCAGTCGAAATAACTAGGCACCATTACCATATCTATCAGAAATGTCACGCACCTAATAGTACCCAATGGACATTTTCTTTTAGATTTGGCTGTCTGACGTCGCAGACCGCTTTCCAGCCGCACCATCTTACCAGCAGCTGGTCCTTTACTAAGTTCTTTGCCATAGCGTTTACTAAATAACTCTGGTAGGTCACCCTCCTTCTTTTTACATTTCTCAATTCGCTGGTACTTTTTAGGTCACTAAGTCTTTTAATTACAGCTTTTTAACCCTAGGCACACATACTTCCTCTGCAACAGCGTCTTAACCATAAACCTCTGTCCTGAAGACAGTTAGGTGCACAACAGCAGTGCTGCTCCATCTTAACAGCCACTGCTCCTTCCTATCAAGCACCGAACTAGAAACACCATCAACCAATGTGTCGACAATGTTAGCGTATTGCTACATGATTGATGTCTAGCAGTACAAGAAATAATTGTCACTTATGCTACTAACCCACTCTTATGCATACCACAAGGTATTTCAATATGCATACGAAATGTGCTACCTAAAGGCACTTGCCTATTTATGAATTTATGTCTTTCATGTTATGTTGAATTAAAACCCTATTTCTGTTGACAAATTGAATCAGACTTCTTTTAAAGTTTAGTGATCTTTTACCATTGCTCTGAGCTAGCTAATATCTAGCTCCATGGCCAGCAGTTGGGTGACCTCCCCATAACGCCCATGACTAGGGTAGCCTTTGACTCTAACCCACCCTTTGCATGATCATAGAAGTTCATATGAGAAGAATGAGGCCAAAAAGAAGCTCCAAAGGGGATGATTACGAATTGAATGATTACCTGGACAGTACAGCTCACTTGGGAAATAACATATGGTATCAGCATATGAAGGAAGTGGGAAGAAGAACTTCAAAGGAGGAATGCTTTGTATGTGCACTCCTCCCATACAGCATGGAGAAATCTAAGATCTTTATAGCTATTGAAATAGATGTCCTGACTGCACACTGCATACTACATCTAGCATTCTGTAGTGCAAGAGACTCGTTTATGGGTCGAACAACCTATCTCAAATGGCAACTGAATGGGCAGATCCAGATGAAGATGACTATATCCAAGACACAAAGACAAGAAACAGAGCCCATACTTAGAATCATGTCATCCGATATGAAAAGCCTGGAGTTAAAGGAGCTGGACTCAGATGGGAAAGACATATAAAAGAGGTTCCAGGAAAATCTAAGATGGAAGAACAGTGGCCTGATGCAAATTTGGGGAACTGTGCTATCCCGAGATGGCTGGTAAAACGGTGTAGTGATCTGCAGAGATTGGGTGATAATGGGTCACTACCAACCAACTATTGAGAATGCACAGATGTTGTGTAAGCCTCTATAGTCAAAAAATACTAAACTACTGACATGGGTCAAAGACAGAGGAGGACCCTTGCAGATAGTGCCTTTGGAAAGTGCAAACCTGTGTTTCAGAAACAATGGCACAAGAAAAGCTGGTGAGAACCAGAAGTGTGGGTGAATATTTGATGCACCAGGAATGAACATTGGCACAGCAGTAATCATGGATCATTATTGGGCTTGTGGATCCAAGGAATACATGAAGTTACCCAAGGATTGGGGTGGAATATGCTCATTTGTGAATTTCCATGTTCCAGCATTGGTGATTCCAAAGAGTGATCTGAGTCTTGACAGTTTTCCAAAACCAGATGCTCTCCTGAAGAAGAAGAGATCTGTGGAGCTGATAAAGAGAATGAAGAAAGAGAACTATTTCTCAGCCAGGTCAACATAAGCTTTTGACTCTATTGTTTTTGAGCACAGGCTGTTCAGCCAGACCTCGTCAGTATTCATGTTGATCTTCATGCCAAGAATCCAGGTTGGAGAAAATACAAAGTGGCTACAGATCACCAGATGGGAATTACTGCAGACAATTAACACTACCATATAGGAATTCAATGCTATTAGAGAAGAGATGAGGGCCATACGACTGATTACTCTCCAGAATAGATACCTCTTGTACATGATCACAGCAATGGATGGAGGTGTTTGTGCGAATATTGGAGAATCATGTTGCACATTAATACCTTCTCATGATGACGAGAATGGAACTTTGACAGAGACCATAGACATGCTGACGAAGCTCTATGGTCAGATGATAGACGAAATAGGAGACATTGCTGATGATAGCTGGTTTGGGTCGCTATTCTCTTGGGTTCCACAATGGATGGCAGACATGTTCAAGTTCCTTGGAGCCCTGATAGTGTTAGTGTTGCTTGGATTCTGTGTGATCAAGGTAATCATTTCGCAATGCAGGAAGACAGCCAAGAAAGCAATAGGGATGAAGATTATGATCGATGTTGAACCAGGGTGGAAACCCAGAGACCTAACAGATGAAGGTATTGGAGACTTTGTGAAGGCCAGTATCCATGCACCTGAGGGAACAAAGTTCCTGTATCCAAAGAACCATAAGAAGTATGTGGGAAGATGAATCTATTTCAGTCCAAGTGGACAATGCATGCTCATGACATGGAATAAAGATGAGCAGGTCAAGTCAGCTGTATGCCTGAAGGGACTCATAAAGATATGGATACCTAAGAAGCATTTCTTCAGACAAGGATGTCTAGATGTAAAGGATGATGGGAGAGTGGTCAATGAATCGCACAGAGGGGGGAAAGCAGAGAAGGAGCTAAGTACCCCCACTTCAACCACTTTGTCCATATTGCCTATATATTGGGAACCAGAGTATGAGACATATGCAGTACCAGTGAAAATACCCATACCAACGAGAATCTGGGAAGCAAGGTACCCATTGAGAAAACCATACCTGCAAACGAGAAAATATGATGGCCATTTAAATGAGATTCCAGAAGAAACAGGACAAATAAATGGCTTAGACGAATGGTGACATCATGCAGAGCTGAGCTGTCGTGCATCGAAGAAATGCACAGACAAGAGCATGTAGATATTCTATAAGGCACCAAGAAAGTACCAAGGATAAGTGACATCTTGGGATCAAGGTGAATAAGCTTATGCCACTGAAACAGATGAAGATATCAAGTTATTTTACACGTGTACAGATGCAAAAGAAACGCAAGCAGACAAAGTAATCTTGAGGCTAGCTTTATAGTGAATAGATTGCGGCAAGCGCCAATATATATATATATATATATGTATATGGACAAGTAAAAGATTGATGTTTCCACTACGCATTATATCAGTGCTATTAGCAAGAAGGTCTTATTTCTAGTGTGTCACAGTCAAAAAGCAAATTGAATATCAAAATGAATCTCAGCAGACAGAATTGGATGAGCCAAAAAGCCAAGGTCTTATCAAACTGGGGTAAACTGACATTGGATACAAATCGTGTCAAAGAACAGAACTCCTGTCCAGAAGGCAATAACAAAACAAGACAGATGTCAGAGGTTCATTAAAAAATAGTATTTTAATGCACTAGAAGCTCAATTTCATGGACTCAGTCACGTGGAAAAATGAAGTTGGACGAACGAGATGGTCACACCTTCGCACCTTCACTCCCTGGCTAGCCTGCAAGCTGCTAGATGTAGTTGGAAAAGTACAGACGGAGGTTAGAATGCCAACCAATGATAGAGGACTGTGTAATTAAGGGTCCTATAGTTGTGTAACCAATGGGACGTCTTGTATTTAGTGACGTTCACAGTGGTCATTTTCTGGGAAGGGCTTACTTGCCCCACCTGATGTTAAGCCTATCACTTTCACTTTTTTATGCTAGCATGGATTGTATACTTAGATGTTCACTCAGAGCCAATCACCCATACTCATAGGTCTTTGTAGTTTGCCACGTAGGATGACGTTAGCAAGCAATGTAGATTAACGTCATTGATGACGAGTTTTGTGTATAAGATCTCAGTTTTTATCACAATGCATTGAGTAAGAGGATCGAGCGAGTTCATTGATGTTCGTTGTACTCCCTATTTTATATAATTGTTATTAAAACAGTCTTCCTTTTGCAAACTGCCTGAGTTGTTTCTATTATTGATGTATGAATAATTTTCTGCATCCCCATCCATCTCCAGGGTAATTGCTACTTATCAAAGGGGCTGGAGTATACAGTTCACTATTTCAGTTGAAAGGGTTTTTCACGCCTTTTTAAACCCACCATAATTTTATATTGTGCCTACTACCACTGAAGAACACTTTTTTCACATCCCAATATGTCTATTTTTAACCAATAAAAAATGAACATAAATTGGTGATGTATTTTTAGTGACAAAGGTGGCAGAATGGAGGTGAGAAAAGCATTTTGTATGCATTCACAAAAAATACTCCATCTAAATGAATGTTAAATTGAGAATATAAAGATGGCTGAATCAAAATATCTGTTAATGTAGTGTTAACTTAGTGAGGTTGTGGTATTCACATGTCCAATGACTTCTACACCATTGGTTGTCCTCTGATTGCACCATCTGGCACCATAGTGAGATAGAAGAGTGAACGGAAGAGAGAGGGGCACAAAGAAAAAGAGACAGAGAAACAGAAAGGGAACGAGAGAGGGAGTCAGACGGAGACAAATAGCAGGGACTAAAAGGCAGCTTTTGATGCCAGGAGGGGCTGATAGCTCCTGAAGGGGTACCAAGGTTCTGACCTAGGCTAAACGACCAAGCATAGATGAAATCAATTAAGGGGGGCCCACGGAGGCCCTCTCCCCACAGGATTTTTTTTAAAAAATATGTGCTTTAATTATGCATTTTACAGCACACATTCTGAGAAAAACAGGAAACAGAACCATACAATGTACAATTGTTTCTCTAGGGATATATGAAATCTATCCATTACATTTCATGACTCATGGGCAGTCATGACTGCTGAATATTTTGAGTGGAGGAGCCTACATTTTTCCTCAGATTAGCAGAAGCGAGTGAGATCCCCTCTGAGCAATCTTTTTAAAATAATGTGCTGAAATTATGACTTTTATAGCACAATTTGTGATATACATGTGATAAAAAAAAAAATTACAATGTACATTTATTTCTCTAGGTGCAGCATGGAAAATATCCAGTACATTTCATGATTCATGGGCAGTCATGCCTGGTGAATTATTTAAGTGGAATGGCCTAAATGTGTTCTTAAATTAGAAATGAGTATGAGCAATCGAGCGTAGCGAGGCAGCCCAGAATAATGAAGGGAGTACCCACAAGATGTGCTGAAATTATTAATTTTGCAGCACGATATTTGACAAAAGTGAGATAAACAATTTGCTCTTGGTTCTCTATGGTAGCACTTGGAAAAATCCAGTGATTAGCATGTCATACTTAGTGCACTTCATAGGAGCCCATTATACCATTTTCATGAGGCTGCATCCATAACCTATCTATGCCAGTACCGGTCACTGTAAATTGCTTGCATGTGGCTGCATCACAACCTATCTATGCCACTATGGCATAGTTAGGTTGTGGCAGCAGTTTCATGCGTGTGATTTAAAGTTAAGATTACTAGAATAGATAGCTTGTGACAGCAGTTTCATGCATGAGATTTAAAGTTCTGGTTGTCTACCTGCTGCAAATCTAACTCAGGATAGCTATAAGGTGTATATTGTATTTTGGTCTAGATCCCACCTAATGAATAGGGTTTCAAACATGTCCCCTGGATTGACGCCATTTGTCATCATATATGTAAAGAGGGTTTCCCCGCGCAATCCTACTGACACATCCACTGCCACTGTAAAGTTGGTGTTGACATCCCTACCACTCCCTTCATTTAACCATCTGGTTATGGCTTGGCCACAGTCTACTTGTATATGGACATCAACATGTGGCTAGCCAATCTAGTAGCTAGTTAGCTATGAAGAGCATTTGCGTATTTGCTTATAAAGAAACCCTACTCTTCACTAGAGTGTGTTTTAAGATCTTTATATTTATTATTTGTAAGCCCTTTACCCCCTCTTCAGTAGCTAAGTAGGTAGAATATTTTGGGGCATAGGAATATTTAAGTTGTTGAGTCCCATCGGGGTGTCAAAATGAAATGATTTTTATCACCTCTACTTCACAGGGTCTTTCCTCCACCCGTTAAGGAGTGTCCTAGACCCGACCCAGTAGAAGCTGTGGTATGAATATAGGTAGAGAAAATCATATACCTGTCACTGTGCATCAGAAGAGAGAGTAGGCAACGTACCCCTGAAGTGGGTCACTGCTCATACTTGTCTACACAGGACTGATTTACTAAAGTCACATATATTTTATTGATTGTTAGCTGCTCAAACATTCTACTAACCCTATACTTATCAAAACATGTATCATATACAATATGTCTATATAAGTACTTCCAATCAATGTCCTTTTCTGACTTGATTATCAATAATGAACACTCAAGGAATACACTTACACTCTCCTGTAAAGTGCAATTTGTTTTATTATGAGAAATAAATAGTAAAGAAAAATTGCAACTATTATTGTATCTACACATAACACACTCAATATGCAAAATGTTATAAATAAATATGCAGCTATCATTGTCATTTGTTGCCTCTATGTCTACTCAAGACCAGGTAACCATTTCAGAAGCATAAAAGCCACTTCAAAAAAAACAACGGACTACCTCATTAGGGCTCACGACACTTCTCCTCTTTCTTAGTGTGATATTAAAGATGGGTAAACAGGCTGTCATACTCACTACTCTCCTCAAAGGGTAAGGAGATGAGTGCTGGAGGCTGGATGCCTGGAGGATCTGCACAGTCCAAGAATAATCCAAAAATATCATACCCACCTATTGAAATCACCATGGTCTCTTAGCAAAAATCTGCCAAAATAGGCAACAATGCCATTGTGCAAGCATGAATAAAGTATGTCCATAGTTTGTGAGCTGATTGCTTCTCTATGCAGCACAGTCAAAAATAGTAGTTCTTCCCAAAGAGCAAGAAGAAAAGTCTTTTTGAGTCTCAGAAGCCCAGACAGCAATTTCAGAGGCTATGAAATCTAGGCAGAAAAAAAGGAGAGATAACCTTCTCTGCCCTCTCTGTTGGCTTGCATGTAGAGTGTGTCCAGTTTGCTATAGGTGTCCTTCCAGCCTCTGTTCTGCCTTGCTGACCTATGCAAACAGCTCTCCCTGTGTGTCTGTGTCCCCACCAGAAGTCCATTTATTATAGCATTGTAGGTTTGTTTACCTAAGCCTGGAGGCCAACTCCTCCTCTTAGCAAGTTGCTTTTTAGCAAGTTGATAAAGGCAAGTTATAAAATTATCTCTAAACCCCATCAGATTTGTTGTCCATTGTAGTCTTAAGAACATTTTTATTGTTTACAGGAACAATTAGAAATATTTACCAAAACAAGCAAAATAATTGGAACACCTCCCACACCATTGGAATACAGAACAGACGTATTGTCATGCAAAGTGCTTTTGTGTTCCAAAACAATAGATAAGTCTGGTGCAACACCCAGACATTGAACTGAACAAGAAACTCTCTTCATAATTGTTAATATATACTCATTGCCTGAATACAAATCAATGCATTTCACTATGTACTTGCCTGGCTGAAACTCAAATCACATAACAGCCCGAACTGGCCAAAACTGACTTGTCACATTTCTTTTAAAAGAAATAACCTGTTAGAAAAATGAACAAATCGAACATTATTTATTTGCGAACCCACACATTTGAATGAACTGCTCTTCTGCTTGATTACTTCCAACCCCTCATTCTTAAGTTTGACTTGCAATTCACTCACCCTGCCCATTTACACCCAACACTTCCATACAAATGGTATGTGTTGCAAAATACTTCCCTGCTTTCAGACTTACAAACCCTATTACAAAGGGGAAAGAGGTGCAATGTTTAAGTTTGATAAATATAGGCAAGTTGTTTGTAGTTGTAATAAAATGTAAAGATAATGTATCTTTTATGTCAAAATATTAAAATTCTGCATGCATTACAATTTACCTGTAAGCATGTACATCTAATGAAATGACAAGAAGGCCCTAAAGTAGGTTGAATTGTGAATGTGTATATTTGTTTGCATGTGTCCATAATCGGGCCAGGAGAAAAGGAAAGGAGGTGGTCAGCATAGTAGGGAAACCACTGTATTTCACAAGAAAACAATCACAAAATAAGTAACTTAGCTTTCATTATTTGCACAGAAGATTTTCTCCAACTTAATTTTAGTTCATTTCAGTTTCTTACCTCGTAAAACATATTTAAATGGACCTACCGATATTTTCAGCCACAAAAGATTTTGTAAATTAGTTTCTATTGGATATATTTACTCAAATTAGTCAAATTCCTTGGCATGAATGTAATTTTTCCTTATAAGTAATTGTGCTGTATTCTAGCTCTAGTTGCTCAAGTGTTATAGTCTACCATCTTGAGATGTGATATGATAAATGTACTTTTACTTCTACCACCAAAGATATTTGCTATCAGTTTAGACTTTTGATTAGCTGGATCACTTTTGCAATATACATTTTTATTATGTTATTTCTAGACAGGATCCTGACAAGGGTCCAGACAGGACCAAAATGCATTGGGCAACTATGTTTACCTTTTGAGTACTGGAGAGAATATTGATTTTTTGATTTTTTGAATTTATATTGCGCATTTCCACAAAGGAACCTATCATAGATCTGCATCTAGGCACAGATAGACTAGTCAATGAGCACTGTTAACTTGCTTACAAGACCCAGAGATTTAGCTGAATAAATATGTTTTTAATTGTTTCCTAAAGATGGCTAGGGAATCAATCTGCCATAATTGTAAATGGAGAGAGTCCCAGACGCGGGCCCTGTAGAGGAAAAATTGCTATCTCCCCAGGTGGTGGTTCTGGTGAGAGGAATTATCTATAAACCTGGTCCAAAAGATTGCAATCTGCGAGTGGGCAGTATTTTACAAGTTTTGGATGTTAGATAGGGCAGTGTAAGGCTGTGGATGTGCTTAAAAACAAGACACAACATTTTAAACTGTATCCGTTGCTGCAGCGGTAGCCTTTGCAGACTTCTACGAAAGCCGGAGATTGTCATCTTCCGTGGCAAAGACAAAATCAGACTCACTGCTGAATTTTGAGCCACCTGAAGGCGCTGAAGTTGATATTGCATGTGCACGGTATTTGACAAAAGTCAGATAAACAATTTGCTGTTGGTTCTCTGTGGTAGCACTTGGAAAAATCCAGTGATTAGCATGTCATACTTAGTGCACTTCATAGGAGCACATTATACCATTTTCATGAGGCTGCATCCATAACCTATATATGCCAGTACCGGTCACTGTAAATGCTGGCATGTGGCTGCATCACAACCTATCTATGCCACTATGGCATAGTTAGGTTGTGGCAGCAGTTTCATGCGTGTGAAAATATCCAAAAATAGTAGTTCTTCCCAAAAAGCAAAACGAAAAGTCTTTTTGAGTCTCAGAAGCCCAGACAGCAATTTCAGAGGCTTTGAAATCTAGGCAGAAAAAGGGAGAGATAACCTTCTCTGCCCTCTCTGTTGGATTGCATATAGAGTGCGTCCAGTTTGCAATAGGTGTCCTTCCAGCCTCCAGTCTGCCTCGCTGACCTATGCAAACAGCTCTCCCTGTGTGTCTGTGTCCCACCAGAAGTCCATTTATTATAGCATTGTAGGTTTGTTTACCTAAGCCTGGCGGCCAACTCCTCCTCTTAGCAAATTGCTTTTTAGCAAGTTGATAAAGACAAGTTATAAAATTATCTCTAAACCCCATCAGATTTGTTGTCCATTGTAGTCTTAAGAACATTTTTTATTGTTTACAGGAACAATTAGAAATATTTACCAAAACAAGCAAAATAATTGGAACACATCCCACACCATTGGAATACAGCAGAGACGTATTGTTATTGCAAAGTGCTTTTGTGTTCCAAAACAATAGATAAGTCTGGTGCAACACTCAGACATTGAACTGAACAAGAAACTCTCTTCATAATTGTTAATATATACTCATTGCCTGAATACAAATCAATGCATTTCACTATGTACTTGCCTGGCTGAAACTCAAATCACATAACAACCTGAACTGGCCAAAACTGACTTGTCACATTTCTTTTAAAAGAAATAACCTGTTAGAAAAATGAACAAATCGAACATTATTTATTTGTGAACCCACACATTTGAATGAACTGCTCTTCTGCCTAATTCACCCTAATATATAACCCCTCCAGAGGCTTTACTGATTACTTCCAACCCCTCATTCTTAAATTTGACTTGCAATTCACTCACCATGCCCATTTACACCCAACACTTCCATACAAATGGTATGCGTTGCAAAATACTTCCCTGCTTTCAGACTTACAAACCCTATTACAAAGGGGAAAGAGGTACAATGTTTAAGTTTGATAAATATAGGCAAGTTGTTTGTAGTGTTAATAAAATGTAAAGATAATGTATCTTTTATGTCAAAATATTAAAATCCTGCATGCATAACAATTTACCTGTAAGCATGTACATCTAATGAAATGACAAGAAGGCCCTAAAGTAGGTTGAATGGTGAATGTGTATGTTTGTTTGCATGTGTCCATAATGGGGCCAGGAGAAAAGGAAAGGAGGTGGTCAGCATAGTAGGGCACCCAGTGTATTTCACAAGGAAACAATCACAAAATAAGTAACTAAACTTTCATTATTTGCATAGAAGATTTTCTCCAACTTAATTTTAGTTCATTTCAGTTTCTTACCTCGTAAAACATATTTAAATGGACCTACCGATATTTTCAGCCACAAAAGATTTTGTAAATTATTTTCTACTGGATATATTTACTCAAATGAGTCAAATTCCTTGGCATGAATGTAATTTTTCCTTATAAGTAATTGTGCTGTATTCTAGCTCTTGTTGCTCAAGTGTTATAGTCTACGATCTTGAGATGTGATATGATAAATGTACATTTACTTCTGCCACCGAAGATATTTCCTATCAGTTTAGACTTATGATTAGCTGGATCACTTTTGCAATATACATTTTTATTATGTTATTTCTAGACAGCATCCTGACAAGGGTCCAGACAGGACCAAAATGCATTGGCCAACTATGTTTACCTTTTGAGTACTGGAGAGAATATTGATTTTTTGATTTTTTGAATTTATATTGCGCATTTCCACAAAGGAACCTATCATAGACCTGCATCTAGGCACAGATAGACTAGTAAATGAGCACTGTTAACTTGCTTACAAGACCCAGAGATTTAGCTGAATAAATATGTTTTTAATTGTTTCCTAAAGATGGCTAGGGAATCAATCTGCCGTAATTGTACAGGGAGAGAGTCCCAGACGCGGGCCCTGGAGAGGAAAAATTGCTATCTCCCCAGGTGGTGTTCTGGAGAGAGGAATTATCTATAAACCTTATCCAAAAGATTGCAATCTGCGAGTGGGCAGTGCTTTACAAGTTTGGGATGTTAGATACGGGAGTGGAAGGCCGTGGATGCGCTTAAAAACAAGACACAACATTTTAAACTGTATCCGTTGCTGCACCGGTAGCCTTTGCAGACTTCAACGAAAGTCGGAGATTGTCATCTTCCATGGTAAAGACAAAATCAGACTCACTGCTGAACTTTGAGCCACCTGAAGGCACCGAAGTTGATATTGCATGTGCACGATATTTGACAAAAGTGAGATAAACAATTTGCTGTTGTTTTTCTATGGTAGCACTTGGAAAAATCCAGTGATTAGCATGTCATACTTAGTGCACTTCATAGGAGCACATTATACCATTTTCATGAGGCTGCATCCATAACGTATCTATGCCAGTACCGGTCACTGTAAATTGCTTGCACGTGGCTGCATCACAACCTATCTATGCCATTATGGCATAGTTCGGTTGTGGCAGCAGTTTCATGTGTGTGAAAATATCCAAAAATAGTAGTTCTTCCCAAAAAGCAAAAAGAAAAGTCTTTTTGAGTCTCAGAAGGTCAGACAGCAATTTCAGAGGCTTTGAAATCTAGGCAGAAAAAAAGGAGAGATAACCTTCTCTGCCCTCTCTGTTGGCTTGCATGTACAGTGTGTCCAGTTTGCTATAGGTGTCCTTCCAGCCTCCGGTCTGCCTCGCTGACCTATGCAAACAGCTCTACCTGTGTGTCTGTGTCCCCACCAGAAGTCCATTTATTATAGCATTGTAGGTTTGTTTACCTAAGCCTGGAGGCCAACTCCTCCTCTTAGCAAGTTGCTTTTTAGCAAGTTGATAAAGGCAAGTTATAAAATTATCTCTAAACCCCATCAGATTTGTTGTCCATTGTAGTCTTAAGAACATTTTTATTGTTTACAGGAACAATTAGAAATATTTACCTAGGAACCTATCATAGACCTGCATCTAGGCACAGATAGACTAGTCAATGAGCACTGTTAACTTGCTTACAAGACCCAGCGATTTAGCTGAATAAATATGTTTTTAATTGTTTACTAAAGATGGCTAGGGAATCAATCTGCCGTAATTGTACAGGGAGAGAGTCCCAGACGCAGGCCCTGCAGAGGAACAATTGCTCTCTCCCCAGGTGGTGGTTCTGGTGAGAGGAACTACCTATAAACCTTGTCCGAAAGATTGCAATCTGCGAGTGGGCAGTGTTTTACAAATTTTGAATGTTAGATAGGGCAGTGGAAGGCTGTGGATGTGCTTAAAAACAAGACACAATATTTTAAACTGTATCCGTTGCTTCATTGGTAGCCTTTGCAGACTTCTACAAAAGTCGGAGATTGTCATCTTCCGTGGTAAAGCCAAAATCAGACTCACTGCTGAATTTTGAGCCACCTGAAGGCGCCGAAGTTGATATTTCGGTATGCTGGACAGCAAGACATTGCAGTAATCAAGTTTGCTATTTGTAAGAGTTCCTACCATCAGAGGCTGGTCATTCTCAGAGATAAATGTTAAGAGTTGTTTAAGAAGTTCAATTGATAATAAAATTGCTTTATCATTTGATTAACTTGGGAGTTGCAGCTAAAACTGGACTGCCATATGCAGCCCAGATTCCTCACTCGCTTACTATATTTGGTTGCAGTTCCAAATAAACCTGGACAGGGGATCAAGGGTAGCAGATTAGCCAATTTCTTCTTTGGGCAAAACACAATAATCTCTGTTTTAGATGGGTTCAGCTGGAGCTTATTTTCCAGCATGCAGGCTTGTATTTTTTCTGCTCACTTTAGAACTCGCCCTAGTGCTTTCAGTGGTTGTTTTAGCTGAACATAAATGTGCATACCATCCGCATATGAATGATACTGCAGATTGAATTGAGTTAAGATATTAAGGAGAATGCGAATATACACATTGAAAAGCAAGGGTGACAGAGACAAGCCCAGTGGTACGCCACATGTTAATGGTAACGCCTCAGAGAGGTAGAGCCCTGCCTTAATCTGTTGAATACGGTCTGACAAAAGACAAAAACGAGGAGAACCATTGAATGGCCTCCTCAGATATATGAGCCACTGTATGCTATCTGGATTTAAGTATTTCAAAATCTACTGTGTTGAAGGCTGCCGACAAGTCGAGCATGACAAGCGTGCTGATATCGCCCGGATCAGCAGCCTCAAACTAATTATCCCAGACAGCCACAAGGGCTGTCTCTGTGCCATGACCTGGCCTAAATCCAGACTGAAAAGAGTCAAGAACATTATTGTTTTCCAAAGATTCTTGCAACTGTAAGGTCACCACTTTTTCCATAACGTCAGCTGGCCATAAAAGGCCCGCAATTGTGCCATAGTTGGACAACACTTTATAGTCGAAGGCAGGTTTCTTTAATAGTGGTGTGAGATATGATTTTTTAATTGTTCTGTACACTACCTTGGATGAATGACATATTCACCAAGCTATGGATATACTTACTGAGAACACCTGCATGTTGTTTAGTGAGATAGGCCGGAATGGGGTCTTAGCTATGGTTGGTAGTTTTCAGGTTCACAATCAATTTCTCAATAATTTCCTCAGTAACTGGTGAAACAATGAACTTTGATAAATTCTTTTGGTTGTCAAACATAGGGCCGATTGTGACCTTGTGTGGAAGGGTCAGACCTTGGGCATCTTTATTAGATCTGATCAGATTTATTTTCTTTGAGAAAAATAATTTAAAATCATCAACCATCTTTTGAGATATAGGCAAGCCAGCGTTAATACAAGATAGGTTGGAGAAATGTTTATGGCCATGAACAGGGCTCTTGGTCTATTATTTTCCAGGTTGATTCTTCTTTGGAGACATACAAATTTGGCCAATACAATGTTGTTCTTATACATTTTTTATGCAAGCTTAGCCTCAGTGGGGGCGAGTTCGGTTCGGGTCCTAAGCCATTTTTTCTCTATTTTGCAGTATAAACTCTTGAGAGTTTTCAAGTTTTCAGTTGTCCACTATACCATTGGTTATTACATTGATTTGCCATTTTAACCTTTTTCAGAGGAGCAGCAGTGCTACAGTTAGTCTGCAGTTGTAGCATCAGATCTGTATATAATACCGTACAGGAAGAATCAGATTGTACCACCAGAAGATTATATGCAAGCTCATTTTCCGAGATGCCACCAAGATCCTTTTTGCAGCAGTGACATTCTGGGGTGGAAGTAACCTTGGTTCTAACTGGGGTATAGTTAGTATCCAAAGTAAAATGTACCAAATAATGCTCTGACCAGCTAACTGGTTCATTGCCAACATGGTGTAGATTTAAGCCTCTGGACAATATAGAGTCCAGGCAGTGTCCATTTTTATGTGACACTAGCTCTGAGAGAAGGTGGATATTGTGTGTTCCGAGAATATACATTAAGTGTTTGCAATCAGCGTCATTATACTTAATGCTCCAAATATTTAGATCTCCAACGATAATTAAATTGGGGTGGCAGACTGCTTCTGCCCCTAGATAGGCGCCCATGTTGTCTAGAAAAAGGCTAGCAGATCCTGGGGGTCTCCAGCATAGAATTAGTTTTCATGAATTATTGGGAGTAAACTGACACGTACAGGACAGTATCTGGGATATAGTATCCCAATATATAGTTTAAAGTTCAGTAGATCAAGAATTGTTTTATATATAATAGCCACTCCACCTCCCTTTGTTCCCTGTTGAGCCATTTAATCTGATAATTATCCTGCACAAGCAGGTGAAAGGAAGACATAAATGTTGGGGTGAGTCAGGACTTAGCAATAAAAAAGATATTGCAGGATATTGCAATAAAAACACTTGGATGAACATTTGATAAAGCATCAAGTGATGTATATCAGCACCAGTTTGTTGTAGTATTTATTACTGCGGTATAGTTAGTTCTGGGTGAGCTTTCCTCGGTTTCATTCAGTTGGTTTTAAGACCATTTTCAGCAAAATGGTTTTCAAGAGAGCTAGGTAATTAAAATGTAGAGCGGCATAGACAATTACATGATTAACAAATACAATGATTTTAGTTTGCATTTCATTGAAATGTATTTAGATTTAATGAAATTAACGGAGTTCGAGTTCGTCTATTTCTTCTGTGCTAATTAGAAAAAGCACAAAAAAAGCCCGTTTTTCCTGGCAACTTCAAACCAAAGCTGGATGTGCACTCATAAGTACTGTGGCCTCATTTTAAAAGTGTCCCTTGTTGATTAGTTAACGAAAGCAAATGATATCCACTTCACGGGCAATAACTATAACATTTTAACCTATTTCCTTCCTATTGCCTCCATTCCCTGATCACCTTGTGCTTCACTTGCTTTTGCTCCTTTTCCCTTCTTGATCCTTACCACTGAAACTATTTTCTTCCAAAGTTAAAGATTCCTCTACTATCCACTCCTTTAAATCTGGACTAAAGTGCCACCTCGTCAACCTACAAGGCTGCTTAATGTCACAGGTTCTATGTTCTTTCATCAACGGCTATTTTTTCAACAGGTTTTTTACGAACATTTTTCGATAAAAAAAACCCACTGAAAATGTTTTCTTTTTTATTTTGGTGGGTTCCCCCCAATTAAACCCTCACCTATTGTTGTTTTACTATTCCCGACCCACCCAACCCTTTATATGCCCTTTCCCACCCCCCTATAATTTTCAATGGGTTTTTTCGGCAAAACATTTTAGTTAAAAACCCCATCAAAAAAATAGCCGTTGATGAAAGAACGGTGCACACTTTCACATTAATAGTCCTCCCTAACAACCATCCACACAACTCCATTGTAGATCGTACTTTGGGCATACCCAATCCCCTCTGACTACTGTCTGTAATGTTGTCTTGTCCGCGATTTTGGTACCATGCATTGCCCATCATCTACTGGCCAAATGCTCAGTACCTGTGTCTCTGATGTACAGCACATCATTCAATAATTCAGTGTTGACTGCTGTTTTCTCTTGTAAGTGGTACTGGATAAACACCTTGTCCCCTTAGCAACATACTAAGGAACATAGATAACAAAGAAACCAATTACAGTAATTTCAGGTACAATACAATCACGACCTCAGATGATGTCACAAGTTGGACCCATCGTAGAACACTTCTAACATTATCAGCTGCATGGACTATGTATGAAAAGACATAAGATGTGACATGGTGAGAGTTAGTCACCAAGTGACCCACAGAAGCATCTGTCGACTATGCCAGAAAAAGGACTGCGGTCTGGCTTTCTTACGCTTTCCCCCATCATGTGCCCTTCACCCATGCAATTCAGATGGCACTCAAATTGTACTGTGTGACAATGTTTCTTACTGGTTTATGATGTGCATTCTTTGTTTTACTCCCCAGAATGCTGCCTTGACCTCAGTGCTATACGGGCCCCCCAATCACAATGAGCAGTGCCCCTCTGTCCCCAAGGCCTATCCATCAACTAACAAACGCCTTAAATAAACGCATTTAATTAAAAGCGAGAGTGTGACCATATATTTTACATCAGGTTCCATGCTACAACCTTCTTAATTATAATTTGATAAGGTGCATTATCTCCAGCAATATTTAGAAGTCTTCCTTGCAGATCGAGGTTATTTTTTCTATGGAAAAAAACAAGATGTGAAGATTACAAAGTCGCACGCTAAAGTCAGGGGTCTGGAAGCAGAGGGCAGATGTGCTGGGAATTACCTGTGAAGTTGCTTTGCTGAGCATGGATTCTCTCCCCGGAGGATGACACACTTAGTACAAATATTAGACAAGGTTACTTCCACTGGAATAGCCCTGGAGATGTGCATAGCATTTTGACAAAGATTGATAGCTTGCAGTGAAGCGTTGCCACCACGTTTATAGTTCAACCTGTCCTTTGAGCAGAGTGTAATGAGTCCTTCGAATCACTGTTTTCTCAGTCATGTTTATTTCCAAGAAACCGGAGGAGTAAAGGAAAACTGAGGTTCTTAAAACCAGATAAAATGTTTCATACTTTATATATTCCATTGAACTCTTGAATGTGCACTTGTTTAAAGTGCTCTACTACCAAATGAAAGGCCTATTCACATTTTCAAGTAGACACCATAACGTGTGGCAGCAGTGCTGTCTTGGTCGTCTAGCCACAGAGCTGATATACTGGAGTAAATATGCTATAGTAATTATGGAAATCATTTCGCCTCCGAGGAACGGAAAATGCAGAACCTCCAGAATAGTGTGGCTGCTTCTGTGGCTGCTACTCGGTTCAGTGTGGAACACAGGTTCTTTGCATGCAGCGAGAAGCTCATTTTAATACTGAAGCAGAATCCCTCCAGATTGGTGTGGCCACTTCTGTGGCTTCTACTGGGGACAGTTCAGTGGTATTGTTGTTGTGATCTACCGTACAGAGATGTGGAACACAGGTTCTCTGCATGCAGAGAGAAGCTCATTTTAATACTGAAGAGGAATCCCTCCAGAATAGTGTGGCCGCTTCTGTGGCTGCTGCTCGAGACAGTTCAGTGGTATTGTTCTTGTGATCTACCGTACAGGGATGTGGAACACAGGTTCTCTGCATTCAGAGAGAAGCTCATTCTAATACTGAAGTGGAACCCCTCCTGAATAGTGTGGCTGCTTCTGTGGCTACTACTCGGGACAATTCAGTGGTATTGTTCTTGTGATCTACCCTAAGGGATGTGGAACATAGGTTCTCTTCACGCAGAGAGAATTTGTGGCCAGGCATCTTATTAAGGTCGGGCTAAAAAACGGTGGTGTGGAAGGTTCCCAGAGCAACTCCAGTGGTACAGATTCATTCAAAACCTTCCATCCATCACTTTTGTGGTCACATCTTATTAAGGTCACCACCAACCCGCCTGTTCCAGGTTCATGTGTGGAATGATCATGTTCTCTTCACCGTGCTGCGAGGTGGAGAGAGAGAAGAAAAACACTTGCCTTTTCGTTTAGTTTCTCCTGCTGCTGGGAGCTCCCCATCCCCCACTCCACATCGATTGCAAGCTTTGTATTAAAGTGGGTCTGAGCCGGACGGAGGGGATCCGCGGTGAAAAGAAAATCACCGAAGAATGTAAAGTTGGTGTGAGACCAGCAGAGGGAGATCAATTGAAAGCTTTGTGTTAAAGTGGGTCTGAGCCTGACAGAGCAGGATCCGGGCTGAACAGAAAATGACTGGAGAATTTGTACAAAGGAATGGTATTTTGACAAGACACCAATAGGACTGCGTTATTATTATTTGATGTTCGTAGCTTGCTCTCATCTTTATATTTAGGTGTAGTTTAGACAATATCAATAGGCATTTTTCAAACCCATTGAAGTTCAAAAAACACCCTTGAACTGTTATCACTTGTGTCTGTCTTACTGTTTGATAATATGCCTTCCTTACAACACAAATTGTGTTTAAATCAGTTAGTTTGATTTCCATTGCAAAGGGCTTTCCCATTCAAGCATAGCATAAGCACGTGCCCTTTCAGTGCATTCGATGTTTGCTTTGTTGCAAGCATATAACATAGCATGCTATAACTCTGGTTGTCCCTTGAAATGGCGATCTCATCAACTACTTTGGCTCTAGGTTATCTTAGAACAAGGGTCCGCCAGATGTTTTGGACTGCAACTCCCATCAGTCCTAGCCAGTATAGCTGATGGTGAGGGATCATGTCCGTTGCAGTGCAAAACCTCTGGAGAGCTGCAGATTGCAGACTCATGTTTTAGAGACACAACCAATACAGTTGTGTGAGACACAGTCTCTCATTTTGCAAGTTGGGATCTTCTTGTCAATCAGCAGTGGTGGAAGCATCTGCATCTGCATGTCCTGCCCAAACCACACACAGGCTCGATGTTCACAGGCACAAACGGATTGAGGCGCATTCTTGGTTCAGAGGTTAGGACACGTGCCTGGGACCCTCTCTATTAACTGGCACAATGCCGTATTGGTTCCACCCCCACCATCGTAAACACTATTATTCCTTTTTGTTTTGTTTTTGGGGTTTCATTTTAAAGGCATGGTAAAGAGTGTTTACCAGTGGTCAGGTGAGATTTATTTGAATTCTAAATGTTTAGAATTGAAATAAGAGAGAGAGAGAGAGAGAGAGAGGCAGGCGCCCCTCTCTCGAAAGAACAAGGCATGATAACCTGTTCAGTGGTTATTAACAACATTGAGAGTTCGCAGCTATTGCTTTTTGCTCACTGTACCTTCACAGATGGGAAATATCCATTTGCATATCAGTCTTTGCCCCGCCCACAAGGGCAGTCCAGCCTCACTGATGATGCCCAACAAGGCTGAAACATGTGTATGGGGTTGCTGGTGGTACTCTTGTTCAGAGAGGAATTGCCATAGCATTTCGGTGCTGGACTGCCCATATGGGCGGGACAAAGACTGATATGTAAATGATATTTCCCATCTGTGAAAGGTACAGTGAGCAGAAAGCAGATGGCTGCGAACTCTCAATGTGGTTTACAACCACTGAACAGGTTATCATGCCTTGTTCTTCCGAGAGAGGGGCGCCTGCTACCTTTGTTGAATTCTTTGAAGGAACTTGGGGTTGGTCACCCTAGGTTACCTGGGGGCAACCAGACATGGACTCCCTGCTCACTGTGCTTAGAGAGGCTCAGTTTCACCTCACTGATGATGCCCAACAAGGCTGAAACACGTGTATGGGGTTGCTGGTGGTACTCTTGTTCAGAGAGGAATTGCCATAGCATTTCGGTGCTGGACTGCCCATGTGGGCGGGACAAAGACTGATATGCAAATGGATATTTCCCATCTGTGAAAGGTACAGTGAGCAAAAAGCAGATGGCTGCGAACTCTCAATGTGGTTTACAACCACTGAACAGGTTATCATGCCTTGTTCTTCCGAGAGAAGGGCGCCTGCTACCTTTGTTGACGTCTAAAATATGACATGAATAAATTCCATATATGTACTTGCTTTAGTGCTGCATAGAAAGAAGTACCAATGGTCATGGGTTTCCTCTTCAGCCACCAACAACCTATGAAAAAGGAAAAACTAAAAGCTTGTGAAAATCCCATTACTACGAAAATGTAAAAGATATGAATCAATCTAAACCCAGGGTGAAGAAGTATGGAAAAAGCAATAACAATCTACCTGGCCGGGCCCGATCTTCCATCCACCAGATGTGTCTATGAGATTACCTATCCTGCTAAGAAGAAGTACAAGGGGAGCACACGCTTTGATGTACGCTAGGTCCAAATTTCCACCAAAAATGAGCTCAGTGTGTGCCTTACACCAGTCAACACCTAAGAAGCTGCCCTGACAAAAATACCATGTCCACTCTAAAACCTATTTAAAAGCTTGGAACAAAGTGAAAATGGTAAATATGGTCATGAATTTGTTGGGGAGAAGCTGGACCCCCACCAGGGCTGTGGGGCCCAGCAGCCATACCCTCACCAGCTATGGGAGACCCCAACACCTCCCATATGGCCCACAGAAAAGCAACAGAGACCCCAGCAGGCAGCCACATGTTCCAAACTGCGTTTATTTCTGGGCAGCAAAAAAGAAAAAAACATGCAGAGCATCGTGCACATCGAGACTTCAGGCGCCGTCTCTCCCGGGGCTGGCTTGCAAGCCAGCTTTGTAATCACACTGCAGGCTGACCTCACAGAATTGGATCAGCTCCCAGAAACCTATATCCTCCTGTTATTGGCTGCTAAGTAATAGGTTACCTATGCAGTCCTTATAGAGAGCCTGATAATTGGATGTTAGACTTTTGCGTCAGTGGGTTGGTTTAGCTGTGCCAGCCCACCATTACCTAATTCTAGCTTGGTGCATTATGAATTTGTTCCCATAACTTTTTTAGCTGAAACAGGTTTTTTCGCACCTGAGCTCTGAGCGCTCATTGGCCAGGGCTGAGCCATTCTTGTTACAATTATGTTTCAAATGTTGTGCGAGTCTTTGTGAAAATGTCTTTCTTTCCCAGAAAGAAAAGAAAAAAAACACACTGGGTTGCCGTGGCTTACTCGCATTTGTGGAGAACTAAAAAATGTTTGTCTGCAGAAAGCAATGTTATCTGACTGCGCGACCTTGGCTGCTCATGGGTTTGCGAGAAGTATTGGTAAAGGCATCTGCAGCTAGTGTTCAGTGAGAGAAATGATCTTAGCTGTAATTTTCCTGAAACATGGCTTTACACTGTGCAATTAGACCATGTTAATTCATATAGGCATTTGCAAGCCTTTAAACAGGGATTTTTGTGTTTGTAGATTGTGATATTGCTGCATTGATTGTAAAGTAGCATGGTAGTTGCACTGTTGGTGAAGTGGGTGTCTTTCAGCATATTTGTCACCCATGGGTGTGCTGGGGCCTGGTTCAAATGATAAGTGCGCTCCTTGTTTTTCCTGCTGTTCTTCTGTATATGCGCCTGGGGTGAGGGGGCATGGGTTTGATCTCAATTTTCCCTCTTCAGTCCCCCCTCTGGTCGACTTTGTCGACCACACCAACAAGCAACATTCACCTCCTTCAAGTCTGCATATCTTTGTCAATTCCTTGAAGTGTCCATAATTGATCGCATTGTTGTTGATGGACAGCACATATAGGAGTGTTCTTCTTCTGTGTTCCACCACACTCACTTCCCTTCATACTTTCTCTGATCACAGGGAGTGGCCACCTTTAGTACTGCTGGAACCATGTCGCACACCGCTATCTTCTCCCTTAGTCCGGCTCTTCCTTTCACCATGTCTCTTATTTGCATTCCGATGTCTTCTTCTGTTGTTCTCTCACATCTTGCAACGTATCTTGGTCTCGCACGACAAGTAATCCCCCCTATTTTCACTCCTCTGTCTGTTTCTCTTCTTCCTTTGTATTCCATCTTGGTGAATGTGTCATTCTTCACATCTTCCATGGACATCACCAACAAGGGCATGCTGATGCGCACCAACGAACAGTCTCCTCCCCAATTCGGTGGTAGTTTCTCTTGAGCTTTAGATGCATGTGCTCAATAGTAGTCCATAAGCAGTGATGTTCCTGCTCTCATCTCCCTACTTCTCTCAACCTTCTTGCATCCAACATGATTGTCCACTTCTTGTCACTGTTGTGCTGGTAACATAAGGCTGGTACCTTGATATTATACGTCATTCTTCATTCTCCACCCAAGTGACCACCTTTGCTCTTTTGTCTCACTCCGTTAGGCACTTATCATATTTTTGTCTCTTTTTTTTCTTCTTCTCTCTTGTTTTTTCTTTCTTCTTTTATTATTTATTTATTTATTTATTTATTCCTTCCTTTGTTTTTTTTTCTCTTACAGCTTGCTCACTGGTGCATTTGCTTGTTGTTTCTTCTCTCTCTGGTCACTTGCCACATACAGTTGTTCTTAAATAAGCTGCTATATGTAATCATCTTCCATAGGGGATTACCCCCCCTTTTTTTTCATCAATCTCAATGATGCTGTCTTCCCTTGCAATCTTCTTCACACCTTGGGATACATGGGCGTCGTGCTCTGCTGTAGTAATTTCTGTTGTAATCAATTCTCTCACGGCATATGTTAAAGAGCAGTCAGGACAGCTCTCTCCAGTGGTGTCCCTACCAATTTTGTACATGTGTGCATGTTGTTGGTCACTTCTGCTATGTGTGTTATGTGTATGTTTTACTCCCTTTGTGTCTGCCCTTACCTCTCCTTACTTTAGCAGCAGATTTTCCTCACCCACTGACGCCGTAAGTCTTCCTGCTTAGGTTAGGGAATGTTAGCAGGGGATACAGCGGTAATGCTCACTATTACATATAATTTTCAAATTACCACCCCCATTATTTCGTTCATCATTAATAGTCCCATTGTGAAGGTAAAAGTCCTTATTTGCTTGCCCATAACCACTTACGCTGCTGGGTCCTTGCAGCTGATGAGATGATAAAGTTGCCCGCCTGAAAATCGCAAGCATGGCGTTAATACGTTAGTACTTGTTAGTAACCTCAAGCTCCGCGAATCACTAAGGACAAAAATTAACCTCCCCCTGGACATTTCGTGTTTTCAAAATTTCTGAATATGGGTAGGGAAAATCTTGGGCTGTTTATTCAATGGAAGCAAGGATATATACTTCAGAGAAACGTGCTCTAAGGGGTCTGAGGTTCCTGATAGGGTGGGCAATTGAGTAGGGAATGCTTCACGATGGTTTAATGAGTAGGCCTCAGGGTTACTAATGGAAGATAACATTAAGGAAATGTCCTACACATTTCTAACAGCATACATACGCAACAACCTGCATGTGCGGGGAAAAGAGAAGGAACAAAACAGTGATACAGCTGTAGGTGCACAAAATGTAATATGAAACTCAATTAATCTTTAGACATGCGTGTGTCGGTCCCTATTCTAGTTGCTAGTGTGCGTTGGACCTGAGGATGGCCATATTTCCCTAACTCGGGAGTATTCGTGCTATTTTGCAGTTCATGAAAATCTCTTGCGTTGGCCCTGTTGATCGTTGCTCCCTCGTTGCCAGGGTGGCCACCGCTTTGTAGGGCTTGACGCCTCACACATCTAACAAAGTCTGTCAGGAGGGGAAAATGTCCCACTGTAGTCCGTAGCCATTGGGTGTTAGTTGTCCGTTGTCTTCAGGCCTGCCCTGGGTCCTTTATATCTGGCGAGAAATGAAATGGAAGCGCTTGAGACCTGAGGATTTACATATTCTTCAATTTCTTGACCTAACCTCTATGCACTACGCTTGCACTATTCAGTGTCCTAGTGGGAGGAGCCAATGGTACATTTATGCACCATCCTGTCACCACCTGGTGGCGTTCAATGATGGTCTGACCGTAACTTGTTGCACTATTCGTAATGTACCCGGAAAATGGGTAGGCACTTAATTTATGTGAAGATACTCATTACACACTTGGATCATATATACGCAATTTAGGTGCTAGTGTACAAATGGGCCTTTGGATCTTTATATTTACTGTGCTTTTGTTGTAAACTATTTATAGTGTGTGCCTTTGTCCCGTGGGGCATCAGGCAGTGACAAGCTAAACAGTGAAACATCAGGGTGGTAAATTTGTCATATAAGGTGGATGTGTTTCTAAATTAAGTGGACCATGTTACTAAGTTAAGATAATCGCAGGGTTTTAAAATCTTTTTTTCTATGGCTCCTCTTTCAACTTCTCAGGGCGTGTCTCGCAGTGAACTGCATGCACGTTAAGCTGGTACTAATGAAATTCGCTACCAATTATTCGCTACCTATCCCTCCCCACTCTTTGTATTTATTTGCTTCCTCTTTTCTTTCAAACCCACCGTCACAATTTACTCCCATGCTATCTATCCCACCCCATGTCTACTTGTTAAACCCTACCTACTCTGTTAATTACTCATTTAGTCTAGTATTTTATTACTCCACTACTTTAATTACTGTTACATTTAACAATATATTTCTCCCCCCCATTATCTGCTCTCAAATTTTAATACAACCATTATTCTCCAGTTCGTGCAGCAATGACCTCTTTCCCTATGTGTGTTGGCTAATACATTTGTGACAGTACTGTGTTCAAAAGCGCTAGTGGCATTACTATTTGCACTGTTATTTTGTCGCCAAATTCATTCTCTTGGGAACATGGATCATCCACCTTTTACCCCTATTTCTCTCCTCCCGTGGTGAACCGTCAATGAAATGTACGCCCCCCCTCAAGTGCACCTTCCTCCACCTTGTGTGTCTCATTTAATTGTTGTGTTATTCGTGTATGCACGAGCCCAGTCTCCTCGCTGAAAGATGTATGCTCAGAATGTAGATAAATGTAATCTCTTGTTATGCGCTATCTCTATGCACCCCCCCTCTGTACCGTGCACCCCCACTATTCTTAAACAATCTTCCTTACTTTCAACATGTGTATACCTGGTGTTTAACAAGTTATGGCTTTCTCTGTTAATAAGGTGGTCATATCCACATTGCCCATGATGTCACAAATGTCTCTTCCCTAATGCATGGCCTAGTCGCCCCACTGTCACCCAGAAAAGAAAATATTTTGATACCTATCACCACCCCTTTGCAATTGTCCTCTGCATTATTGAGTGTGCGTGAGTGTGTGTGTCGGCGTGCGTCTTGTCCGCTCTGTCGGGGAGGTGGAGCATGAGTGTGTGTGGCAGAGTGAGTCAAATCAAGTTTGTCTTGGGCTGTCCTATTAGGGGTATAATGTCAATCTATGTCCTTTGAAAGGTTTGTTCCCCATCAGGAAGACCCCTCCAAGTCATGTAACCAGTACCGTTGCTATTGTGTCAGTGTTCTGTATGGGTGCTTACTGCTGTGCAATGCCCCTGGGTTGTAATTCTTGTCAGTCCTGGGGTAATGGTGCTGTCATTTGTTGTGTCTGTACATGTAGTGGTGACAGTGCCTGCGTTGGTGCTTGTGGTGTCTGCTGAAATGATCCCGTCCTGCCCCATGTATCCTCCCCACATGGGCGGTACATATTGTGGTGGTTGTTGATACTGCTATTGTGATGCTTGTGCGTGTTTGTTGAGGCTGTCTTTAACCGCCCCTCCCATTGCATACTTTTATAATTTATTTTGTGCGATTTGTCCTCATCTCCCTTTCTCTGCCTCTGCCGTTTTTTTTTTTTTAACCGTGTTGTCTTGCCACAATCTACAATGCACACAATCAATGTCTAGCGCGCTATACTTCCTTCCTCCCTTCCATAGCCCTTTGCATGCTGCACCACCCCTTACTGATCCTCTATCATGTTTGGCTGTGTTGTCTCGTTCAGTCCTTCTCTCCTCCTCCCATCACTTCCTTTCTTATTCCAGTGCAACCCACTCACTGGCCACTTTTATCGCCCGCTCATCCTCCTGCTTTTCTACCCATTTCCTTGCATTCTACCCCTTCTCCACGCTTTTTTCCCATAATCTCTCTCTCATCCTTCCTCCTCCAGTCCCTTTCTTCCCTTTCCAGTTCCCCCGCTATGTTGCTATTGTTACTCCTTGCACCTCCCCCATTATCTTCCCTTTAAATTTAATTCCTCTGTACCTGTGGCTTCAAATCTGCTTTCATGCACTGCAGCCCTCCCTTGCTCGCTCCTGTGCTGCTAGTGGGTTGTTCTGCACCTTCCTGTTTGTTCTATTTAGTGTATTGTGATTGTGTATGTGTGTGTGGTGTTTAAATGTCCTTCTGCTGTTTTCAGTTCTCTCATGCAATTCATTCCTTGCTTACCATCTGTGTCATCAAATATTACACTCCCGGAGGTGCAGAAGGGTGAGTCCCCTTTTCCCTCTGCACATGCTGGTTCAGCATCAGCTGGCCCCTCGCATCTTCCGTTTTCTTCGTGCACACAGTTCAACTGTAGCCAGGTGCTTTTTCCCCAGCTTCTTCCCTGTGTAAATGCTATGCATATGTGTCATTAGCCATTGCTGCACGCTTCTGGAGACGCTGCCTGTGGGCAGCCATGGTTTTATTTATTTACCTTCAGTACTTTTGAATCTTTGCACACTATGTTTTACTAACTTATTTTGGCATGTAAGCTGTGTGCTACACAGCAGGTGAAGGGGAGTCATTTCTCTATTGTGTGATACATTTTACCTCACCTCAGTTTGAATATTTCGATAGTCTGCTATCCAGGGAGCAAAAGTTAGAAGATAATTGAACATATTTTCGATTTCTGTGAGCCTTCTTGGCTCAGCACCTTAGCCAGTGCACTCCACGTGCAGCCCATCTTCACCAAACCATTGCCTTCTCCAGCACACCCCCATAATCTTGCGCATGTGTCTTCCACACACCGCCTCTGGATCACCTCTTCTTCTTTTCCAAAACCACACCACTATCTCCTCACCATCAAAATCAGATTCCTATGTATCAATCCAAAGGTGACGTCACCAAGCTAAAAACACAATACAAATGAACATACAAATGTGCATACACAGAACAATAACCCATTGCTTCCAACCCCACAAATATCCCAAAATAAAACCCCACAATCCCCACAGCTGTCTTCCTGTTTTAACTGGAACAAGGTAAACCACAATAAAACTCTTATAATTGGACTACGCACACTGCGTCGCCTCACGTGTGACACGTCCCTCACCAGGGGAGCTTAACCAGTCAATTATCTTCCGCACTCGGGAACAATCTAGCTACCTCCTGCGAGGAAACATCATCCACTCACTGAACTAAAACACTCAATTAGCAGGGAACCTCATCTACTCATTGATCTACAACGTCAATTCATAGGAAGTCCACACCCCGTACATGAAATCGCCATCCGGACCAACCAGCGCGGCACTCCTTTCTATATGTGGGGAGTCACTACCCCACCCAATATCCTCATAAACACAAGAAGGGACCACTGCCACCGCTCCAGTCCCGACTACAATTCACGTGCCGATCACCACCAATGCACCGAATTTTGCGACAATGTACAATCACCGACCACCCAATTGAAAATGCCTCCCCCCAGTTTCTACCCAAACAAAAGAACTTAACATTTCTGCAACATACTGATCAACAATATATTATAATACTG
Organism: Ambystoma mexicanum; assembly: GCF_040938575.1. Taxonomy (NCBI): domain Eukaryota; kingdom Metazoa; phylum Chordata; class Amphibia; order Caudata; family Ambystomatidae; genus Ambystoma; species Ambystoma mexicanum. Next base: position 738,978,791 of record NC_090941.1, on the reverse strand, counting down.
GAAACATTTCCCCCCCCAAAGCCCATGTTGCTGGTTGACTTACATTTCCTATGCTGCACTGGCACTTGCTCTGCTACTGGACACCCCCTCAAGGCGCTTCACCAGACCCCTTCTTCTGCAGGGCTCTCACCTGCCCTCAAGCGGGGTATTTCCAAGTGGCCACCGATGCCTTAAGCCGGTTACACGTTTTCCGGTGGTCTTCAGGTGCAGGCAAGGGTCCCACAGCTTCCTTGAGTCGGCGGCAGGGAGGGCAGTTCAACGCAGGGCTTGCACAGGCAGTGCTCATTCACCCATGTTACAATGAGCAATGAGCCTCAGAGAGGGCACCAACTTGTTGGGGAGAAGCTGGACCCCCACTAGGGCTGTGGGGCCCAGCAGCCATACCCTCACCAGCTATGGGAGACCCCAACACCTCCCATATGGCCCACAGAAATGCAACAGAGACCCCAGCAGGCAGCCACATGTTCCAAACTGCGTTTATTTCTGGCCAGCAAAAAAGAAAACAACACACAGAGTGTCGTGCACATCGAGAGTTCAGGCACCGTCTCCCCCGGGGCTGGCTTGCAAGCCAGCTTTGTAATCACACTGCAGGCTGACCTCACAGAATTGGATCAGCTCCCAGAAACCTATATCCTCCTGTTATTGGCTGCTAAGTAATAGGTTACCTATGCAGTCCTTATAAAGAGCCTGATAATTGGATGTTAGACTTTTGCGTCAGTGGGTTGGTTTAGCTGTGCCAGACCACCATTACCTAATTCTAGCTTGTTGCATTATGAATTTGTTCCCCTAACTTTTTAGCTGAAACAGGTTTTTTCGCCCCTGAGCTCTGAGCGCTCATTGGCCAGGGCTGAGCCATTCTTGTTACAATTATGTTTCAAATGTTGTGCGAGTCTTTGTGAAAATGTCTTTCTTTCCCAGAAAGAAAAGAAAAAAAACACACTGGGTTGCCATGGCTTACTCGCATTTATGGAGAACTAAAAAATGTTTGTCTGCAGAAAGCAATGTTATCTGACTGCGCGACCTTGGCTGCTCATGGGTTTGCGAGGAGTATTGGTAAAGGCATCTGCAGCTAGTGTTCAGTGAGAGAAATGAACTTAGCTGTAATTTTCCTGAAACATGGCTTTACACTGTGCAATTAGACCATGTTAATTCATATAGGCATTTGCAAGCCTTTAAACAGGGATTTTTGTGTTTGTAGATTGTGATATTGCTGCATTGATTGTAATGTAGCATGGAAGTTGCACTGTTGGTGAAGTGGGTGTCTTTCAGCATATGTGTCACCCATGGGTGCACTGGGGCCTGGTTCAAATGATAAGTGCGCTCCTTGTTCTTCCTGCTGTTCTTCTGTATATGCGCCTGGGGTAAGGGGGCATGGGTTTGATCTCAATTTTCCCTCTTCAAATTCTTCAAAATTCTAGAGGCAGGAATGAAAATAATAATTGAGAAAATCTAAAACGTACATCACCAGTCAGTTGGTATTCTGCTGGACCCATCGATTTCAATTCTAGCTCTATTCCGGAGCTGCTCATTCGTTGTCCAAGATTCTCTGCCTATAACCTCACCCCTAGTACAGTGCTTCATATAGTTTTGAAGGTTTGCAATGGGTCTTATCATATAATGTCCTGCAGCTTACCTTGACTTTCTCTTTGTGGAGTGTCATAGCTTCTTATAAGGGTTCCTCCTACAAGTGAGACAGAATGCCACCTCAGGTCTGACTATATAAGGGCCCCACTTTTTGCAATTGAAATATTTTTAAACAACAGTTTCTGATCTGGTTTATACTATATAAATGACTTTGGGCCTTTATGTGAAATTCTTGTTGGGTCTACTCGCTATAACGGCTCAATGTTGAATATGCTGCAAACATGAAATGTTGATTAGCTGAAAATAGTCTAAAATCTTACGTTTTTTTCAAGTGTAAATACTGGCAAGCTTCTGTTGCTCACAGCGACTTGGCTGCAATGTCAAAAATGAAAAAGGCCTATGATGCACGCTTTCAAGAATCGCCTTTTTGGATGTAAAGTGCACTCATTTTATTTAAAAAGCAGATTTCTTTATAACATTTATAATATTAATTCTGATTTTTTGCTGTTTAGGAACAAATGCACATTAGCACACACCATGGCTTGTAATTAAGTGCATGCCACATTGCAAAACAGCAAATCAGAGGAAGGCAATGTGTAAATACAACTTCCATTTCTAGTATGAACAACATTGCTAGCGCAGCGTGTGTTTAAAAACTACTGCTCGTTAAACATGTGTAACCCAGCAGTAACAGCATTGACAAAGCATTACATAGCTTGCTAACTATTTAATCACTTTTCTTATATGATTCTTATGCTATTGATGACCGCCCCTCATGTCTATAAAACCAAGCCATGGAAAGGTAAAACCTGTCATGATCCTTGAAACTGAGAGAAAAGAGAGACAAGAGGAAAAAGGCAACATATTCAATGTAGGAAAAAAAAATGTAAGTCTTCCACTAGCTACAGAGGAAACTCTATACATATATCCTTTGTTAAGAAACGTGAGAGGAGCAACAAAGTTTGTGGATTGCAAGTGGGTAGTGAGTAAAACTCCGACTGAGATGAGTATACAAGGCTCTTGTCCAAAATATGCTGATGATTATCCTGTCAATCTCTTATAGGATAGTCAAATGGCCAAGTGGCATTGTACTCAATGAATATTTCCAGGCACATTTCCAGACACATGTTGAAGAAGACTGTGATAGCTCATCACTCATTATTCCCGCATGTATACATGATTTTGAACTAGTGTCATTTCGATATGTATTGTGTCTGATTATGAATACATGCACCTGAGTGATTGACATCATGAGTGAGGTCATGGTGCTGGTGACATGTGGAAGTCTGGGTGATGATCAAGCAAGAGTGTTCTTTGAATGCCATCTGGGGGCCTGGATGTCTGCTTGCGAGAATGGGCTCTTGCATGCTATTATTTTCCTGATGAACCTGATGATATCGGATGAACTGCTGCAACTAAAAAAAAAATAAGGAAGTTCCTTGTATCCTTTTATATGCTGTGGGATGCTCCCTCAGCCATAAACCTTCTACTTTGATTGTATACCACAGTGGTGACGAGTTCATCAAATCCAAGGCCTTCAGAAGATGTGTTGTGGTATCAACCACTTAGGTATGCAGCTGAGATAAGCCCTCAAGATAAGGCCAACCTTGCAACCTGTGCCTTATTGCGGCATTAAACTCAAAGGTGCTAAGGTTGTTTGTCCCTATTAAGACTTTGAGCTAATTATGATCGTGCTGTCATTTCTTCATACTGTGTGAAGCGCGTGTCGAGCGCCTTTAACATTTTGTCTACCTCCGTCGTTCCACAAATGAAAACTGTCAGTCTGAGTGACTTCAGTGACTGAATTCTTAATCTCTCACTAGCACATCGCACAACATATTGGACTATATGAATACTGGCCTGTGTGATAATGCCAACACAATGGCACTCCTCACATTGGGTTGTATGGCTTGTTGTGCCTTCCCGGCACTTACCATGTTGGTCTTGCATTCTGAGGTCTTAGCACACAGCTTCCTGTTTCATTCAGACGATGCATGCGGATGCTGCACATGCGCTGAGTTTCTCAGTGATGATAAGCTGGAATGGAACCATTGACATGCACATACTCACTTCAGAGTTGCTGTGTGGTTGCTGATGAAGATACTGCTCATGCTTTTGTATTGGTAAGCCAGATTTGAAGGACTTTCACTGGTTGCAGAGGCAATTACTCCATGCCTCTTATCTTATCATGAAGAGCAAGGTGTATCACGGCTGCCCCTGCAGCCCACATTCATCTGATGACTTAGCAGGCTTGGTCAAGTAAACTGCTTCTTTATGTTCGCTATCCATGTTGTCATGACATTCCTAAGCCAATGTGTTTATATTGTTTTGACATTGCAGTCGGCTAGGGCTAGCAGGTGCACTTTGTTAGCCTTGTCATTGTTCGAATTTGCAAGCTGTACTTTAACAAGCTGATGCCCACTGCAATGACCTTGAGTCCTGTTCGGAGTTTCGTGAGATTTTTAGTTTGAATCTGAAGAAGCACGTTGCCATTGTTCTGTGCTTTGTTGCAATTTGCTCATAGTTTCTGCATGTTACGTTGTTTTATATCTACCTCTCACGTGATTACATGTTCAAAGTGGGTTCCACATGTTAGCATGGACAGGAATTCCGATGTCTGATATGTGAGAGCAGCCCTTAAGTAAGCGAACCAATTGGCATTCATGAAAAACCTAGCTGCATGTTTTTGAAACAGCACTGTACTGTAGGATTTGTTGTTTCTCTCCGAACATGAGATGATATGATCTGATTCGTTATTTATAACCCGCTTAATACCCAGAGGTTTCTAACCGTGGACTGGGGGATCGCAGCTGCATTGCTCCATGTTGCCTTGCTTCCAAGGCGAGCACGTTGCCCGTGAGCTATCCTCCCGAGACGTGCTGAACATCCTCCCAAACATGTTGCTGCTTTACTAATGTGTGGGTGGCCTTTCTGCATTTTATTGGGCAAGGGTCATGCCCTTTATGATGTTGAGTGCACACATAGGTTGCACTTATTTTTACTGTAAGGAGAAAAGGGTCATTGTCCTTTACGGTGTAAGTGAGATCTCAAGTTCTAGTCCAAGCAACATATACTGAAAACACCTTGGGCCTCATTCCGAGATTGGTGGTAGTCATGGCGCAATTTGCGCTATGACTGCCACCCATAATGGGTCCGGCACCAGTGTTGGTGAATGGGGACTTACCGGTCCATTCCGACCTTGGAGGGATCCATTTAGCAAACCATTCCCCATTCCCATTTGAGCCCCGATAGGGCTCAATGGGAATGGGGAGGGTGCAAATAACGGGCTCGCGAATGGCAAGCCCGTTATTTGTGCCCTGGTCCCCTAAAGGGACCCGTAAGGTACGTTTGGTCCCGGCAAAACGTACCTTACGGGTCCTGTTGGGGGACCTTGGAATCGGGCAGTAGGGGAATACTGGCACCGGTCTCCTTACCAGTGCCCGGTATTCCCTACCGTCTGACTCGGAATGATGCCCCTTGTGTCCTATGTATTCCTTACGTGCTGTCACCAAGATGATCTGTCAATTTAACCCATGTGCATAATGTCTCAACGTTTTTAGACTGCATGCCAACTGTAGAGTAATCCTGTTACCAACTTATTTTCACAAGATATAAGTCTGTTTGCATAAAACATGTATTATTGTGTATGTATTCTTCTCACTGGACAGAACATGTGTTTATCCATATCACGAGTGTCAGACAAAAAGTTGTGTAAAAGATAGTAAAAGGCAGGGAGTGGGGGAGAAGGTCCTGTTCTGAATGTATGCATCTGGGTGATCGACAGCTTGTGAGATGTCATTGAGCTGATGATGTGTGGATCCCTCGGTGCATGTCAAGAGTGAGTCTTCCTTGAAAGCTAGTTATCCCCTGAATATCTACCTGTGAGGATGGTTCAGCAGGTCTTTTTATAATCCCTAACAATATCTGAGTCAATGTTGTAACTTAGGAGTGTGAGCAGATTGTCTGGTGTGTCAGGCAGACTCTGTGCTTCATTTAAATCGTGCTCTAATTGCTTTGGAAGCTTTGGAAGTGCCTTAAAAGTTTGCCATTTATTTGCCGTTTTTTTCAACAAAGGACTACAATTCCTCTGAGGCCCTGCTGCTGTGACCACTCAGCTCCTATGCTTGCTCTGCTCATAAAACCTGCCCTTCTAGCGAAGCATAGCAGATTGTGAGCAGAGGGTCTGGTGTCAGGCGTCGAAGGAAAAAGTGAAAGCCCTCCCGCCTTGACTTTGTTACCAGTAAATCCTATTTACATCATGATGGGAACGCCTAGCGCTTGCCCAGGGTCTCAGTCAAAAGGGGACCAAACAAATCAGTACACCTCATCCACCCCGAAATCCCTGGGTAAATCAATAACTGATGGCAACAGGGGGGAGGAGCTCCAGTCTGGGGAAGAGTGTATTATACTCAATTTAGATACAGAAAAGAACGATTGAAGCAAGGACGCTGCGCCGTCTTGCCCACCGACAATAGAGGTAAAAATTACTAACTCCACAGCTCTCTATATGGACACTTGTGTCAACCAACCCCCAAATGAAGACATCAATACTCACTTAAAGTTGAGCAACATAACAGGAGTAAGCTTAGGAGACCCAGCCCAGCGGGGCACAACGCCTAACAGCCCGCACGATAAACACACCCACCAAGACTTAATGGATACGATAACCCTGAGTAAAGAGTTGGCGACCCCACTCAATGTGACTCTATCAGCCAGTACGTTGGACTCCAATGGGGGTACGCCTTGCATAGACGCCCCCTGCTCGAAGGAGATCGAAATTGGGAAAGATACGCCTGGAGATGGCACCATTCCGCCTACTGAAAATAACTTACAAATTCAGCCCCCACTCAACAAAAGCCAGCTGACTGACATGCAAGACACCAGGCCACAACTACTAGATGCTATCCTGGGTCAAACTGCAGACATTGCCACCGGTCCAATAGAAAGGTATATTGTAAAGGGCAGACCCCATAAAACAGGTACAATAACATCTATACCTTTGGCAACACAGCGACCCCAACAAACACTTAACGCCTCAAGAACTGTTCCAAGGCCCCCCAGTCAACAATATATAAGATACACGGGACGATATAAAAACATATGGAAACCTCAAAAACTGTCAGTTCTAACTAACTGAGATATAGCCAAAGGTTTCTTTGGCCACTCACCCAAAATAACTCCACCAACTGGACCTCTAGACTCCTGGGCCAACCGAGAGACTAGAAAAAACAAGCCATCTACAGAAATCCCAGATGAAATGCTCCTAGAAAGCTTGCGGTTGATTGACTTACATATCGAAAATAAGGAAACAGCAACACAAACTATGATGGAAGGAATCACAAATCAATCCACACAAACAAGACCTCAAGAAGAGACCCGCGTTCCCAACTTTCTTAACCAAGATCCACCGGCCGCCACCATTTCTCCACAAAAAAGTAACCACCTCTCTATTAGTGATGAGGAGCGACAGAAAGTATACGAAAAGGACAACTTCCTCATGGTCTCTACAATGGCTACAATTCTAGCTCCGTTTATGAAGCTACACGAGGAAGTGAACGACACATTAAAAGATCATTCTACTCTCATTGCAATGATCCACTCGAAAGCAATTTACATAGAGGGAGTCATCACAGCCCTACAAAACAACATAAATAACGTGGAACAAAGGATCACAGACATTTTACAATCGATATTAGATCCGATTATAAAAGAAAAAAGAGAGAGATGGAAAACTTTGAGAAAGGAGTCACTGGGAGGCTCGGCTGACATAGTAGCCTTGAATTCAGAAGAAATGCATGGAGCATCGTATAAAATATCGCTAAGGCCTCAGGGAACAAGGGAAGATTGCACACTGGGTTCATCAGCTAAACCAGTAAAGAGTCAAAGCACCACTAACTCTGAAAATACTCAAACAGCCACGTACATCGTTGACCAGGCTATACCATCGAGCTTAAACTCAAATTGTGGGCAGAAGTCAACAGATAACGAAATTGCTAGTGGAAGCTCAATTGAGTTATCTAATCTGGTTGAGGCCGAGGTCAACCCCACCTCGGACACGGATAAACTCCACAAGAGCAATCCCGTACAAAAAAAGACACAATCACCGGCGATTCGGCGGGTCTCGACAAAAAAGAGAACCACCACCAAAACTGCTTCTAAAGTGCAACTTCCATCAGGTGGCAGAACCGCGATTCCAACAGATGATAAAGGCCCCAGAATGTGTAAAATTTTCACAAAGGTAAAGGTAGCTCAGAAGAACATCACTAAGCTGCTCAAGAACAACATACAAGGGATGGTCGAATGGAAACTAAGACCATCTCAAACATCGCAGATGATGAAAAAATCTAAAAACCAGGTCCAGTAGAAATCACGAAAATCCAATAAAAGCAGAGTCTTCATTAAAAAATCTGACAATCCCAAAAGAACTCAGCCACCCAAAATCAACAGAGCAAAGGAAAACTGCCCTTGACACGAATCGCCCAAACATTTCCAGCTCGGACCTAGATGATTCATTGTCAAAGGACACTACGGATATCGATTTAATGGAAATATCAGTATATCCGATCTCAGATGAAGGAGACACCTCGGGATCTGGTCTAGAAGGCCCTGAGATTGTAGAAAACGATAAGGAGCAACAGGACGACAAAGTTCAAGTGGAAGAAAGACTGGAGGTACCGAAAAAATCGAACAACAAATGAGTCTATCCCAAACATAATGAAAAACTAATTAAGATTCCACTTAACAAACTACCCAGAAATGCGCAAAAAAATCCAAATATTTCCAACGAAGGTAACGGTCGAGAGACAAAGCCAAGAAAAGCCACTCAAAGTGGGGCTCAAACAGAAGGAGCACCTACATATAAATACCCCAGACAATGAACAGCACGCTGACCCTGACCCTGACAATCAGAACAACGAACTAGTGGTGGTTTCTGACATCAAAACCCTATTACTGGCAAGACCCCACAGCTCAAAGGACTTAGTGGAAAAAAACATCAATCAACTTTCCTTGGAAAGGATTTTGCATTTACCTGACGGCCGCATACTAAATTGTGCTAACGTACTGAGATTACGCCACCAAATCCCAGCGTTATCCTTCATTAGCTCCAACGACATTGCACGCAATAGTTCAATTCACAGATAAAACGCATATGGATCGGGTGAGAATCCATATGGAGTCACAACTAGTCCATAACCTTTTGTTGGGGGAAGCCAATTCTTTGAAACCCATGGGCTTCATCTTGATAGAAAAAATCAATGAACCAATAATGACAACTGAAAGCAACTTTAAAAATCAAGCCAAGAAAACCCAATTTCAAGAAGCCTATGAGACGCACAAACAAGCTATGTACCATCCCCAGAGGAAGCAATCCTCTGATGGAGAACAGACGAGATGGAAATGGTTGGCTAACTTGGCAGCAGATGAAATGAACCAGAAATAATGCTTAAAGGCCCCGGAAAGCACGGAATGGACCCTTATAATGTCCAACACCAAAGGCTTCAATCACCTGTTATCCAACAATGAATTGGGAATTGAAAACCCTGCAGTCCTTTGTTTACAGGAATCATAGTTGAGAGACACACCAACGATGCAAGGCTATAGTATACTTGTAAACCTGGCCACAAAGGGCCCAACTGGAAGACCGATGGCTGGGTTGCTGATCGCAATTAAGCACGACTTAAAATGGACGGTGCTGAATGCCATAAACCCTTCACAATACATTCAGATGTTGGCGGTGCAACTACCCAACTTGGAGGCCGCAAATAACCTTGAAATACTCATCTTAATAAACATATACTGGCCGCCGGGCAAGAAGATTCATAACAGCTTTCCCTCAACTATCTTGAACCTGATTGACGATCAAAAAAACAAGTGGAGTGACCCCTTTATAATAATTGTAGGAGACCTGAATTGTACTTGTCTAGACAAAAATCACAAAATAATTGATATCTTGTCAACAACTGCATCAGCCAAACAGATACGAGGCTTCGCCTGGTCCGTCACAATTCAATCACGAGACTGCACAATTCTAAATGGGGCAATCCATGGTGACATCCCAGCAAAGCCAACCTGGCAAAGTAACAAATCAAAGGCGATATTGGATTACGTCACAGTTTCCTCAAACATATCTAGCTTTATCAATAGACTCGAAGTAAGGGCCATGGAATTGAGCGACTACAACCCAATCAAATTAACATGTCTTAACTTGAACGAAGGATCTAAACATCAATTCTATGGCCATGATTTAGTTATCAACTCAGGGCGCAATAGGCTAAAAATTCAACCAGGCCAGATTCCCACTTTGACTGGAAACCTGACGACAACGATTAGTACGCTGAATCTTCAAACGCCTTTGGCGACCATAAATTATTTGCCTTTACTGAAAATATTCCATTATACCAGCATTCCTGGTGCGCCAAAACCATCTATGTCTCATCGACCCGTATACGACAGGGAAATTGTCACAAAGAAGAGAACGTTGAGGAGAAAGATCAGATTGTTGACTAAAAGCAAACTAATGAACACCGCAACTGAGATCCATAAAGCCAAGCAAAAATACCGTAACTGACTTAAGATTCACAAGGAAACAATGTTGAACCACCATTCGCAGCAGATGCTATCAACAATTTGTAAAAGGAACTCGACGGAAACTTGGGCCTTGTTAAATGAAAAGGACACACCTCAAGAAGCCCTTACACTCAACCCCATCCCAGAATCAAAATGGTGCACGTATTATAAAGACCTACAAGACATGTTCCATACCGAACCCAGCAGTCGCAGTGTAAGAATTCAAGACCAGGACCTCCTAGATATCGATATAGCTGACCTAGAATCGATAATCAAAAAACTTAAGAATTCAAGGGCTCCTGGCCTGGATGGTCTGTCCAACAAAGCACTAAAAACCAACCCGGGAGAATGGGCTATATTTTTACACCATTTGTTCACATACGTGTTAACATCTGGCAAGTTTCCGTTAACTTGGAAGCAAAGTGTGATTGTTCCAATGTTCAAGGAAGGCTTCAGGTTTAACCCAGAGAATTACAGACCAATTGCCCTATTGGACGTGGCAGGTAAGATCTTCGCCTCCATACTGTAAAAGAGATTAGTCAAATGGACAGAAACAACAGGCCACAGGGACCTATGGCAATCTGGTTTTGTAAAAGGGAGGGGAACCTCCCTAAACATCTTCTTACTGAATTTACTAAAAACAAAAACAATAAAGAACAAAGGAACAAAGTTCTATGTAGCCTTCACAGACTTATCAAAGGCTTTCGACACAGTCAAAAGACCAGCCCTTTGGGAAAAACTGAAGAAGTGGGACTGCCCAGATATCCTGTTGGATAACATCAGAGACCTACACGAGAACACCTCAATCAAAATATGTCTAAACAAGAAGGGCTTGCTGTCAGAAAGAATACCTACCAACATAGGATTAAAACAGGGATGCCCTCTGGCACCTGAATTGTACATTTTGTTTACCTCGGACATTGAAGACACATTTCAGCAAACAAGAATATCCCCCCCAAAAATAGTGGGATCGCCGGTCGGAAGATTGATCCACGCAAACGACATAGTTCTGATAGGTCAAACGCTGATAGGTCTACAACATCAACTAACTGCACTACAGAGCTATGTCGACACGAACAATATGCCAATCGACCCAGACAAATCCCGAGTACTAATATTTGACAACTCAAGAAGGGGAAACAGTAACAAACATAAAGGCTGGACCCTAAATAACAAGAAAATCACAGAAACTCCTGCACTGATCTACTTAGGGGTATGTGTTAACAACGACATCAATGAAGCACAAAGAATTTCCATCTTAAGAAGCAAGGTAAAAAACCTGGCAGGTGAAGCTAAAATACTGACAAAACGATTCTGCAGACTTTCGTTGAAGCGTTGGTGGCTTTTTATATAGCGAAAGTAGTCCCCATCCTGACCTATGGGGCAGAAACCTCACTCATTTTACCTACCAAAATATGGCCATCATTAGAGGGCATATTTTGGAGGACAACGCTCCATCTACCGAAATCATACCTGATCTTGATAATTCGTAGAGAACTGGCGTTAACCTCGCTGCTAACAATTGCAGAGTGGAATAGTATCGCCTTATTCAGAAAATGTCAAGAAGTACAACCTACTGGAGGGTTCAAGATCCTCAAAAAAGCCACGCAATACCTAAACGAACCAATACTCACGGAATTGGTGTCCATCTGTAGGGCAATACTCGAAAATCTAAACGAATCAGGAGAATCGTTAGTTACAAACCCAGATCGAGTGAAAAAAAAAATGTTTGAACATGACTGGATCCATACTCAAGATGCCCTACACAAATATCGTGGTTACGAAGACTTCTGGTCTGAGCTGCGAAAATGCCAAGGTTCCTCTCAATTTTTCCGAACTGGTTTCTCAGAACTGCCTTTTTGAGATTTCGTTTTAACCTTTGGCCTAGTAAAGACAATCACTATAGAGTGAGGCTCAAGGATGAACAAACGCACTGTAGGGTCTGTTAAAATCCCAAGGCCACTGAAACTTTGAAACACTTATTGCTTCTATGTCCTACGCTCAGGAACGAAAGAGACTGCTACCTAGGAGAACTAAGGGAAAACCATCAGATTAGAGAAGTGGACACATGGTGGAGAAATCTCCTGGGAGGTGAAAAACTGTCTGCAAACCTAGCAGTAGCAAACTTTTTAGTGACAATATTTGAAATTATAGACAGGAAAAACGAGTTGTAAATATAGACAAGTTATTGCAAGGACACCGCTCCCAGCGGGAAGTCCTAAAATACGACCAGCCTTTAACCTCCTGTCTGCTCTTTTTATTTTCTTGTGTTTTCTCTTTCTGATTTGTTTTTAATTTTATGTTTTTTTTACTCAAAATGTAAAAGCCAAAGGTTTTCATTTGAGTGCTAATAAAAATAAAAAACATTTTTAAATGCTGTAACTTAAGGAACAAAGGGTACATTCAATATGTTTCTGTCCTCTACCTTTTCTGTGAGCCTCATACTTTCTATGTACAGTATATATAGCCACTTTTTGCGAATTCAGTTCAAACCGAAGAAGAAGTATGGTGGAACCATCTAATGGCAGGAGAAAAAAAAACAAGATGGACCATAGCGACGGTCAAGATCCTAGAAGTGGCATTGAAATTGATAAAGGCCCCCTCACTGCAGTGACCGAGAAATTTCCACAAACGATAGAAACTATGATACATCAACCACGGGATTTCTTTTAAACAAACACTGCTGACTTTTCTTTTCGTAGTAACTTCACTATATATAGCCACCTCTTGTTCTGCATTGATTTAATCTTTGAAGCATTTTAGTCCCATGATCAGTGATCAATCGATCTGATCTCTGACATTGTAGTTGCCAGGAGGTGCACGATGCAGGTTAGGTGCTACCTGACTCTGTGCTCTTGGTAACCTGTTGCAGATTAATGATAAAAAGAATTGAGCTGTAGAATGTGCAGTCTGTTTGCACCATACCCTGTTCTTGCGAGTAAAGCAGAGAGAATGTGAGGCAAGGATCAAACGTCTTTGAGGATTTGGTAGCCCACCTGGTATCATATTGACCACTTTGCGGTCAATTAAAAGTCTTTTATTTATTTCATGTGTTATACTTTTAAATTAAAACTTACACATATACTTTCATCATTTAAATAACATATTGTTAACAAAAAAAATCATAGCATAGTATGTACTAATATTACAAAGTATCATACACATAACCGTACAAACAGCAATGTAAATACCATACAGATAGAACAGTGTCAACTTCATGAGCATTAAAACCTCAAAAACAAAGGCCACCGCCTTATTATTGAAATTCATACAACTAACTAAGAGATTAATACTGTTGGCTCTGTGTCTCAAATTAGGTAGAACATTAAAAAGAGAAACAAAAAGGAGAATGCATAATCAACAATTCTACAGTTCCTCAAACCATCAACTGGTATAAGAAAAACGTGCCCAAATAAGTGCGTACTCTCCTCCCTTTATTTCTAGCAAAATTCGCCATATCTCATAGAGGGCCAAGGACATACCATATACTGCTACTGTACCAACTATTCCTTTGCCCATCTAATGGTCCTGTTTTGCTTAAAACGCCTCTATGTTGTTGAATTGTGTTACCCATGTTGGAAAACATATTAAATATACGTTAACTAGATATTTTTATAATTTCCACTCTAGACCGGATTTAAATGTGTCTCCACCACCTTCCAGACCCTGAAGAGAGCAATGTGCATGCTCCTATTCTGCATGTTTATACAATTCTCCACCATCTTCCAGACCCTGAAGAGTGCAATGTGCATGCTCCTATTCTGCATGTTTATACAATTCTTCCAGAATGTGGAAGCTTTTATCGAGTCCTAGAGGTGGACGAACTTACTAAAATGTTTCAAATGCACCTCATCCATACTGCTGCGCATAGTAAGAACATGTCTGTCCCTCTCCTGTACAGCACTATTTCCACAAATGTGTCAGGAGCATTCTAAAACAGGCATGGCCATAGAGGCCTACTACGCCCAATACCGGGAGCGTATTATTACACATTAAGAGAATACATCTCCTCAATGCCCTAGATGGACAGAGTGCAAGATAAGGTTGCATCTTTTCATAGGTGTAGAGAACATCTGTTACAAACCTATAACTTTTTAGGGATCCCAAATGCTTAGAGCTTTTACACCCGTCCCATAGGTCCAGATTTTTAGTAAGATGCCATCAGAGATTGAATTGTCTTTCCCACAGATGGGATTCCAGCCAACTTCCTTAAAGTGTGAGGCCATTCCTCTACTGAGGCCCGACTCAGTTTCTGGTCTCCGGATCATGATGCCCATAGTGCTTAATAATGGGTTGGAGGGGCTGTTCATCAGCAATATGATTAGGATTGCTCTCTCCTTCAACACCATGGATTTGAGAGAATGTAGACCTAGGGCCTCATTACAACTCAGGCGTTAAGGGTTAACGCCGTTGTTAACCCTTAACGCCTGATTCCGATTTTAACGGCTGCTAAAAGCTGCCGTTAAAATCCATGGCGCTAAACCGCCTTGGTGCTAATTACGCCACCGTAATTTACGGTGGCGTAATTAGCGCCTTCCCCACTCCCATTATGCCCTATGGGGCAAAAATGGGAATGGAGAAGGGTAAAATGGGAAATGGGGATTTACCGCCCCACTCACCTTGGAATGGGGCGGTAAAATTCATCCACCATGGTGTAAACGTAGTTTACACCATGGTGGTAAAGTTGGCGTACTTACCGCCTGGGTCGTAATGACCCACCTAGTTCCAGTCTCAAAATAGCCATAGGAATACACCTTGGAAGGCCCAATAATTTTCTCCAGAATTTGCCTACAATCAATTGCATCCATTCAAGATCGATTTCCATTAGGCTCTCTAGTCCATAAATGACTGCCAGGACCAAGCATTGCATATAGAGCTGTTTGATACCCAGCAAAGAGTACCCCCCCTTTTCCTGGCAAACTGACTGATCAATGCTGTAAGTTAAACAGCCTTTCTTACCCAGGTTTCAATGCAGATTTTATAGCCCCTTCTAACTTTGAATTCTATCCCAAAGTATTTGTATGCTGGGTGTACACAATCTCAGTGTTTAGGATCAGAAGTCTAGGTCTTGATATTTGCTTCGATGTAAATAGATTAATTTGGATTTTGTCTTTATTGATGGATGACTAGTCTGTTTTTCTCAGCATAATCCCACAGGCCACAGGCAGTATGCTCAATACCAATAAAGGTATGGTCTAATAAAAACAAGTCATCAGCGTATGCCAGGACCTGGTGAGAGTCGCCGATCTTCAGGGGCAGGCTTTAATCCAAGCTAGATAATCTGGGATGTCAGAGACAAAAAGATTACATAGAATTTGTGCTGTTACGCAACCTGGTTTGACTCCAGCATTTTGCTTGACCGGAGGAGTGATTGTTACGCTATTATCCAGCCTAAGATAGACAGTCTTGTTACTGTAGAGTAATTTTAAAAAAATAAGAAAGATCCGATGGACAGCCTAAGAGATCTAATTTCCTCCATAGCAACTCTCTCCTAACAGTGTCGAAGGCTGCTTAAAGATCGACAATAATTGCATAGAGAGGGGGCCTGTAGTTACTTGTGCCTGTTCAACCATATGGTTGAGGAGGAGGAAGTTATGGAACGTAGAGTACTCAGCACAAAAACCACTTTGGAATTTATCCAGTATATATCCGTGTTCGGCCCAACATCTGAGTTCTTCTAAGTAGAAATGAAGCAAAGAGGGGGCGCTGTTGCCCGCAACTAAGGTGGCCACCTGATCAGAGCGCTCCGATCCCACGAACATCCTATATGTAAATAAATCCTTTTGGAGCCGCGGAGAGAAGAAACTACTACACCGTCCATTTCCCGTACTCGTACTGCACATTGTGTGCAAATCCTGCTCAAAACTGCGGAGGCGTGGGGGAGTTCGCAGCCTGCTTCGAACTAACGGCTTCTCCAGTGGACCGCGGCCCGCCCCAGGGCTCCGGAAGAATCCTGCGCCAGACCGAGGTGCCGTCATCAGCACAAGGCCGCGAGGGGGAGGAACGCTGAACACCGCGGTGCAGCCCCACGACACGGGCCTGGGATCAGACCGTGTGGGCAGACATCAGGACCCAGTGTGGACACAAAGTGGTCTGTGGCTCCGGTCCACCTCCCGGATAACGACTGGGTCGGCACGCCATCTTTCATGCAGGGCCCCAGCCGACTCATACATCGGGCCTTCCGCCGAGCGAGCCCTCGCCTGACGTTGTGAGTGCAGATGAGAGATGTAGAGCCGTGCAGACCCAGAGACAACGGCTGTGTCACGACGTAAAGTTTTATAAAATCCTTTCTACACTGGCTGCCACCCAGAGACAGTGCTAATCCTGTGCAGACAGCTGGCCTGACCCGCGTCATCGACCCTTGCTCTGCACGGGTGACCCATGGGCCGCAATGAGAAAAAAGGCACAGGCGTGAAAAAGACTGGCCCAATGGACTCCTATGCCAGCTCTCAACCCCAGGGGACGCCGACCGCCATAAACATGGGGGATGACAATCCTGCTGCTATTGAACATGGCGACAGAGAAGACCGCCTAATGACCATGGTGCAGAATGGCTTCCTTGCAGTGAACGTCAAGCTGGACGATATTGTTTCAACTATCAGCTCCCTTAAGGCTAGAGTGGACAATGAGAGCACTCGCGTTACAGAAGCTGAGAACAGAATCAGCACGAATGAAGATATCCTGACACAACATGGTCGAGACATAGCACAGCTGAAAGGGGAACTGCCTAAGACTCAAGCAAAATGCAATGATCTGGAATCTCGATCTAGAAGAAATATCCGTATTGGCGGCATTCCATAATCCTTCTGTAAGGGTCCGATGGAGCGACAAGTTGAGGCCCTTTTGAAAACTCTTCTGGGCACGGAATCCTTCTCTAGCCACTTTCTTGTTGAGAGGGCTCATTGCACCCTAGCGGCGACACCCAAACCTGGGGCGCCACCGCGCACGATTATTGTGCGCCTCCTGAACTATAGGGACAGGGACGCGATCCTAAAACTTTCAAGGGAAAAAGGCTCTCTGCAGTATGAAGGAAACAGAGTCCACATTTATCCGGATTTTTCGACCAGCGTCCAAATGCAACGCAGATCCTATGAACAGGCCAAAAATCTCCTGAGATTGCGTCAGGTCCCTTACGCCCTCATCTTCCCGGTGAAACTACAAATTCAACATGGAGGCAGGTCGCATTTCTTTGAGACCCCTGCGGAAGCCATAATGTACATTGAGGCGTCCATCCCCATCCTTCCCAAAGAACATCCACGAGATCGGAACGGGCCACCATGACCGGGAGACGAAGTCCCGGATTCCGCTGATTGACATGGAGTTACGGAAACATACTTACTTAAGCTGTGAAGACGTCTCTCCTGAGAGCAACGGCTCCAATTGATATTGTTTGGAGAGGGTGGGATCGTGAGCCTCTGCTGATGGAGGCCCTGCGAATGCAACTAGCAACCCTCAGGAAAGTTCCACAGGTTATGGGGAATGGGTTACATCATCGGGTTGGGGTTGATGGTGCGGGCATGGGTGGGGGTAGGGTACAAAGTTATGCCACGGTTGGCAGGAGTTTCAAAACGCAGAGACTGGTTGCATCGGGTTCAACTGTTAAGGCTTGCTGTTAAACTTCTTTCATGGAATATGCGGGGACTAAACAACCTGATTAAGGCCAGGAAAATCACAGCATACATAACTAGAGATAACCCCCGGGTCGTGTTACTGCAAGAAACTCATGAACTGGGGCAGGTCTGTTCCAATTTTCTCCCTAGATGGGGTGCATTGCGATATTATACTGAATACTCCTCCCAATCCAGAGGGGTTTTGACCCTGATACATCCAAATCTGGGCTTCCGTGTACAGCACGCAAAAACTGACACTCAAGGGAGATATGTGGTAATCTGGGGCACGTTGGTGGGACGGAAGATGGTTATAGTTAATACGTATGGCCCCAACATAGAAGACCCTGAATTCTATAATGCTATATATAATTTGTTGGTTGAAGCTGATGATGCGGCAGTGATCTGGGGAGGTGATTTTAATACAATACTCGACACGACCCTCAACAGGTCTACAACTTCCCATAGAACCTTGACCAAAACCACATTAGCTATACGACAAATAATGCAACAGATGGCCATGGTAGACATCTGGCGAGAACTACATCCCCAAGAACAGCGCTTCACCTTTTATTCATCAGTGCATGATTCTGAATCTCAAATTGATTACTGGTTTATCAGCTCCACGCTCACGAATATGGTCCAGCACTGTGATATGTACCCCCGTACCCTCTCAGATCACTGCCCTGTGACAATTACTTTGTGTGTCGGCGAGGCTGCCCCGAGGGCCAGACGCTGGAAAATGCCCCCAGTTCTTCTTAGAGACCCTAACGTTTGTGAAGAACTGCGCACTGAAATAGAGGAATTTTTCCAACTAAACGAAGGGTCGGTAGACCGGTGCGTTACACTGTGGGAAACATTTAAAGTATGGGTGCGTGGCGCAATTATGGACAAAACTACAGGTCTATTGAAGCCATTTAGGCAGGAGTTGGACACAATGGAGGCCAAACTTGAGCTCCTGGAGTTCGAATACACCTGTACACATAGTAAAGAGGCCCTACTGGATATTCACACTACACTGGCAGAATTTAATAAACTTGCTGCGAGGGAGGTACAATACATAGCCGCCCCGGTCCGAGCTCGTAGATACGGGGAAAGTAACAAGGCAGGGAGATTCCTAGCCTGGATGCTTAAGGCCGAACACGGCCATCCCCCTATAGCAACAATCCAGACACCTAGTGGTGACATAGTCAATGGGGACCAGGAAATTAATGATATGTTTGCCGCATTCTATAAATCACTATATTACAATAGAGACACCAAAACTAAAGAAGAAATAGTGGAATATCTAGACGTGATTGATCTCCCAACCCAGACCCCGGAGACACGCATGATACTAGACACCCCCATATAACTTGAGGAAATTACAGAGGCAATGAAAGCATTAACATCAGGTAAAGCCCTGGGCCCCGACGGACTAGGTGCCGAATTATATAAAGAATTTCATGATATCCTAGCCCCTGTCTTACTGAAAGTATGGGAAGAGGCAATGGAGAGTGGCATATTTCCAGACACTATGCGATAGGCAGTGATAACAGTCCTTCTTAAGCCCCATATACCCCCTCAGGACACGGGGTCACATAGACCCCTCTCACTCATTAATACTGAAGCGAAGATTTTCGCTAAGGTTCCAGCTACCAGGCTCCTGCCCTATGTGCCTATATTGGTGCATCCCGACCAGGCTGGCTTTATACCAACAAGGTCCACTGCTCTTAATCTGCGCAGACTCTTTGGAGTGATGACTCAGATAGACCCAGCGGCGGATGCAGTGGCGGTGTCCCTTGATGCCAAGAACGCTTTTGACTCTGTCTCCAGGGTCTACCTGTTTCAGGTCCTGGAGTGATTTGGGTTGGGAGGATACTTCGTTAGCGGTGTCAGGTTACTGTATACTTGTGCGGGAGCAAAGGTACTAACAAATCAAACCATGTCATCCCTGTTTCGCTTGGGTAGAGGCACCAGACAGGGCTGCCCCTTCTCCCCAATCCTTTTCGAAATTACAATGGAACCCATGGCTGAATATGTCCGTCAAAACCATGCATGTAGAGGTCTTCGCATGACAGGGAGACCACAAATCATTTCCTTATATGCAGATGACACCCTACTATATATTAGGAACTCGGAGGTAAATCTAGCGCCAATTATGGCTGAGGTTAAGAGGTCATCACAATACTCGGGGTACAGGGTTAATGTTTGTAAGTCAGAACTGTTTCCGCTTACACCTAAAACTAGAGATATGTCAGACACACAGGGATTCAAATGGTCACCAACACACATCCGCTACTTGGGGATCATGGTATCCAGAGACGGGAGTACATTGCTCACAGAAAATCATGGCAAACTCCTACAATCCCTGACTATTAAACTACAAGTCTGGAACAAGCTCGCTCTATCACTATATGGGCGAATACGAATAGCGTTACTTAAGATGGTAGTGCTACCCAAACTCCTTTACCTTTTTTGCAACATACCAATTTGGCCGGGCAGAACATTCTTCACGAAACTCAATATGCTCGCCACTACATTTGTATGGGGAGGGAAAACGCCCAGGTTGAAGTGGTCCAAAATGACAGAACCCTTTGCAAGGCTGCACCAGACTTTGAACTTTACTATCTAACATCACAGACACACTTCGTGAGACACTGGTTTGATCCAGAGGACACGGCACCACACATTACCCTGGAAAGATTTGCGGCATCTCCCTCAGACCTGCGAGCTGTTATGTGTGACCCTAATCGGAAGGACACGTGCAGATATGATCCTGTAAGCGCCACTGCACGTGCATGGGCCAGGATATATAAGAGACTGGCCATTAAAACTCACAAATGATCCAGAGGTATCATTGTGGAACTTCCCGGGCATAAAGCCCACATTTGATAAGGCAGTCCAGGGTACCCGGGACCCACAGAAGCAATTTGAATGCGGGACATGTTCCCGGAAGGGAGATATTGTGCACTAGACGACTTTGTCAGGGCAGTGGGTGGTGATCACCTTAAGCGATTTCAGTTTCACTGGATGAATTCTGCCTTTGCTGCCAAATGGCCTTCCTTCCCAGAAGAGCCACGCACACACAAATGTATTGCAGCCATGACGGAACCAGGGGGACACAGGAAAAGTCTGTCGGCACTATACAGCCTTGTTCAGATCCACTCCAAGCCATACAATAATATCAAAGAGACCTGGGAACGAGATCTGGGTGTGAAGCAACATGGTCGAGATACTGCCAGTTGACTAAATGTGTATCCATGAACTCAGGGTTACGTCTTATTCAGTTTAAATTTCTGAACCAGTTGCACTATACCCCAGCCAAGTTAGCTAAGTTTGTGCAGGGCCACACGGGGAAATGCCCTAAGTGTGACGCCCCTGACGCAGACTCCTATCATATGTATTGGGCCTGCCCACCGATAACTAAATTCTGGGGGGAGGTGGCAGAGATTTTGGAAGACATTACGGCAATACCTGCTACACACTCCCCGCGGAAATACCTATTTGGGGATATTGGTAAAGCTGCAACTACCACTAGACGATTGTTCAATTTAGCGTGTGTGATTGCGAAGCGAAATATATTGAAATGTTGGAAGTCCATAGATCCTCCCAGGCGACAGGACTTCTTGAAAGACCTGTCGATGGTTAATGAACTTGAAGAACAATTTATTATTACATTGCCATCGAGATGCCGCCCCAAAGATATATGGACGCTGTTCAGGCTCTATCTATGTAATATGCTATCTGATGCAGAGGACAATCCATCGTCACCGCTCTAGTACTGTCAAACAAAGTGCAAATGTGTAGTGTATACTGTAAATGTTCACCTATGTTGTTATATCAAGTTTTGATTCACTGACCGCTGGCCAGTTTGGTCTTGCTGTACCTTTCTCTGAACAAAAGAAAAAAAAAAAAAAAGAAATGAAGCAAACAACTTCCCGGAGGAATCAAGCATGGATAGAAGCCAGTAGTTACCAGGTTCTAGGGGAGAGCCTTTTTTCAGTATCGGTACCAAATGGGCAGTTTGCCAGGACCTTATCAAACAATATTTTAAGTAAGGAGGACCAAAAAAGGAGTTATGACGCAGAACAACATTAGCCAAGCCATTTGGGCCATGTGCACGGGCGGATTTCAGGCTCTTAATTTTCCTGTAATTTACTTCCTCTGTGATTTGAATTGCTCTTCCTGCTGGTTTGAGGTCCACCCAACAAGGAGTGGAACCCTGCGCAACTATATTACGATCCCCCGAAAACTTTACCCATTCACTACTCTTAATTGGATTTGTCATATTGTGGTTAGTATTTCCCTTGTCTTCACCCAGTATAGCCCAGATGCTACATGTGTGAACCACCGGCAACAATCGTGGCCATAGTTTGACAGGCTAGGTTGTTACTGGCCCATCGCTACCTTTTCATCCAGTTACAGTAGGCATTTTTTAATGCTCTCCTCTGTTTGAGGAGTACCTCACTGGGAAGATTCACTATTTCTAGCCTCTGGCGATCTCTTCTAAGTTTACATTTGGCCTCTCTGATAACTTTATCATAGTACCTATGTAATTTGGATCCTTTGGCTAGGGCAGGTTGCCTTTGTCCCCGGATGTTTGCCCGAGAAGATGCGTATCCAGTCCTTAATGTCATCCACTGTCATATTCTGAAAAGACTGGATATCGAACCTCTCCAGGGGGGCTGTAGGTCGTCTGACCTTCATGGTGTTATTATCAGACCATTTTAACCTGTTGCCACAATAGGTTTACTCCCATGTCCCCCATGTGTATAGTGTTTGGCTGTGTAAACTCAGACCCCTCATGATCACTCCAGGAGTTTAGGCTTACACCAAAGTCCTCACTTCGCAAGGCCAAAGTTGTATTCACAAAGATATAATCTAATGTAGCAACAGATTTGCCTGACCTCCAAGTATCTTTACCAGGGCGGTCGCTATTAGTGCAGCCATTGATCATTTCCAGTTCCCAAGAGTGTAGAAATCTCATCCAACCCTCCCCCTCACTATCCATCAGGTTCATTGTCATGGTACTTATAGCCGAAAGCTTCCCTTCAACCTTCGTACCCAGAGCCTCTACACATCTACAGTTCAGGTCACCCGTCACCAAAATTCCAACAGAATTCTGACCACTGTCCCAGTTCTCAAATGTTTTGTGCAGTTCTTCATGCACTTGCTCCCTATATATTGCCCCCGGAGAATTGTAGACATTTATTAGTAACAACTTAGCATAACAACTCCCTGGCGGCATTATGACTTCCACTGCCAGCTTATAAGACGATGTAAATATCATTTGAGTATTTAGAGAATTCTTTATGCCCGTAATTAGACCACCGTAGGGTCTCCACCTTGGGGCCTTTCTTAGCATAGGACTGGTAGATGCTAAAACCATCCATCACAATGGGGGACAGCAACCAAGCCTCTTGTAGTAAAAAGAAGCTATGTGGTGCTATGTAAGGCAGCGACCCCATTGCTGTTAAGATATGGGAGAAACCCTGAATATTCCAGGACATTAAAGCTACAACTTATTGTTTTTGTAAGTCCGGAGGATGAGATTCAGCCAGCCATTTCAGCATAGTCTGTGTGTCTTTCAATTGGACCTTATCCTTTCCAGGTAGATGGGCTTGCAAGCCTGTATTGCTGGGTTTCCCTCTAACTATTAAGGATAATGTAGGATCTTCCATCTCAGGATCTACGTCCAATGCAGTACCTCCATCAAAGATTTGTGTGTGAAAGCTCCGAAGCAATTGTATCATAGATGCATGTTTACAATCGACCGCTGATACATTGGGGTTAATACCCTTAAGTGGCTCTACAAATGAGAAGTCTTCATAAACTAGTAACCGCAGATGTGGAATCAAGTGCAAATGCCCAAGGAAAGCCATTCGCGTCAGCCATTTGTTCCTGTTTTTTTTATTTACATTTTTGATATTACAGGTCTTATTTCCCGAGTTACCCTCCTGGGATGGAAGTTTAGTTGGTGGAGCTGTCGGTGGTGTGGGTATACCTCTGCCCACACCCCTCGGGTGGGTGTTGGGTGTGGAAGATATATCTCTCACTTCTGGTACCGGCTGTATCACTAGGGAAGCAGAGCTAATGTTCTGATCTTCCATTAATATGTTGGTGATTTCCCCTGATTTATTTACAATCACCCAACTGGTTAGGCTTCCCATGCCCTTACTTTGGCTGTTTTTATTGCGTGCAGTCTTCTTACGGGCTTTTTTGGATTTCTTTATTGGAGTAACAATGGGGGGAAAAGATGCTGCCATCTCATTAGGCGTTTTGTGGGCGGCCGCTGTTTTGGCTAAACGCTGTTGTTTTCTGGAATAGAGAATGGCCGAGGTTTCGGCTGGTTCATTGTTCCTGGCCTACAATACCTGGCCATCCACCTCAGTGGGATCCTCTCCAGATTCTAATTGGTCCGCAACAGAGTCTTTAAACTGTATGTTTATCTTCAAAGGTTGCTGTTGGTTCTCATGGATCTTCCCACATATCTTTAATCAGATCTTCATAGCGAATTGCATCGATAGCATGAAGGAGCAGAGATCGGCAAACACTGACTGGGTATTAATCTTTGAATCTTGTAGAATCGATTCTTCCACCTGAACGTCTCCTTCAGAATCTAAAACTAGATTGGGTGAGGCAGAGAGGCGGGAGGCGGCCGTTGCCAGTGGTAAATTCCCTGTGGGTCTAATGACACAAGCCTCCACCTCAATACCCACTCTCAAAGGCCCTTCTCTTGCCATGGCCATGCTTTTCTGGATAGAAAGATATAAGTCCAGTAATGAATTGTTGTCAATGTCATCATAATTAGAGAAATCATGGGGCAATCTGACCGCCTCAGGGCCATCCACATTTAATTCTGTTATTGTCGCCTCAGAGACACTTTGAGCCCCCTGAAAAAAGGCCAGGATGGTTCCTCGTTGTGGATTCATGATGCTCTTTTTCGTCATTCTTTTCGCCCCCTTATTAGTCGTGCTCCCAAATGTACAAATTGTACTGCTGCCAGTAGACACGAATTCCTCTGTCTCCAGGCTCAGTCGTGTGGCTGCTATAGATGACAATCCGAAGGGCTCGGGACCAACAGGCTATGGTAATTATTTTGATTTACCACACTCCCGTAGGACACTGGACAGTGTGACATCAGCGGGGGCTATGAGTGACACACTCCCAACGCTGTACAGCACCTGATTACTTTATACTCGTATACAGTGTTTGGGCTCACAGCATGCTTCTGGCTAGTAAGTCTTAAGTCTTCAACGCAACAGTGAACAGGGAGATTAGGGGCGATTCATGGAACAAACATGCGCCGAAAATACCAGCGCAAGCAAGCGCAAGGTGGTGCAAGCTTGAGAAAGCAAGCGCACGCGCACACGTGTGATTCAAGGAAGGCGCTGCGCGTGTATATCACTGATTGTGTGCCAAATCCGTGCGTGGCGCACACGGGCGCACACGTCATCAAACAGCGTGCGCTACGTGCACAGCGAAAGCGCACATAGCATGGCGCACACAACAAAAGTGGGCAAAACAGTGGGCGTAACACGCGAATGGGGAATAACACGTGAAAAAGAAGGCGTAACTGGGGAAGTACTGCAGGGAACTACACAGAACGCCCACACGCACGCGAACAACCCGTATTCATGGATCCGAATACAGGAAACCTGCGCACAGCAAAAGACGAGCATAGGCGTCAACGTGTCTGCCACAGGAAGGCGTGCAGAAGCGTCCCCGCGCACAGAATAAAAGTGCGCGCAAACAACAAACACGTATATACCGCTATGATGAATGCCCCATTTGTCTCAGCACTGATCGTGGGACACCGCAGGAGGAGGAGAACAGCCAGGGCATGCATTTTTTCACCCCGGACAAGACTTTTTGGGATGCCTGACAACCAGGTCTACGGCAGGTATAGGTTTCCACCTCGTATCATCCTAGACCTGGTCAGGGAGTGGGAAGATGACCTTACATCCCCCACCCTCTGCTCCCAAGCATTGAGCCCCTTGGAGAAGGTGCTCAATGTCCTGCATTTTTTGGCCACTGGGTCATTTCAGCGGACTACTGCCATAGTGGGGGGGGTTCACAGGCCACGTAGTCACGCTGCCTTCACCAGGTCTTGGCAATCATGACAGCGTGCCCCTCAGTCCGCAGCCACATATACATGCCCAGAACACCCGCAGAAAGGCAGGCCGTTGTCCAGGACTTTTACAGGGTGGCACACTTCCCCAAAGTGCTCGGCGCCATAGATTGCACCCATGTGGCCCTACGTCCACCTAGGTCCACTGAGCACATCTACCGAAACCGCAAGCACTGGCATTCCATCAACGTGCAGGTGGTATGCGATGCAAAGGGAATCATCACCTCTGTCTATGCAAACTACCCTAGCTCCACCCATGACAGTTTCATATACAGAATGTCTGCCCTGAGCCGGGCCCTGGAATCTGGGCAGCATGGCGACACATGGCTCGTAGGTGAGTACAAATGCCTGTGCACATGCATACATGTCACACACACACACACAAATACACAAACCCCACTAATCACAACCATCATCACCCCTCCAGGGGACAGTGCCTACCCTCTGAGCAACCACATCATGACGCCAATCCGGACCCCATCACACCACCCCAGGTAAGATACAACGCTGCCCATATTGCAACCAGGGCCATAGTGGAGCGCACATTCGGAGTGCTCAAGTCACGCTTCCGCTCCCTTGACCACTCTGGCGGGCAGCTACTCTATGCACCCCCAGTAGTGTGCAGGATCATTGTGGCAGCATGTGTCCTGCACAATGTTGCAACACGGCAGGGTGTACCAGTGGACATGGTGGTGCTCCCACATCCCCAACCACAGGCACAGGCCCTGCTCATGGGAGGGGACAGGGCACGTGGCGAGGCAGCCCGGACCCAGCTTGTGGCCACATTTTTCACCTAAACTCCCACCCCTGCGGAGTGCACACAAGCCTGGCATATACCAGGTGACAATCGATGATGACAAAGAGACAGACAACTGTCACAACCTTACCACCCTGAGAATTTCGCCATGGAAGTGCCACATTGTGTGCATCCCTAGCTACTTAAACATAAACAATCCTGGGTGACCAAAAGGCACATATGCAAGGTGTGAATTACACAGACTTGCAAAACAGGCCATGACTATCACTGCCATGTCACCGAAACCCTCCCAAACCACAACATGACATGGCAGGCAATAGCTATACACCAACACAGTACCAATAAGGTACACACTGACATGTGAAAAATGTAAAGTGGCATCACACAATGATGCCTGACATGGAATCAGATGAAATGACTGTCCAACAACCTCCCACCCAAAAGAAGGCATACCCAAATGCATTCCAACAGTTGTAGTTGTAACATAACAATGAATGCCTGAACTGTATATGTGTACAGCACCCTCAGAGGCCACCTTGACTTGCAAAAACACCACATCAAAGAGAACTCAAAGCAGGCCAACACAGAAGCCAAGCATAAAGTCTGCAGGCAGCAAAACAAACCAGAAGACCCTCCAGTAGATGACTTGAAGTAGCAGTACGTCGCAAAGCCATAGTACTACCACAATGACATAACAACCAAGGTAGCAAAGTAAAACAGTGTCACAACAGCATATGTTCCATGTGTGGTACATAACACAGAATAATGCACCACAAACTGATGTGTACTGTCACTGCTCCCGTGTACAGGTGCAGGAGTGGCACAAACCAACCACCCCCACCGTGGCTGGGTGCCTGCAAGGTCAAACTCACACAGGCCTCTGAGATCATGGTGGGGAAGGAGGGTCAGGGATATGCAGTCGGGACAGGCATTGCTATACTGGATAACCGGAATGAGGGGCAGGAGAGGGTAGTAGGATTCACATGGGAAAGTAGTAAATGCACAAAACTGTACCACTCACATTAACACATACACAAGTACACCAAACCTGATCATCATGCTCACAGTAACAAATTACTCAAATGGAAGACAAACAGAAACTTATCTCTGGGGTGAGTGCTGGCCTCCTGCCTGCTCACTCTCAGGTCCGGTAACAGGATCAGTTTAATGCTGCAAAGAGAGCCACCGTTCCTAATCTGTGTGTGCCTATAACACACAAACACACCACCATATATGCCCAAAGTAAAAAAATACTCTACAAACAAACAATCTGGTGTGGATGCTTCGTACCCATATGTAACATTACCCCTGTGATGGTTCATACACAGTCAATGCAGTAAGTCATGTGCCACTGGGTGCGTTGCAAATGGAAGACCAATGTGTCACGAATCACACAACATGCAATGTTCCCTGGGTAAGCAGCCAGACGCATATAGCAAGGAATGACTTCAGAACAAGTCGTGTTCCACCATGACCCAAAAAAAGTAGGTAGTGCATGTGTCAAATTCTACATGGTAATGAAATGCACTGCACACAAGTCTGTCCCTTGCTGTCTGTCCCTGTGAGCTGCTTCTTTCCATGTCTCAGAATGCTACATGGCTAATACAAGTGCCTCAAGCTCACCATCAGTGCTGTCACTAAGCATGCATGTGCAACTGGCCAGGTGGATGGTCTGCTGCATAGTGGCCCCCCTATCCTGCTCACCTTGCCTGGAGTCCCTTGAAATACGTCAGCTGTTTTCGGATGTATGAGCGCAATCCCTGTGCCTCTCCTTCCGCACACATGCGCATGTCGGCACCACCAAACGTGTCCAGCTTCCAGACTTCCAATGGCCCATGTCTGCTGGCAAAGGTGGTATGGAGGCTCATCCCCCTGCAGAAAGGGCATGAAACACATGATTAATGCTTTAAAATCATATGTGTGTGTCTCTTCAGGCATTACATGACTGGACCATGTCAGAGACGTACAACACAAATTACACCATCAGTCCGTCTTTCACAGGCAAACTGTTGAACACACCATCTACGCCATGAATTGCAACAAGCACATGTACAGTATAGATAATAAACATACTACACAACGAATGGCAATGAATGTACACATCAATCATGAAACCCTCCATCTAGCGAATGAAGAACAGTGGTCAATAACACCCCTATCATCCCCACTAGGGGTGTTAACACAGGTTTCACAGCAGCAGACATGCCACAGATAGGACAGACCAGAGCCCTTTTGTAATAGGCTGTTACACCAAACCATCCTTGCGAGCCCATGGATAAGGGAAGCAGGAGTGGCATATGTGAGTCAAGGATCCCAAGCTGCAAACATATACACAAGACAAGCTTGAAGGGCCCAGCTGGAACAGACAGTGGATGCTCTCAAAAGCCACAAAGCACCATACCGTCACATGAAAGCACAATAGACAAACAATTTCAAACTATATTAACTAATTACACTAACTATGAAAAACCTACATTACCTATTTAAACTAACTAGCAAAATGAAACTAAACTAACTAAACTAAAAGAAAAATCAAAAATGGCCACATACGACCCGGGGGGGGACAACCAGGAGGGGGGAAGTACAGGGTGCTGCTCAACACCCACATGCGATGATGTTGAGGAAAAAAAAAACCTCCATGGGCTCAACGCCTACACAGCCCGACCTATTTGGGAGATAGATTGTCGTCCGAGTCTGGCTCTTTCTGGAAAGGAGGGCGTGGCACAGGAGCCTGACCACACCTAGCCGCAGCTAGCCCCTCGTCAGCAGCAAGTCTGCCGGACGGGTGAGCCTGGTTCTGTGTGGCGATCACACGTAGGTCTGCATGCAGAACCTCCCGTGAAACACGTGCTTCCTCTTGCAAGGTAGCACGTGTAACATGGAGTTCATCCTGCAAGGTCTGGCTGGACAGCTGATGCACCTCCCGGCAAGCATGTAGCTCAGCCGAGATGGTACGCTCAAGCTGTGCAAACCTCTCCTCTGCCCGCTCCCTCTGGGACATCAGAAGGACACCCAGAGTGGATCTGAGGGAAGCATACTCTTCCTCAGGGTCTCCATGTGTGCCTCTGCATGAGCAGCAATTTCTTTACGCAAAGATGACATTTAAGCCTGGCGTGCCCTGTCTGCGGCCGCCATGCCCAGCCTGAGCGAGCGGGCCATGGACCGTGCCGCCTGCTGCTGGAGAAGCACCTGCCTAGCAGGGGGGAGCACGGATTGGGCCACACGCTCCATGCTCGCAGTGATGTTCGCCATCGCTGCCCCCTACCGTTCACAATTGGCAGTCATGTCTTGCTCCCACACAGTATACTGCAGTTGCACGCGGCGACCGCATTGCTGGGCTTGACCCCTGCGGGACCCAAGGATTGGGTGTCCTCATTGTGTTGGCACCACCTGCGGCTGCACGACTTCATGCCCCCATCGACGTGATGGCCCAAGCACATCAGTGACTGGTGTGGAGGGTGACCCTGCATCCCGATCTGCCACAGGCGGAGGTTCCAAGACTGTCTGACCCCTCCGTGCAGGTGTCGCGGACAGAGGAGTGTCCACATCAGAATCACTCACCCCTGACATATGGACCTTATGCTCATCCAACTCGACATGGACGTCGAGTGGTCATCAGGGCTGGACTGATTGCCAGCCAGAGACAAGATGGACTGTCGCACATATGGGTTTTCCTGGCCTACCACCCCACGACCCCCACTTGTGCCGGGTTGCTGTAGTGATGACAACCCTGTGCCTGGCATGACAACACCATCCTCTGGCTCCATTGCATCATCATCTGAAAAGTAGAGAGAAAAAAAGTCACTACACATGTTAGAAGCACACAACACACACAGACACCAAACACATCAAGCAGACATGTCACACACAAAATAGAACCTGCCATGCATGCTGGGTCGACTTGAAATTGCTTCTGTGATTAGGCATGTCGAAAGGTGTCAGTTTGCACTGAAGTGGGTCGATGCAGTGCAGCAAATATGTACGTTACTCACTATCTACATGTACAAGAACTTCATGTTGTGTGTCAGAAAATGTGAAGGCAGTGCAAGGTCAACTTCAGGCATCACATGCAATGTGCATTCAATGTGTAGAATGTCTACAAGTAAACCACCCCTCCCCCCAAGTGTAAATGCAGGCATGCCTAGCATGGTATCAAAAGGCTAAACATAGACCTGTGTATTGACAGACAGTGTTGACTAGCATCAACTGCATCATGTGAGTCAAGTGACAACACAGCAAATGATGATGGGACAGTAAGCAGGACACATGATGAAACCTTTGGAGTACACCCACATGTGAAGAAGACACTACACCAGTTGGACAGAGTCCTTGGCCATTAAACAGGCTGAGGCCTGTGACCCACACAGACCGTCACACCCTAAACATGTGTGTGACGCAGGACTGAGCCACAGTGGAAATGGGAAGGCTGATGAAATGCCATGCAATGTAGGTCCCTCTGGACTCCTACTACAATGATCGTCCAGTCAAGGACATATAGGGGCATGAGTGGAATACACATGGAGCATGAATGGGCACTCATGTCCCTGCTGGGCATCTGACCATTGCACAGTCCAAGTGAGACACCCTTCATCAAGTACAAAGGATGTACCACACAGCATATGTCTGGCAGATTGGCTGCTGGAAGTCAGCATGTACACAGGACGCATGAACAGGGAAGTACTCAACGGCAAAATTGAAGCATACCAGTGTTAAGGTGGAATTGGGGTGCAGAGGGGGGTGGAGGGGCAAGGGAGCATGCCTACATGGAGTACCCGCATGCAGGCACAGGACACATGCACGTCAGTAATGCTATGACATAGTCCCTGGGCTGAGAGGAAGGTCACCCCACACTACATGCTGAAGGTCCAGTGAGCTGGAACATGGACTTGAGGGGCATCCTGGTGACCAGCATGTGAGTAGGGTGCAATATTGGTGATGTGGACAGTCCCCGCCTGCTCCACATGTCCACCATCCAGCAAAGCAGACATGTATCAGGGAAGCATTGCATTACTTGCACATCAGAAACATGTAAATGTGACATGTAGTGGCAGTCATGCACAACACATCCCACAAGTGAAACACACATGTCCACAACAAACACACAGCAACACTCACTGGAGTGGGCATCAAAGTCCGGCAACTCTCTCACTCCTTCGACCGATTCAGATGGTATGAACTCCGCAACGAGTGACTCATGCGGAGTGAGGTCTTCCTCCTCAGGTGCAGGCCCACTGCCAGTCAACAGAGTCAAGTTCTAATTTGAGGCACACTTAGCCTTAGCGCTGCGTTTGATGTCATTCCAACGCTTTTTGCACTCTTGCGCCGTGCGCACCTCATGGCTGAATGCACTCACATGTTCCGTAACTTGCTTCCAGTGAGTATCACGGTGGGCAGCCATAGTCTTACAATTAAAACCCACTAGCATGTCACGGCTGTGGCCCTGAGGCAGTCCAGTTCCTGGTTGCAGAAAGGCTTCTTCCTCGACGTGCTGGAGGTCGTGGCTGTGTGTGGGGTCCCAGCCTGTGCTGCAGGTGCAACCATCCTCCTCTTGGATTGTTGCGCAGACCCTGGCTGGCAAATGCCGCCCCTGATCACTATGGCCAGTAGCACCGGTGGATTGAGCCAAGGGAGTGGCAGGTGGGCCCTGAACAGCAACATCCGCTGTGGCAGGGTCATTGACCGTGACTGTCCTGGTTGGCAGACTCACAACCGGGGTGTTGTTGGCAGCATCTGCCCCTGCACTTGCCAACACCTGGCTGGTCGGGGCAGCAGATGACATTACTGCCCCAGGGACACATGTCTTGGTCAGGGCAGCCCTGCGTGCATCTACGGTTTCCCTCCTGGCCTTTTGGAAATCTTCCAAGGGCTCTTCAAGTGCCAATGCAGCCTGCGCTGGCAGACCCTGAGCCTGGGTGGTGGTGTCCACAGCTGCACCCGCAGCTACCACTACCCTTGAGCCTGTGGCAGTCGATGAAACAGACTGCCGGGTCACACGGGCGCCAGTGCCCGATGCTGATGCTGCATCTCCCGGAACCATCGGGGGTGGTGGCAAGACTGCACCGACACATGGCACAACATCGTGCTCAAGTGGCGCACCCCTGCCTCTTCCCCCTCTGTGGCCACCCTGGACACCCTGGAGTTCCCCTACTCCCTGGTCACCCCGGCCATGTTCCTAACCATGTCCGCCACAAGGAGGACGCCCAGCTGAGGCGCCCCTCACCTTTGGTGGCCTCCCAACCATGGCACAGATGGAGTAGTGCCGGCACAGATGGAGGAGTGCCAATGGGAGGTATACACCAGAATTGTTCTGGGCAATTGGGGTGAAGGGGGTGGGATGCAAGATGTTAACAGCCCCCCTGCACCTGCAAGGCTGTATGTGACCCTGATGATGTAGTGACGGGTCACGCAACGCTCAGACACCCCAAAACTGCAGTAAAACCGTGCACGCAACCCTACAGCCTACGTGCGTGGAATCAACCTCCCGCAGTATGCCGTGGCACCCAGTAACACGAAAAACGCGTACGCATGGGACAGCAGGCTGCTATGACCTGAAAATGGGTGCGATACACAGGGACACCCGCAGTGGGAAAAATAGCGTGCGCGACTCACCGTCTGACTAGCGTGATAATGAAAAACACGCGTAGCCAATACCCCCACCAAAAGAGGAGATACGTCCTCGATCTGCTGTGAAGTTGTGATGGAGCGCGAAACAACACGAAGCAGCAACACACGTCAGTCTCCACGAAAGGCACGTACAGCGAACTGCTGGCCCCGCTCACCTTTAACCCATGCTGAGGGAAACGCCCGCACGTGTCATGTCACTTACACGTAGGCCCTTTCCTTGGATTACACGCATTCACATGCAGACGTGCAGTTTTTTCACGCGCGCTGAATCACTATGACTATGTCACAAGGGAAACGCCCGCGCATGTAACGTCACAGATGTGCTTACACGCTAAGAGCCTTTCCTCGAATTACACGTGCCAAATCACTCCGTATCAAGCTGGCCACACAACAACACACGGAAGATCACGCTCCTGCCCAGAAGGCTGAATTACTGCCCCCCAGAGCCCCGAGCACGCTCCCACCTGCCATGTGCTGCTGCCTGCCTGCCTGCTGCCCACCTGCCCTGCTATTTGCTGCCTGCACATCAGCCATCTGCAGGGGTGCAGTTGTTGTGACCACCCCTGCTGGAACTGAAGACTCCCGACTGGGATACCATCGCTCCACAGACCAGCCCCAGGACCCAGTTGCCCACCCACACCTGCCTCTGGGGTTGCCACGTCGGGCACACCACCATCTGGCACCACTGGCAGCCCCCAGCCAGAGAGGCAGAGGGCCACCAGCTTCAGTGCCAGGGAAGTTGGTGTCCTGGTGGAGCAAGTCCTGGGGCAGTATGATGCCCTCTTTGGAAGTTCTCGCGCCGACTATGAAGGACGGACCAGGATCTGGATGGACATCGTGACTGCCATCAACAAGGAGGGGGTGGCAGACCGCGACATCAAACATGTCAAAAGCGCTGGGAGGACTTGAGGTCCAGGACCCTCGACAAGGCCCGGCACCTCTTTAAGGCAGCGGATGCCAAGGGGCGCCGGTGCCACATGTCCGACCACCAAATGAGGGTCCTGGAACGCATATGCCCAGCACTCCACATCCAGATCCTTGAGAGGCAGACCACATGATCTGTATGTGTGGGTAAGCATGCAGGCCAAATGCAGATGTGGGAGCACACATGTTTGAATTACTGTGTATGTACGTTGGCATGGTTGTGGTATCACACATGGATGTTGGTTCCAGCTGCATGTATCTGCACTGTGTACATGTGCATGTGTGTGTATTTGACAAGTGTGCAACTGTGATGCAACATGGATGCATGTGACACTGATATGTAGAAGGCTGAATGCCATATGTGACATTGATGGCGATCTCATCACTGCGACAGTTGGTGATGTACACATGTATGTAAGTGTGGTGGTGTGTGTGCATGTCTTGTGCACTCCCCGTGTTTCATGTGATGTAAGGCTCACCTTCAGCTGCTCATGCTGTTGTGTTTGTATGGATGGTGCTGCCTGGTGCAATATTGCTGTGGAATTGCTCATGTGTGTGAGTTGAAATTACATGTGTGTTGGGGATTGTGATGCCATGTATGAAGTGTGACACTGCCACTCATGTGCAACTATCATGTGTGTATCAGTCCATTGTACAGTGCCCTGATGCCTGTGTCCTATCTCTCCCTGTCTGCAGCGTCAACTGATGAAGAGGGCGAAGAGGGTGCTGTGGAGCAAGGTGGCAGGGATTGCACCGCCAGCCGGAGATGCAAGGCCCGGCTCCCCTCCCAGGTTGTCATCTCGTCAGGGAGTGAGGAGTCTGGTGCCACGTCCCAGGCCGCAGCTGCCGAGGGTAGGTCCAAGAGGCAGAGGTCAGAGTTGGACTCCTCGGCAGCAGAAGGGGCAGCTGAGACCCCACAGGGTCCGACGGAGGAAGATGGCACGGAGT
The DNA here is from genome assembly GCF_040938575.1 of Ambystoma mexicanum. Lineage (NCBI taxonomy): Eukaryota > Metazoa > Chordata > Amphibia > Caudata > Ambystomatidae > Ambystoma > Ambystoma mexicanum. The sequence continues at coordinate 738,943,666 of NC_090941.1, read as the reverse complement.
CATCCAGGTTGGTGGGGGGTTTGGTGGAGGAGGAAGCCGTGGAAGGGACAGACACGTGGTCTGGAGGTGGGGATTCCACTAGTGCTAGTGGTGCAGTGCAGAGGAATGGACAGAAGGCAGCACAGGCTGCCGCGGAGGTGTCTGTGTGTAATGCTGACCCCGATCCTGTGACTGCATCATCCTGCACCAGCAGGGATGCCTACATCCAGACACGTTTTCAGGGAGGGGATCCGCTTACAACAACTGTCCTTCCTCTCCCTGTGGACGTGCTATCCGGGACTGGGTTGAGCCTGTCCTGCGTGGGATGGCGTTGCGTCAACGGGGCATGCGAGGTGACCTGCAGTGTTTTCTTGAGGACACTGCACGTCATCTCGAATGCCTCGTTGACCGCGTTGACCTACTGGGATGGGTCACCAGGGCCGGATTCCTCCGTTTGCTGAACCTTGTTCCAACCCCCTCCTCACCTGAACCCCCTATGCGCCAGTCGTCCTCCATGCCATCTTCCCACCAATGTATCACCTGGGTACCCTGTGGAGCTGCCTCTGACCCTGTGGCCAGGCTGGTGGAGGATACATCCCTGCCACAGTCGGGAGTCGGACGTCCAGCAGGGGTGGCCACCTCAACAACTGCACCCCAGCCAGAGCAGGACATGCAGGCAGCAAGAGCCAGGGCACAGCCACAGCAGCAGCAACAAGGTGGGAGCCATGATGGCTCGGGGCCTTCAACATCAGAGGGGCAGGCATCGGCCAGAGGGCAGGAGGACCCAGGATTGAAAGTGTCTTCCGTGTGGCAGCGGTTGGGCCAGTGCATAGATGTGGAGCGGCAGCGGGCGGAAGAGGCACGGCTCACAATGGTCAGGGTGGGGAACTCCATGCGGAGGGCTCTGAGACGGGCCGAGTGCCTCAAGGCAATTTGCAGGGAGTTGGAGGTCCACATGTCATCGTCCCTGCGAACCCTCGGGGCCATGGAAGAGGACCGCCTCCGGGACATCGAGCAGGAGTTCGATGATGCCCTGGCCCGGGAAATCGGGAAGTGAGCCGTCGGACTAGTCCGCTGCCATTGTAAATAGTTTTTAGAGTTAGGGTTGCTTTTCCTTTTCCTTTGATTTGTGGTGAATGGACTATGCCACACATATTTGTGTATATTTTTTTTATTAGGTAGTTTCTGAGGTAGGTTTAATTTCTTTCTTTGGGCTCATGGACCCTTGACAATGGATTGTACATAGTTTGACAATGGATATATTTGAACTTTTTATTTGATTTTGAACATGGATTAATGGATTTTTCTTTTGGACAATGGATTGTACATAGTTGGACAATGGATTATTTTGAACTTTTTCTTTTGATTTCACCATGGATAAATGGATTTTTCTTTTTACGTTTCCTTTGGATTTGCGTTGGTGGAGGGAGTGTTTGCACTATTTTTCTTTCGGATTTCTTTGGATTGGTTATACTTTTCATTTACTCATCTTTTGAACATGCTTTTCATTTCATGCTTGCTATTTTGTTATGCTTTCATTTCATTGCTTTATTTTTGTACATAATGCATTTTGATATTTTAGTTCCATGTGTGGGATTCGCTCATTGGGTTAATGCATGTGAAAATGTGGGTTTACACAATCAATGCCAACCAGTGTGTGTGTGTGACGGACATGTGTTGATGTACATAGTTGACTTTAGGTTTGTGTCTTGAGATAGGCATGTCAGTGTGGGGTGGATTGGGAAATCATTGCGTCTCAAGAATGGGGTGGCATGCTGTGGTATTTTGGTGTACAAGTGGACCATGATTGTGCATCTTTATGTCATGTAGAGGGGGGCATGAGTGGGGGCCTGCTGGCAGGTGCCCTTCACTGCTGGGGGGTGCGGGTGCAGATGGACATGAGTGGGGGCCTGCTGGCAGGTGCCCCTCACTGCTGGGGGGTGGGGGTGCAAGGGGACATGAGTGGGGGCCTACTGGCAGGTGCCCCTCACTGCTGGGGGGTGGGGGTGCAGGGGGACATGAGTGGGACATGAGTGGGGGCCTGCTGGCAGGTGCCCCTCACTGCTGGGGGGTGGGGGTGCTGGGGGACATGGGTTGGTGATCATATTGCAACGTGACATGTGGCTTGGCTGGGGGGCATGCCCATGGTGGATGGGCTGCCTGCGGAACATGGCCAGGGGTGCAGGGTAGTCCCCTGTTGTGTGGGATGCCTGCAGGAGACGTGGAGGGGGTAGAGGGGACACCTGGGAGAACCCACACTGCCAATTCACGTGTGGAACTCCCAACACACCCCACTGGATACACGTACCCCGCTCTGACAGTGAAATCGTATGTGAAACTTCACGCGTACCCCTGAAATACATGTACTCCGCTCTGACAGCGAAGTCGCGTGTGATACCTCTGACAGCGAAATCGCGTGTGAAACTTCCTGTGAACCCCAGTAATACACTTACGCCACTCGCACAGGGCCAATCGCGTGTGAAACTTCCCACGAAACCCCAGTAATACACGTACCCCGCTCACACAGGGCCAATCGCGTGTGAAACTCCCCGCGAACCCCAGTAATACACGTACCCCGCTCGCACAGGGCCAATCGCATGTGACACTTCCCGCAAACCCCAGTAATACACGTAACCCGCTCTCACAGGGCCAATCGCGTGTGAAACTTCCTGCGAACCCCAGTAATACACATATCCCGCTCGCACAGGGCCAATCGCGTGTGAAACTCCCCGCGAAACCCAGTAATACACTTCCCCCGCTCGCACAGGGCCAATCGCATGTGACACTTCCTGTGAACCCCAGTAATACACGTAACCCACTCGCATAGGGCCAATCACGTGTGAAACTTCCCTCGAACCCCAGTAATACATGTACCCCACTCGCACAGGGCCAATCGCGTGTGAAACTTCCCACGAACCCCAGTTATACACGTACCCCACTCGCACAGGGCCAATCGCGTGTGAAACTCCCCACGCCGGGGTGTACATGTATTCGGAGGGGTGCACGGGAGATTTTGCAGGCGTTTTCGTGGTTTGGGGCCTGTGCGCCATGTACAGGATTTGTGCGCAGTGCATGGCGCACAGGGAGGGGTTGGGGGCGTAACTGGTGCTACTGCAGGGTTGCTGCGCCACTCTGCACCACGGCTGGTTTTGGATGTTGAAATCCATGAATACGCTGTGCGCGGAAATGGATTTTAGCGCACGCGGCTGGCACAGACTGTCGCACGCGCACACTGTGCGCCAGCCGCGTGCGCGACTTGTGCGCTGGATTCTATGAATTACCCCCTAAATTACATATAAATGAGCACAAGTCGGATAGTTTGAGAGTTTATCTCAGATGTGTAAATACCTGCTGCCGGTTCCTCCATCACCGCGGGCACAGTAGGAAAACGGAAACACACAGCGCACACTGCACGCTCCACGTATTGGAGGGGTTTTAAAATGCAACCCCTCAGAACCCGGGTTGTAGCTTGATGAAAACAGTAGATAGACTCTTCAAAGTATTGCAGCAAATAAAGGACAGAGTGTTCTCCCAGTTCTCACTCTCACGGAAACGCGCAGGGCACACAAAGTCTTTTCACCTATGTGGATTGCTCCAACAGCAGCAGGAATTGACGAGGTCTGAGTTTAGCATCAAGCAATGGCAGTTTCACTGGGTTAGTATAAAGAATAATTCTACAACATTGGCCACATTGGTGACAGTGACCATAAAGTAAATTCGCACAGCACACTACAGGATCTATCACTGAATGGAAATGTGTAGGTACCATTGTGTAGCCAATAGAATATGCGCACAAAGTGCTCGTTGTTCCCAGCACTCTTAGTGCATCCTGCAGATTTTAAAGACAGTTCAGAGTTGTTTCCTTGTGATCTACTGACACATCACTTAAAGGGGGCCTGCAGTCTTTAAAGACATATGATGAATGGCTGAATATTCTTGTTTCACACAGTTATGTGTGTATGGTACCTTATTGGAACTTTTCATCCAGTGCCTTTCCACCAAGTGTATGGTAACTCATGATTGCAGTACTTGGCATCGTCCGTTTGGTCTTATAGGCAAAGGAATGTTTAAGAGTCCATGGATTGTCCAAGATGTTGCATCTGTAACCCAGACAAAGGGTGGGTAAAAATATTTACCCAGTGCACTTAACATGCTGTAGGTGGTTTCTGAAAAAGCTTCCCTACTTGTTTGAGCAGACACATTCACTGCTCTCATCTGAATAGAAAATACTAGTTTGGCAGTCACTTGCTGAATATTTGCAGCAGCTTGCTGATCCTCTCTTATTGTGGAAAGTTTGCAGTGCCAATCATATCCAATATGATATCTCTCAGAAAGTAGATACTTTGTTGTAGAGAAATGAGATTGTCATCTGCATTGGAGCTTCTCTCTATTGCATAGTCTTCTAGATTTGATCTTACTAGTACAGCTTCATGTCTGGTGTAGGAAGACTTTGTATGTTCCTTGCTACTCTTGTGTTTCGGTTTCCCTTGCTGTGTGGCTATCTGTGTTGTGTCTAATTGCTGAACAAACCCCATCCAATGGTGTTACTAATGATAGATCTCTGCTATACATGTTTATCCAATAGATTTGGCTAAACATGTAAATAAAAGAGAATTGCCGTGGTTTGGCAAAAGACACTAGACATGGTTGTTATGTGTTGTGTGTGCTCCATGCACTATAAGGATCTAGGGTAGTATAAAAAATATTGTTTTTACATCAATTGGTCTCTATAGCCCAGGGTGCTGGTACACATGAATCATATGTCACGGTCCTGATGCTCATGCCATTATAGGTTGCATCCTTTGGGTATTTTTTCCAGCTCTTTCCCTGTTTTCTTCCCAATGTGCATCTAAAAAGATACATTTACATTGCTACAGGCTGTCTAATAATTCATACAATTAAACAAAAATGAGATGAGAAAATCTACATGCTAAGTCTTATTTGTCCTCTCAATGTGCTTGGCACAAATTACTCTGCCAAACCCGCCCCCCCCCCATGTGGTGTTTAAAGATAGTGATTCTTGACAGAGCTATTCTGTTATGTTAGCCATAAACATTTAATGAAATATTAAAACCTGTTCTAACCAGTGGTATCCAAACTTTTTATGGTGAGCCCCCGTTAATTAAAATTGTTGTTGCCGCCCCACCTCCCAAATGCCATCACTGCTTATGTTTTCTAATAAAATCAGTCACTGTAATCCATTTTTGTCGAGCCTTGAGTCCCTCCTGGACAAATCTTTTGGGCACCCGTAGGGAGACAGGCTAACGGTTTGAAGCCCACTGAATAATGGTTTGGTGGAAACTGGAAACCTAACTAATCGTTTTTAACTATATTCTAATCAATAGCCTAAGCTATACAGATTGCCTAACCTTACCACAACCCCATTTTACTTTCTATAAATACATCCTAACGCTCGTTCCAGTTTTTCTAACTTCCCCTCCCTATTGACAGGCTCTTTGGCTGCCTTAAGGTACATTGTCTTACAATTCAAGGATCCTGGCACAAACTGAGGTGGGTTGGTCATGTTCTTAGTGGCTCCCGTGGTTACATCGATGGTGTGGCAAACACCAACCCCTTCTAACCCTGCCAGATTTCCTCAAAAGGATTAGGAACCTTGGAAGGTTACAGTTGACAGACCAATGCCTGTTGGAGGGAGACAAGTGGGGGTGACTCAGGGATCCTCAACTACCACCACTGGGGCCACCCTCCACTGGCTTGGATAGGAACCTAACCATCTAAGCAACACCAGTAGATGTCCCCCAAAAAGTCAGAGGACTTTCTCACATATCCATCCCTCTTCTATTTGAAGCTCTCGTGGTTCTGCAACAGAATATCAATTCACATAGTCTGTACGTGCCTGGAAGTTAACTTCTTTATGTATAACAGAGAAGGGCTGTGGTTGACGTGCCAGGAACAACATCATGACAGTTTGGTTGGTATCCTTTGATCGGGATAACCTGGTTAGGGGGCATTGGCAGTGGCTGTAGCTGGGTCTGGATGGCTGGGTGGTGCAGAGGGGTTGCTCAGTGTTAGTATCATTCTTATTACCAATGGGAGTGCTTCTTTACTGAGGAATGAACTGACTGCATATTCATAATGAGTAGTATGGGAACATATATAAAGTGGACCTTTTTTTCAGTATGCCAGTTACTAGAGCTTGCACTTTCAAAATGACATCTATCTCCTTAACAGAACAACCATCCATACTGACCTGCTGCACATTTCCTTGTTTGGGGGCAACAAAAGGGCTCCATCAAGATGACTCTATATCTGGTTTGCTGGACTCAGTCCACACTGAGCATGGTATGACACTTTTGTCACCAATACCCAGTCGGAACCGGCTAACTGTGGTCTTGACTCTGAGTGGCCGAAGGATACAGAGACTTTGGCACAGGAGAACATGCAACTCCCACTCTGATCGCTTGCCCCTGAGCACCCATATAACTAATATGGAAAAAGAAAGCAGTCAAGCAGGAAGCACCACTGGATCAATCCCCTCTCTTCCCCTGGTTACACAATTCCTGTGGGCAAATTGGAGAGGCCTACTGTGGAACTACCTTTGCAGCGTCCATTGGAAATTGTGGGAACTGCTGATGATGAGCAAAGTGATTACAGTGAGCAAATCTTTCCTGCACAGTGGCATAGAGTCAAGGCCAACATCTCATAGGAGCTCAACCAGTGTAATAACTTTGCAGACTTTTGCCTATGGGTGGAATCTCTGGACAGGTGTGTCTGGCGGTGTCACCTTGACAAGGTGTCCAACTGACCTAATGCATAATAAGGTAGACCAGGTGTGTCAAACACTCCAGAAGGAAACCAGTCATCGGGAGCTTGAAGCTCGACATGGGTCCCAGGTCTTCTTATCAATTCCGACTGGGGCAGTTGAAGAGCGAGTGCAAGTCTTGACATCTACTCTGACGGCTGTAGCCGGTGAACCAAAACAAGCTCCGTCCTGCTCTGCCAAGTATACTCATTTTAAAACTATTCTTAAAAGTGCATGTGTTAGTAAAACCCATATGACGGAAATTGAGGATAAGACCCTAAGAGGGCTGGTTATGGACCAAAGAAACATTTTCATCACTGAGGTAGAGATGCCAGCAGGGAATGAGACCAGCGAAGCCCAGAGGAATAAAGTTCCGGCTTGGCTACAACAAAAGACTGGCCCTGGGGTTATCAGAACCTCTCACTTGAAAGTTCTCCGGAAGATTAACTTAGAAAACTGTTGCTCGTTGAACAACAGGGACTACATACTTGTGGGGTATGGGAGTATTAACATGCCACTTTTCCTGAGTATGTGCAAACAACTTTCCATGGGTTCCTCTAATTTGAAACTTGTATTCTGATACTGAGTAGCACCTTACCATAGCATGGAATATATAATCCTGAGCATTGTTTCCTTTCAAATTTTATTATGTATTGTGAGAAAGGCATTGAATCAAGAGAGGACACAGACAACATAATTCAAGTTTTCGAGGGCTTTATTAAAATTTCAGGATGGTATAAAGCCTGCCTTGCCATATAACTAAGGTAGGGAGTTCTCCTGACTAAAGCGAACTAAGGAAAGTCAGTGTCTAAAAGTCCAAATCAAAGTTCTGTATGTGTCCAAAACCCATGCTTGCCCTCACATCTAAAAATAAACAAAGTGTGCGATTCTTCTTAACCAAAATAATGTTCAAAAGTAAAGTCTCAGCTACTCTCAGCTTAAGTTCTTCTTGGGCCTTCAACTTCAGGCGCAATACTGTTCCAATAGCTGTGTGTTTCACCAATGTCCAACCAGGTTTTGCGGTTCCCTTCCCCAAATTCAATATGGTATAGTTCACACAAAAAGATCCTGAGGAGAAAACATATCAGTTCCTTCAAGTTCCAGGGGTCCCTCCCCCAAGACTTCAATGTATTATTTATTCTAAAGTCATTTGTTCAATTTATGAAAACAAAGGTTAATTTGATCTGTCTTCTGGCTTGCCTTATTAAGTTTTTCACAGTTTTCAGTGGCTTGCTTACAATGTTCTTTTTTGGGCATCATTTAAGGTTCCTCTGGTCTGGGCGCAGTTATCAGACCACACAGTCCACCCATTACAGGTCACACAACCAGGAATCATATGCTCCTGCTTGGCTTGCTTCATGATGACTGCGATCTTTATTATAGAGATCTCTTCAGTCTAGGCTCAGTTGTCAGACCTCACAGTCCACCAATGACAGGTCACTCAACCATACATCTCTCCTTGGATTTGTTTAGCCTCTCATAGGTTCTTCTGCCTCAGGCTTCAGATTTTTCCACACTTGTCAAAAGTCTTTACTTCACCATAAGATCACAAAATCTTCCTCACGTTGGTAATTCTTATGGTAATATATTTGTTCAATTTGCCATTTGTTGTAATTTGAATACTTAAATGTTTGTTTTTTTCACTTGTTGTAGCTCTTTTCACAAAGCTTTTGCCTCAAAGTTGTAATTCAAAGATTTAAGTGTTTGTTAATTTTGCCACTGGCTGTAATCCGAATACTTAAGTATTTCTTCAATTTGCCACTTGGTGTAACTCTGTTCAAAAAGTTGTTGCTTCACATTTGTAGTGGAATACTTACGTATGTGTTCACTTGTTGAAAAACAATTTGACATTAACCATTGTCAGTTTAAATTCCAAGTGTTCTTTTGATACTTTGTATCATTTGTTCTTAATCAAATAGGAGTTCTCATTTACTTCAGTATTCAATATGATGGGTTTTCATTCAAAAAGCCATTTTCATTTTCTGGTCTTCGGTGTCTTCTAATGCTCACAGACTCTTCAAGTCTCCCTGCGGTGGTGCCAGCTGCTCCCGCTCACCTCTTCAGTAGTCTGGCAGCAGACCGCATTGATTGTGCTTTCCCGCCAGACAAGTTTTCGCACACCACTTCTTCTTGATTCTTCACGATGAAAGCAGACCGCGTTTGTTCTGCTTCCCGCTCATTTCTGCAGCAGGTTAGTTATTTGACCACTCCGCCTGCCCGCCTTTGCGTCTGAAGGCTTTCAGTGCTGCAAACCTCAGGCAACCGTCCTTGTCAGGTCGTGCAGGTCTTCCGGTATTGTGGCCAGTCTTCAGGCTGTCTGGTCATGTGGCAACTCAGCGGTTGTCCTTCTCCCTTCATCTCATCTCACGTAGCAGCCTCTCCTTCCTTTATACACCTGAGTCCTAAAAAGGGGTCTTAGATGTGTGTTGTTAACTGGAATTGCCTGTCTTAATGAGCCAATCAATGTGACATCCCTGACCTTCAGTACTGCCTATACTTACAGCTCTCTTCTTTGTTTCAGTACTAGAGTGGTGTTGGTCATAGCAAGGATGCATTGTTCCTAGTTGCCTCTTCCTCGTCTTAGTACTTTGTAGGTATTTACAAGGCAAGATAGAGCATGAGTGAACATAGCCCACAAGGCATAAAGTAAGCAGTGTCGTGAAGCAATTTGCCATGCAATTCTGTAGGTTTGCTAATTAAATTGGCACTTGTGTAGCAAAGCTAGCTATTTAAGTTACTCTGTTCAATGAAAGCACAGCTCTCCCAGCGTTCCTTTCTTGCCTTCAGAGCACTCTATACCCTCCATTCTCTGTTGACTGCAAGTTCAAAGGAGCTGATGGAGAGAGAGTGCAGCAGTAATCATCCCCTTCACACATGTGCCAAAAAGCCTGTGTGGAAGTGGTAGGCACATTTTCTTTTTCAAATAATTGCTAACCAGAAATAATTGGGATAATACTGTTATTAAGCTAGCTGTATCCTGTCTGCCAAAGACCAGTATGTGTTATTTTCTTTTTTAAAAAGGCTTTCAATTCCGTATCTAAAAATATAATTGGTTAGATAATGCATAATAACAGTATTGCTACTGTAAAACACTGCATCGTCTCCATGCTTTACAATTAAGTGTATCTAAATATCAGTGTCAACTAGATTTCATTTTGGTGGCAAAGATGCATCATATGAAAGTGCTTTGAACACATTGTGTATAGGCGCTATATAAATAAACTATCATATCATATGATGAGTGGACACTTTTGAAAATGTAAATGACCACGCAGCCAAATTCTTTGAGGGCAAACCTAGTTCTGTGGCCTGCTGGTTACATACCACTTGCAACTGGTGCTCAACCCATGAGCTGATCCCATACTCCTTGACATTCTATCTTACCATATTGCTTTATACCCACTACCCTGAAAGTGAGATGGCCGCAAACCACAATATTTTGCCTAGTTTGCCCAGTTTTCTGCCTGCTACGCCATCCACACTGCTTAGTCTTTTACATAACGAATACACACAGCTAACTTGATATTGACTTAAAGTAGTGATCAATAGTTTCAATCAGTCTGTAGATCTACAGACCCACTGCAAAACTGTATACCGTAGTTGGCCTCCATTGCTCACTTTGTTCTATGATTATGATTGCATTATATATCAGCACCTGCAGTAGAGAGCTTGCCAAACTGTTTTCAGAGCCTTTTATCATATCTATTTATTTGTGTCCATTCATGCAGCTAACCTTTCTAAAAACATTCATCCAGGGCTCCCAGAGTATTTTCTCCCACTTGCATAGTCCAGTAGATTTCGAAGGCCAGTACAATTTGCAGGGGATGTTGGAAACATTTAAATACATTTTACTTTGTTTGCAGTAAATGTCAAAAAAAGTTTAACTGTGTATGGCTGGCCTCTAGGTGGCAGCACTATGCCAAACTAAAGTGAGGTTGTGGTGACATGCACCATTTTACAGAAAGTGAATTTCAATTTGTTGTCATCCGTTGCCATGGGTCTAGTTCATGTCTCTTCAGTTGAGTGGGTAAACTAAGTTACTCAACCTGCAGGTCTAGTGGAATTTTAAAGAACCTACCAGGCCTGACTTACCACATTAATGTCTTACTTCAGCAGGAACACAAAACGGCTGTATTGTTGCTCATTTTATTTCTTAGGTACAAGTATCATCTGGTGGCATTAAAAAAATGTGTAAAAAATTGCTAATCAAATGGGGTTGTTTGCTAATCAAGAAAAAATGAATTAGCAAACTCTGCTAATCAATTTTTGAAAACTAATGTATGCCTTGAAGGCTGAGGGAAGGGAGTGTGATTCTCTATAGGAAAGGGGGTACCATGTCTCGCCATCCTGCACCCTCTCCCCAATTTCCAAAGTCCCTCCACCCAGGTGATCCTCCCTCACTTGTTCATCTCCATGGTCAGGATCGGGCCTTTCCCTGGCCACCTGCAAAGAGGACTCACTGGGAATTGGAGGGAGAATATCCTCAGGTTTCTTACAGTATATACTTTGACTCATGTCTGTTCTGTTTAACCCTTCTCATTGATCAGCGTTTCCTCTGCCGCTTTGCCCACACCTCTGTGGTTTTACTGTTTTAAATCTTGTTCATTTAATATTACTTTTCTCCTGCCCCCTCCGGTTGTGTTTCCTTGTCTTATTCGCCTATTGACTTTAATTGATGTTGGTTTCCTAACATATGCTTGTCCTTAATGTTTGTATTTGTTATAGCGCCCGTTCACCTTAGGGCTTATGGCGCCTTATAAATTCATGAATAAAATAAATAAATAAATAAAATAATAAGGTGCTTTTTCTACCTGTTAAGCAGTATTTGAGGACCTGTATCTCTACCACCCAACTAATTGCCAGACAATGAAGCTCAAAAGGAGCATATCTTTTCACAAAGGGTAGAGTAGTTCTGCTACTGAAGAGTTTAGGTTGTTTGACCCCATTCTGTGCTTATGACAAAACAACCCCTAAACCCACTTTGGGGGCATCAGGTTGAAGAATGATCGGGTAGTTAATGTTGGTAATTATTAGCAAGGGGAGATGATACAGTGACATTTTCAACATCCTAAAGACCGTCCCCAGTCTCTCAGTCCATTGGATATGGCTGAATTATTTGAATTGGCTTGTTATAAATACTTACTTTGTGTTATTTTTTGTAGACATCCAGCTATGGTTAAAACAGTTGGAATTAAGTAGTGTGAGAAACCTGAGGCTATCCTCACTCTTATTCCCGCAGGATCCTCTTCTTATGTGGCCAGGACAAGGCTATCGCTTTTGGATCCTGACACTGGCTGTGGGGAATCGAGGGAGGATCACCTGGGTGGAGGGTACTTGGAGATTGGGAGTGGGGTACCCACAGGCGAGACATGGTATCCCCCTTTTCCCATTGAAGACCAACCTAGTCCTCCCCCAGCCTTTATATGCTTTTGTAAAACATCTCCATTCACTGTCCCACATTTTACCTATGAATGTACTGGGATGAAGAAGATGCAACTTGGAGTTATGAACACTAGTTCCTTTCACCCCTCTAGTACTGGGACGAGGAAGATGCCTGCAAAGTAGTGTGAAGGTCAGACATGTCCATTTAACTATGGTCAGGCAAGATCAATTGGGAGCTTACACATGCAATCTGTTAAGTGGTTGCAGGTGTACAAAAGGAGACTAAAGGAGCAGCATAGCAGAAACCTGGAGGCCTGTGCAAGGGCTAGGAGAAGGCTTGGAACTAGAATGGACTGGAAGAAAGAAAAGGAAATCCTGTCAGGTGTTTGCAGCGGCATGTGTGAACAATCTGAAGCCGAGGAGGTGTAGAAACCGTGAGGGCTGTGGCAGACCGAGTAAGCCATCTGGAGCAGTGAGCACCGCTAATTGGATGTTTGAAACCTACCCAGGCTTCAGCCGGCCCTCTCAGCAAAGGCCCACTTCCAAGGCCCCTGTCTGCTCCCTGTCTGCTTCGGGGATGCTAATTGAGGTCCTCCCTGCACCTTAACCACAATGATGCTGCCACCTCACTCCTCTAAGAAATCCGGACTGCCTTGACTTTGCCAGTGCTTCCTAAAACCCTTTGCTAACATCCGATTCCAAGATTGAAAAAGTCAAATCTTACTGTTTTTGCTTTGTGCTAAAAAGTCAAATCTTGCTGTTTTTGCTTTTTTAAAAAAAGTCAAATCTTGCTGCCATTGCGAAATTCTCTGTATTTTGCTTGTATACTGTTTCTTCTCTGTAACTTGCCAGTCCAGTGACCTCACCACTCTCTTTTGTCTCACACCTACCTGCCTTAGCCCCCCAGTATCTCCATCCTCTCCTTACTTCCACCCCAATGGCGCTTTCTGTTTCTACTATCTTCTCCAACTGCTTCTCCATTGACTATCCTTCCCTTCTCACTAAGTCTGGTAGGAAGAAGTTCAAAAAGGATATCTTGGCCTCTAATCCTGGTCTTCCTATCGCCGACACCTACTCCAATGCTTCCGCCAGACAGACCCTTACCGACATCCTCTTTGTCGTTCCTTCGCCAGATCTATGGACTCCTCATATGGTCTCTGTGCTCTGCCCTATCTCCTCCTCTGCCATTAATGGTGGCACTCGCTGGGAAGTTCTCATGGCTTCCTCCTCCTCTTTGATAGGTGCTTCCCTCGCTTCATCAATTTCCTCTCATCTCCTGCTGTCCCCTCCACTCCCCCCTTGGCTACCTTGCCCTCTCTCTCCTCCTCCCCCTCTGCCCCTCCTAGGGCTCTTTCTCCTCCGCAGGGCGTACCTCTGATCTGTACCCCTCCCAGGAAGGTCTTTAAGGCTGGCAACCTTCTTTATATTGCCACTCTCAACTCTCGCTCTGCCGTCAAACACTCCTCTGACATCTGCCATCTCCTTGAAGAACTAGACCTTGATGTCCTTGGTTTTACTGAGACATGGTTCACGGCCAGCTCTGTCACAAGCTTTGACAGTCTCCGCCCTGATGGCTACAAGATCCTCTCAGCACCCAGATCCTCCCGGTCTGGTGGGGGGTAGCCCTGATCTTTCCTGAGTGGATTCCTGCCTCTATCATTCCCACTCAGACCTACTCCTCTTTTGAATGCTTTGTCTGTAGGCTTTCTCTCTCGCCTACCCATTCTCTTACTGTGGTTAGCATCTACCGGCCTCCTGGTCAAATCACCTAATTTCTCTCTGAGTGGGCAGACCTCTCCCACTCCCTCCTGGCCTCTACCACTCAACTCCTCCTCCTCGGTGACCTCAATATACATTTAGACTCTCCTTGCTCCTCCTCTGTACTCTTCCGTGACCTCTGCGACTCCCTCTCCCTGTCCATCCTCCCCTATGGCCCGACTCACTCTGCAGGGCACACACTCAATGTCTTGATCTCTTCTGACCTCCCCCTCTCCATCCCTCTGACCACACCTCTCTCCTGGAGCGATCACTCCCTCCTCTCATCTCATCTCTCCCTCTCTTCCCCCCAAGCCAAGCCTACCCCAACACAGCCACCTACCTTCTTGGACATCCGGCCCATGAAGCGTGTCAGTTGAGGCTTTTGCCACCACTTTCTCTCCCCCCCACCTTTGGCTGTCTCACATCCTGATACAGCCCTGTCTCTGCTCTACTCTTCAATTTCTGATACGCTTGATGCTCTTGCCCCTGTCATGAGGATCCGTTTGAAGTCCAAAGCCAAATGCAATTCCTGACCTAGCTACATTTAAACATAAGTGTAGGGCAGCTGAGAGGAAATGGAGGACTTCCTGTTTATCCTCTGACAAACTGGCCTGTCGCCTGCTACAAAGGCAATACCGACCCTCTGTCCTCACCAAGAAGAGAGTCCACATTCAAGCTTGTGTCTCTGCGGCATCTAACAACTCGGCTGAACTCTTTATAATCTGCAAGGAGCTGGCCAACCATGCTGCAGTCTCTACCCCTCCTGTTGCCTCCCAGGCTCTTTGCAATGCCCTTGACTCTCACTTCATTTAAAAACCCAGGACATCCTGTCCACCCTCTCCACCCACACTCCTCCTCTTCCCTCTCCATCTGTGCTTGCTGACCATCCTTTAGCCACCCTCCCACCATCCTTCTTGTCCTTTCGTCTTTTCACCCCTGACAAGGTTGCTAGACAAGTCCGATCTATGAAAGCCTCTTCAAAACAGGTTCATCCCTGTTCCTCTAAAACCATCAAGGACCACATTGACACCCTCACTCCGGCCATTGCTGATTTTTGCAACCACTCCTTTGCCTCTGGATCCTTCCCCTCCCCTCTGAAGCACTCATTTGTGCATATCCTCATCTCAAGAAACCCACAGCTGATCCTTCTTGTCCAGCTAACTATCGCCCAATTTCCATTACTCCCTTTCTTGGCAAACCCCTGGAAAAGTTGGCCATCTCTCAGATTAACCTTCATTCCAATTCTGTTGGCTGTCTCCATGACCACCAGTCTGGCTTCAAAGCTACCAGATGCACAGAAACTGCTCTCCTAAACATCCATGAAGATCTGCTCACCAACCTTGACTCTAACTTTCCCTCTGTCCTCATCCTCCTCGATCTCTCTTCTGCCTTCGACACGGTCAACCATACCATCCTGCTCAACCGTCTCCGTGAAAACCTGCGTATCACCACTGATCAGGCTCTGGTCTGGCTGACCTCTTTCCTCTCAGATCGACCCTCCCAGGTCCAACTTAGGTCCTTCCTTTCATCTATCTTCCTCTCTACCTGTGGTGTTCCCCAGGGGTCTAACCTCTCGCCTGGCTTTTCAACCAATACCTGGCAACTCTCGCCCGCTGCATTGCATTTTCTGCTCAAATTTCCAGTGCTACGCTGACGACACTTAACTCATTTTCAGGCTGCCCTCTGCCACCTCCTCTCCCTCTCTCATCTCTGATTGCCTAACTGCCATTCAAGATTGGTGTGCCGCCAATGATCCTTGTCTGAATGCCAGCAAGACGGAGATCCTCCTCATCGGCACACCTTCACCATCCTTTCCCCTCACTCTCTTGCCGGCCTCCCTTGGCCCTCCTCCTCCCCCACCTGCAAGGCTAAGAACCTCGGGGTCATCTTTGACTCCACCCTTTGCTTCTCCACCCACATCTCTGAGGTCTCTAAAAAGTCAAATTTTCGACTGCACCTCCTCAGAGGTACTCTGCCTTTCCTCTCCTTCCCCCAGAAGCTCATGGTATCTCAAGCTCTGGTTCTCTCTAGCTTGGACTATTGTAACAGCCTCTTTCTAAATCTACCTGCCTCTACTCTCCGCCCTCTGCAACTAATCCAGAACAGGACTGCAAGACTTGTCCTTGGCCTCAAGCCCTGGGATCGTATCTCTCCAGCTCTGAAATCTTTCCACTGGCTCCCAGTGGATGCAAGGATTAAATTCAAAACCCTCTGCATTGTCCACAAGGCTTTCTGGGGCCTGGGTCCAAAATACCTTCAGCTATCCCTCCGCAAATACCTCCCCTCTCGAGCTCTTCGCTCCTCTACCTCCAAATCATTTAGGGTCAGTTGTTTTTCTAAGAAACGAGCTGGGGGTAGATCTCTGTCTTCAGCTGGGGCCTCCCTCTGGAACAGCCTCCCTGCCACTCTAAAACTTCAGGAGAACCATCTCCGATTCCGGTAGCACCTCAAGACCTTCCTCTTTTCTTCTGCCTGCGCTCCCCCTCTCCCCTGCTAATCTGTTCTCTCATGGCACCGTGCACCTGGCCACCCTCTGTCTTTTGGGCCCAGGTACCTCCTCATCCTGCCACCCTCCCGCACTGCCTCCGGGCCACCCCTTGCACTGGGGTATGTATCTGTACCCATACAGCCCCCCCTTTTTCTTCCTGCACTTATCAGACCTACCCTGTCTGCTGCCTTAAACCTAGCACTTGCAAATTGCTGGCTGCATTACCACTGTTTGTTGCCTTTATTATTTATTTATTGTTATTTATCTGTTTCTCCTCTGCTTCGCACTTTCCACCTCTCCGCCCTCCCATGCACTTTTCCCCTCCCTCCTCTTCCATGCACTTGCGCGTTCTCAATGTTACTTGGCCTAGTAAGATCGCTGTTTTGTTCTCCCCTGTTCCCCTCCCTTGCCTTGTCGCACTCTGAAACACTTGTGTACGAGCGCGATAGAAATAAAATATAACTCAATCAATCAATACCCCATGAGTGGCCACACACACATTGACTAGCGAGTTGAGAGAAACTTTGTGGGCATAGCTGTTCATTGATGAAAGTCAAATGGGAAAGTGTCCATTTGAAAATTACCTGCAGAAAAGAGTGCAATTGTGAAAGAGTGCGACAGAGGGGTGGCAAACTGATAATTATATGAATCGAGACAGTGTGGCATTGCCAACGACTGGTGTAAGCCATGCACCGCCTTTATGGCAAAGCCAAGAGGCTGACCAGGAGAAGCCAAGGGAGTGTCAAGCTGCACATAAAGCCAAAAGGCCAACAAAAACAAACTGAGTGAATATGAATTGGGAAATACAGCACAAGCAGAAGAGCCTGTGTCGGCTGTAGAGCCTTGGGTTCCTGGTTGCCTGACCTGTGATGGGTGGACTGTGTGTTCTGACAACTGCATCTAGACCAGGGAACCCTAAAAATGTGAACAGCAGAGAGATTGTGAACACTGTGAGTGAACTGTTGATACAATGCCAGGTGGAATGGTAAAGTGGGCCTGTGATGAACTTTTGAAAATCAGAGACAAGAATAATTTGCTACGCAGAGGTCTTGGGCAAGGGAACCAATAGACTTGAGGAATTGCAGATGTTGTCTTGAGGAGCCTCAAGACCCTTTTCTTTTTGAACTATGTTGTCTTGAACTTGGGGAAGGAAACATCGAGGATTGTGTGGAACTGTATTGCTTTGAACTTTAAGAAAGGTAATCTTGAGACTTTTTAAGGAACTTTCTTGAGCTGAGGGAAGGGGAGCTGAAAAGGAAGCGAAGAGCTGGAAGAGGCTCCGAACTTTCTTTTGATCACCATTTCATTGATTACTGACATCCCTACACACTGTTTAGCTTTAGTTGTGATGTCAAGAATAGGTTTTTGGACAAAGACCGGCTTTTAAGTTCAACTCTTTGAGTCATACTTTCGTTAGTTTCATTCAGGGAGGGAAATCCCACCATAGCATAGGGCAAATTAGGCCTTCTACCATCCTGACATTTGATTTAATAAATCATTCTTGTTTGAACTTTGAATCTGTTGTCTGTGTCTTGCTTCATGATGCCTTTGCAGTAGTGATAATATCTGAACATTCCATCAAAAGCTTGTACCTCCTCCATGGTCTTTGGAGTAGTTTGTTTTGCGTGCTTTTGACCATTGCTGCTTAGGGCTGCACTTTCTCCTTTCTGACCTGCAACCATAGGTTTTTAAATAAAGGTAGGTTTAGATGGCATTTGGTTAGATTGAACTTAAGTCTGTATTTCTTGAGGCTTTGAATGTCAAATATAGGTTTTTCATAGGATACTGACAATGTATGCTATATACAATGATGCAGCCCAATAATGCTCCAGAGAAGTCCTGTCGGTCTGTAATATAGTATACTTCACTCACTGGAAGGTGGTTGTGGTCACATGCAGCCCAAAGGGTAGTACTGTATACTGGAGAAGCGATATAGGGGTAATGAAGATGGTTTTCTCGTGGTCCTCAATGCCAATATCCTTTGGCCAGATCAGTAGTAGAGGTGTTCCAAGTAGGTTTGCAAATCTTTGTTCTCATTCAGTATCAGGTCCTCCATTATAATGTTGATGGCCACCTCAGAGATCTTTTCTTTCTTTTTTCCACCTCAAGATGTGCCTTGAGAGTCAGTTCTTCAGGGTTCCACAATGCCGGAAAGTCATTTTATGATGTACATTTGTGAATACTTCCACCAGTTGTCTTATTGAACTCGATAGTTGAAGTTGCTGCAGCCATTCTGTAGGGTCCATGCCACTTACTCACAGCTTGTTTTCTGAGGTTGGAAGTAAGACCAGGATGAACTCACTCACTTTGATGTTGCTTAATATGGCCACCATGGACAGATAGGCACTTCTATTTATCTTGACTCACTTGCAGATGTTGATGTGGCAATCTGTAATAGCTGTAGTGTAGTTTACGCACATTGTACAGAAACTCCCTCTGGGTCTTTCCATCCTTCTCAGCCCTACTTCTGGATATCTAGGACATCCTGTGTCTCTCTTCTGTAGGCTAATTGAAATTAAGGAACATCCTGTAGTAACTTGGGGAGATTCCCATGATGTAAACAGTGCTTAAGGTAGTAGCTTGTCTCAGTTCTCTGTATCCTCCATAACTAATTTCCAGAGAATGTTTTCAAGAGTTTTGTTGAAACATTCCAGGGTGACAGACTGATGTTCATAGGGCCTGTGTTTGAAACAAATTGTCCAGATCATCCTGGGGATTTCTACATAAAAAGGGGTTCACTGTTCTGTGAACTTGTTATTCTCTGGAATCCTGCCTAGGTAAAGTAGGTAATTATATGCAACCTCACAATACTTTGTGTGGTATTGGACCTCATAGGGTAGGCCTCAGATACCAGGTGGCATAATCCAACACCACAGACATATACTGGTTCTGTGCCTTTGATGGACTGAGAAGAACCACTGCAACCATCTTGACCTGGGAAAACAAGACATGTCTAATCAGGTGGGGTTCTAATAAAGCTTTGCTCACACCTGTGGTTTTCTTTGGCGTACCAGGCACTCCAATCATTATTTCAGGATTTCTTTATGGACATTGGGTGAAGGAAACATAGTCAGAATACATTCCTGGGTTTTTGGCACCCCTGGTGTCCAGCCAAAAAATGGAAATGAGCCAGGTCAATAAACACTTTTTGTAACACAGGTGGTGTGAGTGTACCTACCATGTGATTTACAATTCGGAGGTCTGGAATAGACATGCAGAACAATGTTTCCAAATTCCACTTTGACACCATCTGCCATGTGACCATATGAGATTCTCAGAGTCTAAAGTGAATTTCAAAACTCAAAATTCATAAAAATCTATCCCTGCGGGGCTTGTCAGTCTGAACGGCAAAAAAGATTCCCCTTTAACAGTTAATAAGGATTTTGGGGGAACTCCTAGTCTCATGGTTGCTGGCTTCCCTGCAAAATCTCCTGGTCATCTCTATGGTTGCAGTGGGGAGAAGATCTCCAATCTTTGTAGCTGTCATTGAGTCACAGCCATAAGGTGCAACAGAAGTTGTAGTTTGACTTACACAGGCAGAGAAAGATACATGGACCCTTTGGCTCCAGTTAATACAGGTCAGTACCTGAGGGTTTCTGATATCTACTCTTTTCCCTGCTTTGGTGAACCTTCACTGACCCTCCTCACCAACAGGCCATGTGCTCATTCCTCCTCCTGAAGGCGGCTCTGCTCCTCCCCATTGGGGCTTCAACCCCGCCCCCTGCTCTGGGCAGATCTTTCCCTATTATATCTTAATCTTCTGACCAGTTCTGCTCTCCTCAGTCTTCTTCTCGTCTGCCCCCTCCATTTCCTAGTAACTACTGCCTGATGTTATCTTTCCCACATTTGGGATTCTCCTCCTTCTCCCACCTCTGGCTGCCCTCCTCCCAACCACTGGTCTTTCCCTCCTCTCTCCAGCTGTTCTCCAACTTCCTCCCTAGGATTTTGTTCACTTTTCTCCACCTTGCGTCTATCAATCTTCCACCCTCTGCTGTTCTTGCATTCCTGCTTCTGCTGCTCTACACCTTCCAGCCTCTGATGATCTTTTTGTTCCTATACCTGCTTTTCTCCACCTTCCACCTTCAGATTATCATCAACCTGATGGTCTCTCTTTGCCCTCTCTTGACTCAGTTTCCACCTCACTCTCCTGTCCCCTCATCTGTGTAACTCTCTCTCTCCCAATGCCAACACCCCCAAGCTCCCTTCGCCCCTGCTCCAAACATCCACACTGCCTTATTTCCTGCCTTCCCTTTAATCCCAGGTGAACGCTTCAACCAGTGTTGGACCTGGACTTCGGTGTTTCAGGTGTGTCTGCTTATTTTTATTTTATTAAGTATATATTGCTTACATTAAACATTTATACTACCCTACATTCCATCCATTAAAAACAAAGTTAAAATCGATTTAGTCATAAAATTCCATACACACCTCATAATACATCACAATGATATGATATGATATGATAGTTTATTTATATAGTGCCTATACACAATGTTTTTTAAAGCGCTTCAAGGCAAGGGAGGGAACAAGGGAAAATGCAATGACATTCTTACAGGCCATGAACAGTAAGGATGTGAAATTAACTATCGTACTCGGCCTGACAACATTTCAGATAGTGCAAGAGCTAAGGCATAGATAAGGAAGGGAGGGGGGGGAGTGGAAAGGAAATGAAAACATACAGGCGACTACCGTACTAGGCCTGACGACATTTCTGGTAGAGCCAGAGAAAACAAAATGTGAGGGACAGGGGTGCAGAAAGGGAGGGGAGGAACAAAACAAGCGACTATCGTACTAGGCCTGACAACGTTTCAGATAGTGCTGGAGGGAGGGGGGGCAGTAAGGGGATGAGGGAGTGACAGACAAGGTTGCTATCATACTAGGTCCTGGGACAATTCAGATAGAGTAAGTGCGTAGAAGAAAGTAAGGGAAGGAGGGCAGGAGATAGGAAAAGGGAGAGGGGAGAAGAGAACGAGAGTAGGCAGTCAAAAAGAGTGGAGAAGCAAAAAGGGAGAGAGCGAATACAACTGCAGAAGTCAATAGTAACACATAATGTTGCAAGCCAGGATACAAGATGAAGATGGGAACAGCATGATTCAGGGTCACCATGAGTACAAGATGCAAAGGAAGTCCAGCATGAGAGTTGAGAAAGGGTAACACACTGTGAATCAATGAAGTCCATAAAAGTAAAATCCAGCATTGGCCACAAGACAGTGATGGTGAAACCAGAATGTAGCAGGACGGACTCCTCTGTGCGTGAAGAGGGGGGCACAAGGGAACAACACGGGGGGACCAGACAGGGTGGGGATGGCCTGTGGGGACAGAGGGTGTAAACACATGTTGGTGCCTGCTTGCCTGCTGTCTTAGTAGGGGTTCGGGCGCTGAATCCTCCTGGTCCGAACAGGTCCAAACAGGAATTGCCCTATAAACAATACCTTTCACAATTAAACAAAAGATTTTCAGACCAATTGCTTTGTTTTTTCTTTTTTCATATACATGTGTCCTGCTAACCGCTCTTGTAACCTCTATCTAAACTGCATTACAACAAATATCATAGACGCCTGACTGCCATTTAGTAATTGAGACCATAGGGACTCCGATAATACTGCTGTGGTACAATAGAAACATTTGGCCAATATTGTCAGTTTCGATTTCTATTCTCTTTGCAACACAGGAAAATATGTCTAATGGTTTCCCTTTCTGAGGGTAACTTATATAATCTAAAGAATCTCATAGAAGACGCTGTGCCTATGCGTGGGCCCCAAACATCCAATGCGCAAAGTGTATTAAAGCAAATCATTAATCTGCATTTCTCAATAGGATGCATTTCCAAATGTTTTGGGAAGACTTACCTCTTTCTAAAGATGTTTTTATATTATTGGAGAAGTTTGTATTTGCTGTAGCAAACCCTGGGCTTTCAATTTG
The DNA here is from genome assembly GCF_040938575.1 of Ambystoma mexicanum. Classification (NCBI taxonomy): domain Eukaryota; kingdom Metazoa; phylum Chordata; class Amphibia; order Caudata; family Ambystomatidae; genus Ambystoma; species Ambystoma mexicanum. The sequence continues at coordinate 738,921,374 of NC_090941.1, read as the reverse complement.
TGTTTGATTTTTCCTGGATAATGGGCTAAGTACGCTGTGTCCAAACTTAGGTATTCCAAATAGGCTAAACATTCATCATCAAAGCAATTTAGGATCTTTGATTCACGTTTGTACAAGTTCTTACTCAAGTCTTCATACAACAAACACTTCCAAGAGACTAAGATTGTATAAAACAACATACATTTTTCCCATAACTTTTGAGTGTAGCATTTGCAAGCCCAATTCTAATCTAATGGGAGCCAATGGATGGACATGGGCAGTTACAAGATCTTTTTCCACACAGAATTGCGGGCACCACTTTTAGATTGCAGAATTCAATGAATGGAATCATTGGAAAAGCACAATATTTTGAATTTACACTTTTCATGTGTGCCGTTGATTAATTTACTTTTGTTCGCAATCTTTGCAGGCTGGATTTAATTCCTAGTTTGTCATAAACAGGGTATCCTAGGTAGATTAAGTGCTGTGCATTAACCCATTGCTTCTCTTCTACAAATGAAGTAGATATACACACATTTACAGGATGCAAATAGCTTGTTAATGGCATCCAACAGAGCTATCGGATAATAGTTTTGAGTATTCGATCAATCTCACTTTTTAAAAATGGGGTTTGGGTAGCTCAGATGCCACGTTGCTGTTATAATATTTTCCTGACATTTTTTTAATGAAATAGAGGCAGTAACAAGTCTGCCCAAAAGCTTGGGTCTCTTTAATATGAAATTAGACAGGCCAGCTGGCCCCCTAGCATGGGAGTTAGTAAGCTAAGGTATGTTTTTCTCTGACCCTTCTCTGTCAAAGCATCCTTCCCAATTCAGAAGCTGCTTATAGTTAAACAGAAGCTTGACGGGAACTTTCTTTCCAAACTTGTTGCTATAATATTATGACTATGCAGGTTCATCTATGGTGTTTGTTTGTAGCTTACCTGAGTGTTCTCCATGTCTTTAGTTATCTTCCAGAATTTCTTAGAGTTGTTGTTTCAACATATTAGCTCCATCCTCTGTATATAGAGTAGCTTTGCATTGCTTCTTCCAGTTCTTAAACCTTTGCTTTAAAATTCTTATCTCTTTCTTCAATTGGGGGCAAACATGCTGGGAGTTCTTCATCACCCACCAAATGTCTCGTCTTAAGTTTATTTTATTTTCAGCTAGTATGATGTCATTACAATGAGACCAAAGGAACATTTTCTTTAAATGTCTCATTCACTTTCACATCCTAATGTTGTATAAGTTCAAACAAGCAACCATAACCATATATCATTCCCTATTCCTCCATAGCTCACTAGTCCTCGGTTTGAGTACCCCGAGGTAGATGGTTTAAAAATTGTCCACTCTGGTATTGGTTTACCATGAAGTTTATTACCCTCTGTATTCACAATTAAGTTTTTGAGAGTATGAGTCACATACTCTTACCATGAGGTCTCTATGTAGTATCACATATGCATGATCACTTTTCCCATTTAATTTTATATGTAGGGATTTTAAACTCTTGAAATACGAGTCAGTGACAGATATAATCAATTGTAGAATAATGATTGCCTCTACACAAGGCCAGGTGGCTGGGAATGTCTCCTAGCAGATTGCCATTTGCCATCTCCAATTTCTGTTAGGCAATAATTGATGTAGTAACCCTGTGGGAGACTACACAACCCTTGTCCTCTTGGTATTAGGTAACCCACCTTTTGGTATAGGCATGTACTATACAAGTTAGTAGTGTGACTGCGCAGCCAGACTTATCTCAAGAGGAGTAAATGTGAGCTATAGAGCTGTAGTAATTAAATCCACCAATACAAGTAGCCATGTAACACTTATACTCAAGGTTTCTGTTATAAATAATTATTTATTTATTGATTTAACAGTAGTTTTTAAATATTCATTCTTTAAAAAGGGCAATAAGTGTAACAATCAAATAAACTTTAAAATACTTTTCCAGTATCAACACAAAGCTAGCAGATACTCTTTAGAGTCGCCTCTTACACACTTCCTACACCCTTTGGTGAAGCGATATAGTGGTAATGAAGATGGTTTTCTCGTGGTCCTCAATGCCAATATCCTTTGGCCAGATCAGTAGTAGAGGTGTTCCAAGTAGGTTTGCAAATCTTTGTTCTCATTCATTATCAGGTCCTCCATTATAATGTTGATGGCCACCTCAGAGATCTTTTCTTTCTTTTTTCCACCTCAAGATGTGCCTTGAGAGTCAGTTCTTCAGGGTTCCACAATGCCGGAAAGTCATTTTATGATGTACCTTTGTGAATACTTCCACCAGTTGTCTTATTGAACTCGATAGTTGAAGTTGCAGCAGCCATTCTGTAGGGTCCATGCCACTTACTCACAGCTTGTTTTCTGAGGTTGGAAGTAAGACCAGGATGAACTCACTCACTTTGATGTTGCTTAATATGGCCACCATGGACAGATAGGCACTTCTATTTATCTTGACTCACTTGCAGATGTTGATGTGGCAATCTGTAATAGCTGTGGTGTAGTTTACTCACATTGTACAGAAACTCCCTCTGGGTCTTTCCATCCTTCTCAGCCCTACTTCTGGATATCTAGGACATCCTGTGTCTCTCTTCTGTAGGCTAATTGAAATTAAGGAGCATCCTGTAATAACCTGGGGAGATTCCCAATATGTAAACAGTGCATAAGGTAGTAGCTTGTCTTAGTTCTTTGTATCCTCCATAACTAATTTCCAGAGAATGTTTTCAAGAGTTTTGTTGAAACATTCCAGGGTGACAGACTGATGTTCAAAGGGCCTGTGTCTGAAACAAATTGTCCAGATCATCCAGGGGATTTCTACATAAAAAGGGGTTCAGTGTTCTGTGAACTTGTTATTCTCTGGAATCCTGCCTAGGTAAAGTAGGTAATTATATGCAACCTCACAATACTTTGTGTGGTATTGGACCTCATAGGGTAGGCCTCAGATACCAGGTGGCATAATCCAACACCACAGACATATACTGGTTCTGTGCCTTTGATGGACTGAGAAGAACCACTGCAACCATCTTGACCTGGGAAAACAAGACATGTCTAATCAGGTGGGGTTCTAATAAAGCTTTGCTCACACCTGTGGTTTTCTTTGGCGTACCAGGCACTCCAATCATTATTTCAGGATTTCTTTATGGACATTGGGTGAAGGAAACATAGTCAGAATACATTCCTGGGTTTTTGGCACCCCTGGTGTCCAGCCAAAAAATGGAAATGAGCCAGGTCAATAAACACTTTTTGTAACACAGGTGGTGTGAGTGTACATACCATGTGATTTACAATTCGGAGGTCTGGAATAGACATGCAGAACAATGTTTCCAAATTCCACTTTGACACCATCTGCCATGTGACCATATGAGATTCTCAGAGTCTAAAGTGAATTTCATAACTCAAAATTCATAAAAATCTATCCCTGCGGGGCTTGTCAGTCTGAACAGCAAAAAAGATTCCCCTTTAACAGTTAATAAGGATTTTGGGGGAACTCCTAGTCTCATGGTTGCTGGCTTCCCTGCAAAATCTCCTGGTCATCTCTATGGTTGCAGTGGGGAGAAGATCTCCAATCTTTGTAGCTGTCATTGAGTCACAGCCGTAAGGTGCAACAGAAGTTGTAGTTTGACTTACACAGGCAGAGAAAGATACATGGACCCTTTGGCTCCAGTTAATACAGGTCAGTACCTGAGGGTCTTATCACCTCCATTCCCTAAGTTTCTGATATCTACTCTTTTCCCTGCTTTGGTGAACCTTCACTGACCCTCCTCACCAACAGGCCATGTGCTCATTCCTCCTCCTGAAGGCGGCTCTGCTCCTCCCCATTGGGGCTTCAACCCCGCCCCCTGCTCTGGGCAGATCTTTCCCTATTATATCTTAATCTTCTGACCAGTTCTGCTCTCCTCAGTCTTCTTCTCGTCCGCCCCCTCCATTTCCTAGTAACTACTGCCTGATGTTATCTTTCCCACATTTGGGATTCTCCTCCTTCTCCCACCTCTGGCTGCCCTCCTCCCAACCACTGGTCTTTCCCTCCTCTATCCAGCTGTTCTCCAACTTCCTCCCTAGGATTTTGTTCACTTTTCTCCACCTTGCGTCTATCAATCTTCCACCCTCTGCTGTTCTTGCATTCCTGCTTCTGCTGCTCTACACCTTCCAGCCTCTGATGATCTTTTTGTTCCTATACCTGCTTTTCTCCACCTTCCACCTTCAGATTATCATCAACCTGATGGTCTCTCTTTGCCCTCTCTTGACTCAGTTTCCACCTCACTCTCCTGTCCCCTCATCTGTGTAACTCTCTCTCTCCCAATGCCAACACCCCCAAGCTCCCTTCGCCCCTGCTCCAAACATCCACACTGCCTTATTTCCTGCCTTCCCTTTAATCCCAGGTGAACTCTTCAACCAGTGTTGGACCTGGACTTCGGTGTTTCAGGTGTGTCTGCTTATTTTTATTTTATTAAGTATATATTGCTTACATTAAACATTTATACTACCCTACATTCCATACATTAAAAACAAAGTTAAAATCGATTTAATCATAAAATTCCATACACACCTCATAATACATCACAATGATATGATATGATAGTTTATTTATATAGTGCCTATACACAATGTGTTTCAAAGCGCTTCAAGGCAAGGGAGGGAACAAGGGAAAATGCAATGACATTCTTACAGGCCATGAACAGTAAGGATGTGAAATTAACTATCGTACTCGGCCTGACAACATTTCAGATAGTGCAAGAGCTAAGGCATAGATAAGGAAGGGAGGGGGGGAGTGGAAAGGAAATGAAAACATACAGGCGCCTACCGTACTAGGCCTGACGACATTTCTGGTAGAGCCAGAGAAAACAAAATGTGAGGGACAGGGGTGCAGAAAGGGAGGGGAGGAACAAAACAAGCGACTATCGTACTAGGCCTGACAACGTTTCAGATAGTGCTGGAGGGAGGGGGGGGCAGGAAGGGGATGAGTGAGCGACAGACAAGGTTGCTATCATACTAGGTCCTGGGACAATTCAGATAGAGTAAGTGCGTAGAAGAAAATAAGGGAAGGAGGGCAGGAGATAGGAAAAGGGAGAGGGGAGGAGAGAACAGAGAGTAGGCAGTCAAAAAGAGTGGAGAAGCAAAAAGGGAGAGAGCGAATACAACTGCAGAAGTCAATAGTAACACATAATGTTGCAAGCCAGGATACAAGATGAAGATGGGAACAGCATTATTCAGGGTCACCATGAGTACAAGATGCAAAGGAAGTCCAGCATGAGAGTTGAGAAAGGGTAACGCACAGTGAATCAATGAAGTCCATAAAAGTAAAATCCAGCATTGGCCACAAGACAGTGATGGTGAAACCAGAATGTAGCAGGACGGACTCCTGTGTGCGTGAAGAGGGGGGCACAAGGGAACAAAACGGGGGGACCAGACAGGGTGGGGATGGCCTGTGGGGACAGAGGGTGTAAACACATGTTGGTGCCTGCTTACCTGCTGTCTTAGTAGGGGTTTGGGCGCTGGATCCTCCTGGTCCGAACAGGTCCAAACAGGAATTGCCCTATAAACAATACCTTTCACAATTCAACAAAAGATTTTCAGACCAATTACTTTGTTTTTTCTTTTTTCATATACATGTGTCCTTCTAACCGCTCTTGTAACCTCTATCTAAACTGCATTACAACAAATATCATAGACGCCTGACTGCCATTTATTAATTGAGACCATAGGGACTCCGATAATACTGCTTTGGTACAATAGAAACATTTGGCCAATATTGTCAGTCGAGATTTCTATTCTCTTTGCAACACAGGAAAATATGTCTAATGGTTTCCCTTTCTGAGGGTAACTTACATAATCTAAAGAATCTCATAGAAGGCGCTGTGCCTATGCGTGGGCCCCAAACATCCAATGCGCAAAGTGTATTAAAGCAAAGCATTAATCTGCATTTCTCAATAGGATGCATTTCCAAATGTTTTGGGAAGACTTACCTCTTTCTAAAGATGTTTTTATATTATTGGAGAAGTTTGTATTTGCTGTAGCAAACCCTGGGCTTTCAATTTGTGTTTGATTTTTCCTGGATAATGGGCCAAGTACGCTGTGTCCAAACTTAGGTATTCCAAATAGGCTAAACATTCATCATCAAAGCAATTTAGGATCTTTGATTCACGTTTGTACAAGTTCTTACTCAAGTCTTCATACAACAAACACTTCCAAGAGACTTAGATTGTATAAAACAACATACATTTTTCCCATAACTTTTGAGTGTAGCATTTGCAAGCCCAATTCTAATCTAATGGGAGCCAATGGATGGACATGGGCAGTTACAAGATCTTTTTCCACACAGAATTGCGGGCACCACTTTTAGATTGCAGAATTCAATGAATGGAATCATTGGAAAAGCACAATATTTTGAATTTACACTTTTCATGTGTGCCGTTGATTAATTTACTTTTGTTCGCAATCTTTGCAGGCTGGATTTAATTCCTAGTTTGTCATAAACAGGGTATCCTAGGTAGATTAAGTGCTGTGCATCAACCCATTGCTTCTCTTCTACAAATGAAGTAGATATACACACATTTACAGGATGCAAATAGCTTGTTAATGGCATCCAACAGAGCTATCGGATAATAGTTTTGAGTATTCGATCAATCTCACTTTTTAAAAATGGGGTTTGGGTAGCTCAGATGCCACGTTGCTGTTATAATATTTTCCTGACATTTTTTTAATGAAATAGAGGCAGTAACAAGTCTGCCCAAAAGCTTGGGTCTCTTTAATATGAAATTAGACAGGCCAGCTGGCCCCCTAGCATGGGAGTTAGTAAGGTAAGGTATGTTTTTCTCTGACCCTTCTCTGTCAAAGCATCCTTCCCAATTCAGAAGCTGCTTATAGTTAAACAGAAGCTTGACGGGAACTTTCTTTCCAAACTTGTTGCTATAATATTATGACTATGCACGTTCATCTATGGTGTTTGTTTGTAGCTTACCTGAGTGTTCTCCATGTCTTTAGTTATCTTCCAGAATTTCTTAGAGTTGTTGTTTCAACATATTAGCTCCATCCTCTGTATATAGAGTAGCTTTGCATTGCTTCTTCCAGTTCTTAAACCTTTGCTTTAAAATTCTTATCTCTTTCTTCAATTGGGGGCAAACATGCTGGGAGTTCTTCCTCACCCACCAAATGTCTCGTCTTAAGTTTATTTTATTTTCAGCTAGTATGATGTCATTACAATGAGACCAAAGGAACATTTTCTTTAAATGTCTCATTCACTTTCACATCCTAATGTTGTATAAGTTCAAACAAGCAACCATAACCATATATCATTCCCTATTCCTCCATAGCTCACTAGTCCTCGGTTTGAGTACCCCGAGGTAGATGGTTTAAAAATTGTCCACTCTGGTATTGGTTTACCATGAAGTTTATTACCCTCTGTATTCACAATTAAGTTTTTGAGAGTATGAGTCACATACTCTTACCATGAGGTCTCTATGTAGTATCACATATGCATGATCACTTTTCCCATTTAATTTTATATGTAGGGATTTTAAACTCTTGAAATACGAGTCAGTGACAGATATAATCAATTGTAGAATAATGATTGCCTCTACACAAGGCCAGGTGGCTGGGAATGTCTCCTAGCAGATTGCCATTTGCCATCTCCAATTCCTGTTAGGCAATAATTGATGTAGTAACCCTGTGGGAGACTACACAACCCTTGTCCTCTTGGTATTAGGTAACCCACCTTTTGGTATAGGCATGTACTATACAAGTTAGTAGTGTGACTGCGCAGCCAGACTTATCTCAAGAGGAGTAAATGTGAGCTCTAGAGCTGTAGTAATTAAATCCACCAATACAAGTAGCCATGTAACACTTATACTCAAGGTTTCTGTTATACATAATTATTTATTTATTGATTTAACAGTAGTTTTTAAATATTCATTCTTTAAAAAGGGCAATAAGTGTAACAATCAAATAAACTTTAAAATACTTTTCCAGTATCAACACAAAGCTAGCAGATACTCTTTAGAGTCGCCTCTTACACACTTCCTACACCCTTAGGTGACTTCATTAACTATAACAGTAATGGCATTTATGTATCACTAGTACACTTTGTAGATTCTGAGGTTTGTAGAAAGGAAAGGTTAAGGGGAGGAAAAAGGTTAAACCGGTTCTCAGAGCATGTGAGCACTTAAATCTTCCAATGAAGTCCAGATAGCAACCTTCCCCAGCATTAATAGTTAAAACCCAAGTTATCACCTATGAAGGACAGTACGTATCAAAGTCAAATGGACAAGAAGAGTCTGCATGGAGCCAGGACAGCAAAAGTCAATTGGAGCACAGTCTATGGAGCTGAGGCACTTCTTAGATAACCAAGTCTTGCACAAGGTTAGAGATTTTGTTGAAGAAAAATCACTGCAGGGTCACAAGCTGTTACACTTGTGAAGGGTCTAGCTGAAATCAACTCTAGCAAAGTAGCTACTGCAAGTCTCAACTGAAAAAGCCAAAGCTAAAGAAACTGAGGTACGTACACCGAGTCAGAACAGTACCTTTGGTTAGAAGAAGACGGGTCCAGCTGGCTTCTGTCAGGTTACAGCGATGCAGATCCTGGGATCCTGGGCTTCAGTCTTGGGGACAAGAGGGAAGACATCTGGAGGACTCCTACGGCAACAATTCGGAGGTCGGTGGCAGCTATGGGCTCTTTTCAGATCAGCAGCACTTTGCGGTCTCAGAGCTTGGTAAATAGCACCACCGCGGATTTTGGATACCCTGGTGAGGGGACTCGAGCTCTGGTCGTCCCTCTCCTGGAGGGTCCTGAGGAGACTCCTGGAGCTTCTGGTCGGATCATAGACATTGCACTCGACTACCGATTTCTCGACCCCTGGACATCGGTTCCTGCAGCAGCAAAGAAGTATAGGCAGTCAGGGAGTATGGTCCAGTGGAGTTCGTCTCAGGGTTAGTTGGTCCCACTAACCCAAGGGAAAAAGTTGTCTCTTAAGGAGCTTCTCTTGTCGATTAGAAAAAGGAGTTTCAGCACAGTAGCAGGGCTTCACTGGGCAATTCAAAGGTCCAGGAGGATGCAGCAAGCATCGTACACGGTTTCTTTGTCGGGTTGTTTTCCCAGTGGTCGACTCTGTCTTCATTCATCTACTTCCGCCCTGTCATTGCCTTTGAAAACAATCTCAATATGCGTGATGAGGCTTAGCAGTACCATGAACATCCTACACTGCACAGAAAACACATCAATCTGGAATTCGGAAGATAATGAAATGGATTTTCAGACTAATTGACAGAAACAATAATTAATGTACTTTGAAGTTGATTATTCTCTTCCCTTGACCAACACTCAGATGCGTTGGTTATACAGACCAGAGAGAGAGAGAGAACGAGAGAGATAGAGAGAGAGAGAGAGAGAGAGAGAGAGAAAGAGAGGGACAGAGAGACAGAGAGACAGAGAGAGAGAGAGAGAGAGAGAGAAGAAAGGATGAGGTGTTGTGGGAGTTAAGGGGGTGCCGTGAATTAAAAGGAAGAGGGATCATCAAAGTTAAGAAAGCAGTACAAACAGACTAGGGGGGTGGAGTTTAACACCCTTCTAGCCCAAATCAACCCTTCATTTAAAACAAACCATAATGGACATTTTTTACAGGAAAAACGGGAAAACAATTGTTATATTTAGAATGTATGCAAAAAATAAGTAAACATTTCTTTTAGAAGCATTATTTTCAAAGAAACCTTTTTCAGATGTGTCTTCAAAGATCTGCTTGCTTTCACCATTTCAGTTTGCTGTGGCAAGTTCACACAGAATTCTTCTTGCATTCTACTTCAATTCCCCTTTCTGCGAAAGCACTCTTAGAAAACATCCTTTCAAGAGCACTAATGGGAGAGGCTCCATCATCCTCCACCTCTCTCTCCTGAATGTCCTTTTATTTTTATTTATTTTAAATGAATTTTTCTATTAGTTCGTTACAAACTTTTAAAAAAGAAAAGAGAATCAAGCAAGTGAAATCAGGCTTTCAGCAATCCTTGTGTCCTAAAATGGTGTGATTGTCACGATGTGACGTCCAAGTAAGTTTGTCCTCTATTTATACATGCTCTTTCATTTTGAAGCTATCAGTGGATGATGCAAGGGACCACCCGATTTTATGTGCGGAGGTGGGGGAAGCTTGACATTTTCTGACTCTTTAGAGAGGATGTACTTAGTTTCGCAACTCCTTGTTAAGCTGTGTATAGATGTTGTGTTATGCTTCAAAACCTCAAAGCCAGAATTTAGGGCTAGGGTTCCTGATTGTGTGAGGTCATGCCGGGTCACTGTGGAGATGCAGCTCTTGTTGCACTTGGCTCGCTTAGGTGCTGCTCCATGGTTTGGATTTCGAGGTCGTCAGAGCAGCAGGAGGCAAGCTCTGACTTCTTGTTCCAGGCATGCTCAACTCTGTGAAATTATTAAGCGGTCGGCCTGATGCGCATTCCTGCATCCTGTCGGCTGCATCAGCCTACAAAATGTTTTTATTCTGAGAGTCGGACTGCTTACCACTGAAAAAGCGCCAAGCGCTTTGCCAATCATTTTGCACTGACGACGGCAGTGGGTGCCAGGGGGCAATTGACATTTCCAGAGAGCTCAATTGAGTTTTGGGGGTCCCTTGGAGCTGCTCATGGAGCACAGCCGACGCGGATAGGTTTGACCTCTCACACCGCACGGCCAGCCAAGACCGCGAGTGAGGATACTGTGGATTTATATGCGCACATTGGTCGACTAGCGCATATCTGACTTCTAATTATCAGGGTGGCAGAGGTAAAATTGTTGCATTCAATGCCCTCAGTGCTAGCACTAGCCTCAACTCCCATAGTCAGTTTCTGTGTCCGTTTGCATAATGCCTCACCTTTCTCTTTGTTGTGAGGGTGGGCATGAGCAGGAACGTGGATCACAATTTGACACACAGTTTGACACACGCTTACCTCCTCCTCACTGCTGACATGTTTTCTTCTCGCGCATATGTCCTCGGCGAGTAGGCTTGATTGTTGCAGGAGGCCAAGGCGCGTCTGGCGTCTTGTCTGAAGCGGGGGTCGGGTCGTACGAGTCGGTTCAGGTTCTTATACCACCATCTTGGTAAAAGGAAAGTTATTTTCTGAGTCCGGCATAGCGTACCGGTCTTCCCCGGTCAGTCCAGGGAACACAGGAAACACTCCTGACACTCTGCGATGCTCCGCGTTGTGGGGTGAATATTTATATGTTAGCTCCTCCTCCTTCACAGATCGTGATGGGCAACAAGGAAATACTTCGGGTGCATCAAGGTGCAAAAGCGAAATGGAACGCTGATAGTCTCCACACAGGAAACACTTCTGACATTCCGCGATGCTCCGCATCGTGGAGTGGATATTTATATGTTAGCCCCTCCTCCTTCACAGATCATGATGGGCATCAAGGAAAGACTTTGGGTTCAGCAAGGTGCAAAAGCTAAATGGAACGCTGATAGTCTCCACACAGGAAACACTCCTGACACGCTGCGACTCTCCACATCGTGGAATTTATATGTTAGCCCCTCCTCCTGCACAGATCATTATGGGCAACAAGGAAAGACTTCAGGTGCAGCAAGGTGCAAAAGCAAAATGGAACACCAATACTCTCCACACAGGAAACACTCCTGACACTCTATTTGTTTTCTATATCTTGTCCCTCACCCGCTTATCTGCTTCTATAAGTAATGTTCTATTCATGCTGTCGGGTTCATTTTGAACTAGAAGTGATGGAAACTTTGTTCTTTCTATATCCAATGTTGTGAAGTGCACCATTTGAATGATTAATCATTTCTATAATTGTCCTTTAGCCTATAGTAAATATATGGCAACTGTAGGATAGGATACCAACATGAAATATAACCAAAATGCAGTTATCATACAATAACTTGTAATACACAAGGGAACTGCTGTATATTCCTGCTTTCAGAGAAAATGGTTTACTCAGCCCTAAATTCTGCAGCAAAATGTGCAAGTTCTGATGCATAGCAAAGATATATGCACACAAAATCACCTTCCAAATACTGGAAAATGCATTTTGAAAAAATATATATATTTATTTATTTTATTTATTTATAGTGTGTTGCAGTTTCAAAAAACAAGAGAAGTGCAAAAACAGAAATGTTTCACAAATGATCACAATTAAAAGCGACAATAACTAAAATGCACACTATAAAAACGACATTTAGTAGCGAGATACATACAAGATTCTGATATTAATATTAGTTAAACTCTTTAAAAAACGTGTGCAAATATATCGAGCATTTAAACAAAATGTGTGACAAATTCATCCATAGTTCAAAGTGCATCGCCAAAAACAATCTTGTTAGCAAATCTCGTCACTGTTAAACAAAGTGCATCCACTGGTTCTCATAACAGGCAAAACCATATCCACTCCCAAGAGGGAGCACCAGTTTTTATCATGAAATTGCCAAAGAGTTCCAATCGTTCTTCCGACAGTGCCATTGCATCATTTCAGAATCGGCACGATCTATCTTGTTTGGGGACTTTAGCTGTTGCACCTAGTACATCATTAGTGGGCAACACATTCATTCTCAATAGAAGTTCCCTACATTTCCTCAACTGATGATTTACTAAGTATGGCTGCAGGACATTATAGGGTTTCACATCAAATTTGAAATTAAGGAAGTGCTTATAAACCGAATTTGTCTATTGAGAATCCAGTCATTTTCAATGATGTTTCTCTTTACGTTGTGCGGGGAATACAGTAGGACATCCTCTGTGGGCTCAACCTTGCATAGTGATGTTAAACAGGAGCCCAGCCACGCAGCCAAAGTCTTCCACGGACGGTCTAGCTGAAGCTCATTCAATTTGACAAACTTACCTCCAGGCGGCATAAGGAGACCTCTAAGTACCTGCAAGCGCCGCCACTCTCTCTGTGCTTGCAGAGTAATTAACCCCAATTCGTGTCTAATGGTGTACCTGTTGGCAGGTTCCTGTCCAATAAACACTGTTGGGCTGTGGCGGTCGTCGCAGCAGCTTTTAATGCAGAGTTTTGACCGCCCCTCGAATCCATACCAAGAATCAACACCCCAGGTAGCAATTTTTGATTTCCAATCTTCCTATTACATTTTCTTTTCCGTAAAACGTTCCTCGGGGATTCACAATCAAAATCTTCCACCTTGTAATATTTAATTCCCAGTCCATATTCCGGAAAAAGTCATTGACCACTTTAAGTGACCGATGGAGCCCAACTGATGCGTTGCCAAATAGGAGTATTTTGTCCAAAAAGAGCAGATAATGTATAGGGAGAGTTCCCAATTTCGAGGGGTTAGCACCCACTCCTCGTAGACATGCTCTCAAATCGAAAATGTACACATTGAAAAGAAACAGGGCAAAAACGCATCCCTGGCATAGGCCCCGTTTGTTGGCAATTCACACTGACAACGTGTCATGTTGGTTAAGCCTGACCTTCAGTATTGTATCTGAATGAAGCATCTCCACCATATTTAGCAAGGCTTCTGGACAGCCCTGCTCTCTCATTTTCTCCCAGATTCACGTTCTAATTACACAATTAAAAGCCTTGCTAATATCTCAAAATGCCAAATAAAGATGTATTTTTGCAGATACCACTTGTTTGGTCAAGAGATGGATCACCAGGCAGTTAAGCAAAGTAGTGGTGCCGCTCTTGAACCCTGGTTGGTAAGGGTCCAAACACAGGGATCACCTTGACCAGATGTTGTTTTCTTAAAATTAAAGTTAATAAAATTGTATAGGAGGCATCTAACAAGGAAATTGGTCGCTAAATTGCGGGATTGGACATGTCCCCATTCTTAAAAATCAATATGACAGTTGCATTCTTCCAAGAGGGTGAAAAAGCCAGCTTCCCTGTCCGGGCAGCCCATTTATGGAACTCTATGCCCCACACTATACGTGAGGAGAAATCCTACCTTAATTTCAGATCCAATTACATCAACGATTTGAAGCAATCGATCAACTAGCCAGTGCCTCCTTTCCCCCCACCACCCTGCTGATATATTGTATATGCACCTGTATATGCAACCTGTAAAATATCCTGTATATAATTTACTGTATTACTGCTACGGCCTGAATATATTATTAGCATTATGTGTAATTATGTAACTACGTAACTTAAGCTTTGCATAGCCTGTACTGCTGCACCCTCTTACCCTCGGGTATGGTGCGCATTGTAAGTGAATAAAACAAAGAAAGAAACAAACAAAGAGTGGAGTCGCAGAATATTCTGAAAAAGATCAAGGAGCACTTTTGCACATAGGACGGGTGCTGATTTTACAGTAAGATTGGAGAGTCCATTAGGGCCTGTAGTATTGGATATTTTAGCCTTAGCAATTGCACAATGACTATCGTTCAAATCGATATCAAGGATGTCCCATAAGGGACCTTCACTGAACAATACAACAGGGGTTATAACTTAGTTAACTTGCCTATCCCCATTAGAATAAGGATTTGCAAAGTAGGACTCCCATTCTGCTCCAGAAATGTATTGCATAGAATTTAGTTAGAATTTTGTTGGACACTCGTTTTCAATAAAATAAATAACAATTGCTGTGGGGAGGATGTAGCTAGCATGCAGCATAGTCATGCTTAATCGGCAGAGGTACCCACTCACACCCGCTGAAATCCTCTGTTATCCTAAATACGACAAGATAACAGCGCAGTCCAGAGAACCCCCCACAGAGGGGACTGTGTTGTAAAGATGGTCCCAGTCACTGATAATCGATATTAGGTGATCAATAATGTGATGTTATGATCACGAATGACGCATGCGCGAGCCTCGTTTCGATTTGCACATGCGCGTTCGGAATAAACTACGTCCGTGCGGCAGTTGCCGCCGGGACTCCGGAAGGCACACACGCGTGTCCCGTGTCTCATTGCATGAATGCGATAGTGTGTGTGTGTGAGCAAGGGTGGCCCAAGGCACGGGCTCGCCCACAACATCTGGCGATGAGGCGGGACGCGAACGGAGCGTTTTGCTGACACAATGCGGCGTGTCAGCTGTTACGACGTTCCACCGTTTTCCCGAACCCAGTGCGAGTAAAGCGGAGGTGCTTGCAAGAAAAGGGTGTGGCAGTAGCGGCCTGGAAAGGTGCTCATGCGCTGCCCACATCTTAAAGAAACAGCATCACACCAATTTTTGGAACCCTGATGGTCCTTGAATCCGAGAGGACTGTACTGCGATCAGTGGCCAAGGAACGAGTGGCGACTGGATGACCACAAAAGTATAGAAGAAGGCCCAACAACTGAAAACTCTACAGCTACGTCGCTCATCACCGCACAGCCACCCGAGGTACGTCTACTGTCTGTCCTAGTCAGGTTTGCGGCCTCTGAACCCACAGGAGGTGCCTGTGCGACCTGTGAACATGGCGGAGAGTGACGGAGAAGCAGGGGAAGCGCAGGTGGTGGTGCGGAGACAGCAGGGGTCTTTGTTACCCATACAAGAATTCAACACGTTGGGCCCCTCCTCGAAATTAGGCCCAAGATGGTTGCTGTGGATAAAAAAATTGGACATGTACTTTACAGCAACAGGAGAAACCAATGATGACGCAAAAAGGGCGACTCTGCTGTACTCCGCGGGCATGGACGTCCTGTGCATTTACGAGTCCCTCAACCTGCAAGTGGTCACCTACGACGCGGTCAAGACCGCCTTAAAGAATTATTTCATTCCGTTGTCCAATGCAGACTATGAGAGATTCCTTTTCTGTAGTGAAATACAGCGGGAAGAGGAATCACTTGATCAATTCTGCGCTCGCCTACGTCAAATGGCCATGACATGTAGATGGGACAACGAAGAGACCATGATCATAAATCAAGTAATACTAGGGTGCAGCTCAGGCAAGCTCCGCAGACAGGTGTTGAGGGAGCCGGGTTGGACTCTTGTGCAGATCCTGGACAGAGGAAGGACCTATGAGCTGGCTGAATCAAGGGGTGCCAAAACGGACGCGGCAGTGCACCCGGCAGGTCAGAAGAGGTGTTTGCGGTAGGGAAGCAGACATCGTCGAAGACCAGGTGGAGCCAGAAACGCCAGGAAGGTGGTCCAACGCCAAGGGCTGCGTCCATATATCAATATTGCGGGTATGATTTACCGCACTCCGAGGAATGTCCTGCTAAGTCGAGATCCTGTGGCAGGTGCAACGGGCTCGGACACTATGCCTGAATGTGTCGTGCTCCAGCGCCAGTTGTCACGCAAAGGGGCCCGGCCAGATTAGTCGGCGGCAGTTCGAGGAGGCAAAGAAGCATTGCGGCAGTGGAGCAGGAGATGCAGATGCTAAACATCGCTGAGGAAGAAGAGGAGGAAGATGAGGTGTTCTTCATATCGAGTTTGGCAACAGGGGCAAAGAAAAAGAAGCAGCCCAAGTGTGTAGTGGACATTCATGGAGTGCCGACACAAGTGCTAATAGACACGGGAGCCTCGGTGTGCGTGCTTGCTGCCGATCACTACCAATCAATACTGGGACCACCATCGTTGGACACTTCCACGGCGAAGATCTTCACGTTTGGCGGAGACACACCACTCCCCATTCAGGGTGTGTTTGTGGCACCTGTTTCCAGAGACAACAAAACCATAAAAGCATGATTTTTCATCACTGACGTGAGTCCCCACTCCCTGCTCAGTTGTGCGGCGTCAGAGGCGTTGGACCTCATGCATTTTGCGTTTGAAGTCTATCAAGTAGACATTGAGCAGCTATTGTCCAGATTCTCAGGAATTTTTACAGGGGTGGGAAAATTGAAAGCTCCTCCAGTACGCCTACATTTCGATGACACCATCAGGCCTACGGCCCTCAAACATAGTCGGATCCCGTTTCATCTCCGCGAGCAGGTGGAGGAAGAGCTCCGCTAACTAGTCCAGATGGACATCATTGAAAGTGTGGAAGGCCCAACGCCCTGGGTCTCGCCCATAGTGGTGGCCCCCAAGCCAAAACAGCCGGGAGCGGTGCGCATTTGTGTAGATATGCGCCTCCCGAATGCGGCTATCAAGAGAGAGAGACATATTACACCCACTCTTGATGACATTATCGGAGAACTCCAAGGGGCGAGAGTGTTCTCGAAGCTAGATCTGAGGGCGGGCTATCACCAGATTGAGCTCCACCCAGATTCTTACTATGTCACGACGTTTAGGACTTATGATGGCCTCTATCAGTTCAAGCGCCTGAGCTTCGGCATTTCATAAGCTGCAGAGGTCTTCCAGAATTTCATCAGGGGGGCGCTAGCAGGACTGAAAGGCGTATTGAATATGAGTGATGATATCTTGGTATTCGCAGAATCCGAGACAGAACTCCTAAGAAGACTGGAACACACACTGAAGAGGTTGGAGGCATTGGGTCTAACCCTGCACCGTGAAAAGTGTGAATTTTTCAAAGACAAGATCAGGTTCTTTGGGTTCATTTTTCAAGCCAGCAGCTTGTCGCCCGATCCTGCAAAGGTCAAGGACATTCGTGAGGCCAGAGCACCACAGTCCCCCACAGAGGTAAGGAGTTTCTTGGGGATGGTCAACTACTGTGGACGTTTCATCAAGGGTATGGCCTCCCTGTCGGAACCCCTCAGGGCGTTGACCAAGAATGATGCCGTCTGGGTATGGGAAAGGAAGGAGCAGGAAGCCTTTCAGGCCATAAAAAATGCCCTGTCCGACGGGGACACCATGGCGTACTTTGACCCTACCGCTGAGTCAGAGATTGTTGTCGACGCTAGCCCGGTCGGTGTAGGGGCTGTATTGATGCAAGCGGACAGAAGAGGAGACATGCGACCCATCGCTTATGCGAGCAAGGCGCTGACGGACACGGAAAGTCGATATTCGCAGATAGAAAGAGAGGTCTTGGCCATTCTGTGGGGCTGTCGCCATTTTCGTCTTTACATCCTGGGCAAGCCGGTTGTGGTCGTTACCGATCACAAGCCCCTGCTGCCCATCCTGGTGGGTGTGTCATCAAAGCCGTCCCCCAGAATTGAGCGGTGGATGTTGGCTCTTATGGAATATGGGGTCAAGCTGGTGTACAGGCCGGGGACCAATAACCCGGCGGACCTTTTGTTTCGACATCCAAATCACGAGAAGGCAGAACAGACCAAAGAGGTGTACGATTGCCAAGGGCTGCTCTGCTACGTCGTGGACAGTGCTTTGCCGGTGGCGCTGTCCAGATTCACCGTAGCGACGGAGTCATCCAAGGATGAGGTATTCCACATCATCAGAATGGCAGTGAGGAGTGGGGATTGGAGAGAGGTGCTCCAGAACAATTCCAGGCAGCAGGCAGATGCCCAAAAGGACCTTCAAGCACTCTGGAGGGTGAGGGACGAGCTGTCCATTTCAGACGACCGTCTATTGCTGAGGGGGAGGCAAATAGTGATTCCACAGGCACTGAGGAAGCGTGTACTGGAATTGGCCCACATAGGGCATCAAGGGGTCGCCAAGACCAAAGCGAGACTCCGACCCAAGGTATGGTTCCCCGACCTAGAAGGGATGGTTGAGATATTTGTGAGAAGGTGCTTGCCGTGTCAAGCAGCGAGTCCGGGGGAGAGGGCTCCACCAATCAGCTCTATGGAACGGAGCGAGAAGCCGTGGGGAACTGTCCACATGGATTTTGGATCGACGGGTAGAGGCATGTATTTTCTGGTGGTGGTGGACCAATGGTCGAGTTATCCGGAGGTGGAGGTAGTGGAATCCACTGCGACCAAGTACACCACCAGAGCCCTCGACAAAATGTTTGCGACACATGGTTTTCCGGAGCTACTATGTTCCGACAACGGCCCTCCCTTTACCGGCAGCCAATTCGCCCAGTATCTCAAAGAAAGGGGCATCCATCATAGGAGAGTGTTGCCATTGTGGCCACGGGCAAATGGGGAGGCCGAAAGACTTATGCGCACTTTGAACAAGGTGCTGAGAATATCGGCAAGTGAAGGGGAAAATCTACAGGAAAAGCTCGTGGAATTCCTTAGAGAGCATAGAACCACCCCCATCAGTCAACGGGCGTGGCCCCCGCAGAAGCACTGTTCGGGCGCTGCCCCCGTGGGATGATACCTGAGATAGAAGGCCGGGGACCCGGGGTCATTGACAATGAGAAAGTGAGGGAAGACCGAGAAGCACGCAACCAGAGAGAGAGCGAGAGACGGGGCCTCCAAGACAAGGAAGTCACCGTAGGCGACTCTGTGCTCGTCCGGAACCGCCGACCGGAATGCAAACTGTCCCTCCCCTATGAGCCTCACCCGTGGACAGTCACGCACATGAAGGGCACAATGGTCACGGCGGCGTGTGAACGTGGTACGGTCACTCGTAACAGATCATTCTTCAAGAAGGTGGACACTTCAATGGAAGCCAGTGATCGTGGAGAGGGTGCCCCCTCTATGGATGTACGAGAAAGTACAGTGGCCGATGCCACACAGGGCGCTGTCCCATCTGCCAATGATCCCAGCACAGTTCCGCAAAGTACCCCACGGTACCCTGTGCGGAGAGACCGCAGACTGCCTGCTCGCCTCAAGGACTACGTCCTGACTCTGAAGGATGAGCCGAGTTCTCAGCGGCTCCACAATCCACTGTGGGTCACATGTTTGTATTCGCAGGTTTCACTGTTCTGAAATAGTAATGGTTATGTTGTTTGTTTTAATTAAAGAAAAAAAGGGATGTGATGTTATGATCATGAACGACGCATGCGCGAGCCTCGTTTCGGTTCGCACATGCGCGTTCGGAATAAACTACGTCCGTGCGGCAGTTGCCGCCAGGACTCTGGAAGGCAAACACGCGTGTCCCGTGTCTCATTGCGTGAATGCGATAGCGTGTGTGTGAGCAAGGGTGGCCCGAGGCACGGGCTCGCCCACAACAAATAACAAAATGAATTGAGTAACACCAGTTGCAAGAGAAAATTCAGCTTTATTCGAATACAAACACACACGTGAGCATGCAACACAGCATTCTTTCTACAATATAATACAGAACACAAGCTTTAAAATCAAACACACGTCACAAATTACGTCATGGTTACGCTTGAGAACGGATTCACCTCTTGCGAGGCGGGATTTATCCCATGAACAAGGCAACCAACAAATTGTAAAACTGACTAACTTTGATACCTAATAGCCCTGATTGAAAAAGGTGAGTTTAGAAACATGTGTCTCAAAAAGGGCACTTTGAATATATCTCAAACTTTTTTTCACAATCACTGTGTGTGGATCTTTATTGACCTTTGGCGCTGCATTTTTAGTGGAGGGGGGCTCCTTGAGCCCTGAGTACACTTTATTCTCTACCGGAGCAGG
This sequence comes from Ambystoma mexicanum, assembly GCF_040938575.1. Classification (NCBI taxonomy): domain Eukaryota; kingdom Metazoa; phylum Chordata; class Amphibia; order Caudata; family Ambystomatidae; genus Ambystoma; species Ambystoma mexicanum. The sequence continues at coordinate 738,901,185 of NC_090941.1, read as the reverse complement.
GGGTTCTACTCCGTTACTCCACTGAGCAGCTCCCACCCACTCCTTAACGCAGGACACTGATGGTTGATATTCCAAGACCCCCTTATTTACTTATATTATCTAGTGTAGTTTTGATTCTCTGTCAGGGCCCCCTTCGTTACTGACCTTGATCCCTTGGTGTATGTCTGAATATCATGGGGCTTCGGATTGAGTGTAAAGCAGTTTTGATATCAGGATTCAGTATTTCAGAATTAACGCCTTTCAAATTAAGTTCTGTCTAAAAAATGCCAGTACTCGGATCGATTTTCTGCCATGTTAATGTTCTTCCTGTCTAGTGCATTGCATGCCACCATACATTATTCCCTGCCCGTGTATTCTGAAACCTGTGCCTCCCTAAACCCATCTCTATGCTACTTGTGTAACCCTAACTGTGTATTCTGCAACCTTTCCCTAAACTTGTGAGTGCACTCTATCTATCACCCTACTTGTGTAGCGCAATCTATTCAATGTTTTTAAACTGGTTGTTTACAGTTCACTTCTCAGCGTGTACCTTTGTTCACTTCAAGTAGCAGATGGGGGCAGGGCTAGACCATGTGCTGATATTATCTGCATCATTACAGTGTGGAGCACCATCTGTCAGTGTTTTGAAGGTGGGGGACATCTCTCGAGTGAGCAGGCATTGACCCGGTAAGAGGACAGGCATCAGCGTCACAGGAGAGCAGCCCTAACGGACAGACACTGCAAGGGGTCCTAGCAGAACTGTGTGGTGACATCCGGAGAAGCCACTGGGTGCCCACACATCTGAGCGGACGCGCTGGCAGATAGGCAGTGAACAGGCTGTGTCTGGCCTGATGTCAGGGCGTGGCTACAGGCAGCACAGGAGGGGATACAGAGAAGGTGAGACAGTAGACGCAGGCCGTGGTGTGCAGCAGCACCTGTGTGGCAGCAGATGGGAAGGTAAACAGGGCTGTACCCTGGAGGCTCCTGGCATTCTGGTGCTCAAACGAGATACACATGTCTTGTAGCCGAGAAGCAGAGGACAATAGAATACCTAGAGAGGAAAGGGGCGATGGAGGCCGAGACCCTAATACAATTGGGCTCATTGGAGTTATGAAGCTACGTTGGGGCTGATGCCTAGGGGATTGCTGACGTCTGGAGACAGGGGCCCCCTGTCCCTGTGAGGAGCAGACCCCCTAGCATTCCAAAAAAGGGGGCCACTGATACAGTTGAACATCCCCCTGTCAGCAAAGAGAGAGGTCCACCCAAACAGTGAGGGCATAAAGAGGCTGCAAGAAATTCCGTTACCATTTAAAACATAGTTTCTGACTGCATGGGGACCCCACAGAGCTGACAGGCATGGTGGCCAACAAAGGAACACAACAGAAAATAGACAAAAGTCTGTGCACAAACTCCCACAGTGACATAATCATCTGCCCTCACCAGTGGAACGCCATCCACCCTGGAAGGGAACATATCTGCAGTTCTAATGGTGGTACAGACCTCTAGAACTTCGTTGGAGTCAAAATATGATTGATAGGAGAAGAACTGAATCTGCTGAGAAAAAAGCAAAAAAGCAAAGGTAGACCGACCTTAAAGTCATAGCTCTGTAGGGGGATGCGCATATGCTGAAAAAGAAGATGTCCGGGCTATTTCAAACAATGAAAGTGCTCTAGGCATGCGCAGAAAATGCAGATGGATGCTCACGGAGGAATAACCTGCGAATAGTTGGCCTGCCAGAAGGTGAGGAGGGTGACAGGATGGAGCTTTTCTTGAAAATGGCTGCAGGATATGATGGGTACTCATGGACTTTCAAGGTGGTTAGCAGTGAACCATGCTCATATGGTTTCTGCCTGCAGACCCCCTCCTGGGAGCAGGCCCATACCAGTGGTAATCATAATATTCAACTACATATTGCAGAATTTCTGCAAGATAATTTTCACCCCTACGCTACTCCCATATATCTCCGCCCTGCAAATTCCCTCTCCTTCCAGGTTCTTTGGTTTTGCTGCATCAGAGTTGGAGGCCATGCTTTCTCTATTGCTGACACCACACTCTGGAACTTGTTACCGTTTTCTGTTGGATCCACTGAAGACCATGTTTTGTTCCATCGTCAAGTTAAAACATTCCCCTTCTAAACCTTTTTCACTAGTTGTACTCGCTGCCTTGTGTTATTTCCCCTTCATTAGCCCCATGATGCCTCAGGGCGACTGCTGCACATTACAAATGCAGATAACATAACATAGCCAGGCAGAGGGGCCTGAAACAGGTCGCGAATGCATCTGTGATGATATTTCCAGAAACAGGTGCATCAAAGGCGGCAAAGTGGACCTTGAGAGACAATGGAATCAGATATATACGATTATTCACAGCCAGATTGAAGATTATAAATGAGGATAGATAGTTGCTCTACAACTCCACAATGGAGGCTTGAAATGTTGGGAAGCAGAGCAGAGTAGGTCTGTGAAGTCAGCCCTGAGGAGATCAGACGAGGGGCCGCCTGATCGGTGGGGCCCAGAGGACTAGAGAGACTCAGACAAAGGAGGCCCGAGGGGCGGCAGAACAGTGACTACAAATGTGGCAGAGAAAGGGGGAGAACTTATACACCAGGTCGATTAAGAGAACGGGGAGGGAGGCAAGAACAAGAGAATTGAGGAGAGAACGAAACCTTTAAAGACTGCACAGGGAGCTCTGAGTTGGCCGAAGCATGAGAATTCAGAGACATCATATAAGGAAGCAGTGGAGTCCACAACAGCGTGACATAGAATTGAACCACTACTGGCGGGTTGGGGTGCTGGAGCCAAAGGTGGGACGTCACGTGATTGCCTGTCACTTGCTTATATATGTATGTGGATCGGAGGGGGTGATGTTTGGATCTGGGGACAGGAGTGGAGAGGATCGACAATTGTCAGGGGAGGGGTACCGGCCCCTGAATTTGCATGTGGTATCTGTCAACCAAGAAATATGGAAGGAGGCAGGTGGGAACCTTATTAAGAAATTATGGGGATAATCCAGGTACTAACATGGAATGTGTGGGGAATGGGAAAGGCATCCAAACACAGAGAGATAATAAGGTACTTGAAGAGGTGAGGTATACAGATACCGTTCCTCCATGAAACTCACATAGCAGTGACTGAATTGGGACCACTAATTTAACCTATTTGAGGGGCATGCTGACGTGGATAAAGAGAGGGATTCCCTTAAACGTCACCAAAACGCTACAAGACGATGTGGGCAGGACACTAGTAATCATAGGCACATTAGACGGCAGGGACATATTCATGGCTAACTCGAATGCTCCCAATATAGATGTTGGTACACACTTTCCGGGAGTGGTTCAGATGATAGAGGTCAAAGACATAGGGAGCTAATTGGAAATCTCAATTGCCTGGTTAACCCCTGTATAGTCAGATCTGACTAGAGAGTAGCACATAAATCACTCACCCCAAACTCTTTGAATCAAGCCATGTTGGATCTGCAACGCATTGATTTGTGGCAAGAGTTCAATGGGTAAGTGAGAGGTTACTCATTCTATTCCCACCCATATGGCACCTACTCACGGATAGACTACTTAATAGTGGAGAGGGAATCATTTTGTCAACTTCAGATAAGTCGAATACTTAGGGAAGACGATATCAGATCACTCCCCATTAAGAGCCACTATGACTTGAGAAAGACTGAGGGGAGCCTTACCCAGCTGGAGACTGAGGGCAGAATCGTTGAAAGATGAGATCTTTGCGAGCAAAATTCGATGGATATCCATGATTTCATTGAATCCACTTCACCTGAAGGACAAATCTTTGATTTATTTTTTTCTTCAAATTGTTATTTATTATGTGGGGGAGACACCCTGCTCCCAACTCCCTCCTACCTTATCCTATCCCCTTACACCACCCCATCTATGTTTTAAAATGTACCCACTTATCTAACTAATTCTAAGAAAAAAGATTAGAAGATTTTTAATTAGGTGAAATTGGATTCATTGAAATCAACGGATAACAAATTCAATTTTGGTTGAGGAATTCTGTGACATAAATGAGGGTTCGTTGAAGATTATGGTACATTATGGGAGGATTTCAAAGTTAACATAAGGTGAATGTGTTTTTCCACTGCGTGTGAGATTCGTTCCACACTGCAGAATGACTCAAAGGAGCTGGAGAAACGGGTTCTCAGACAGCAAGCGCAGGATCGTCTAGGGAAGTATGATTATGTTAGCTATACACCAATGATACATGTTTAAGGGGAAAAGGCCAGTAGTCTCATGGCATGGCTCCTAAACAAGGAAGAATCACAGGGCACTATAACGCAGATAGAATCAGAAACAGGGGAATTAATCACGTCACAGGAGGGCAGAAAAAAGTACGTTTTCAGAGATTATTATGTAAGCCTATACAGTAGCACAGGCTCGGAAGATGTGAGAGACTTAAAAAAGGTGTTAGCACAGACTTCTCTACCGAGACTTGGGGAAGCGGCCGTACAGGCTATGGAAGAAACTATATCAGAGAAGCAGATTGAGATGGCAATAGCCTCCCTTGGGAGTGGGAAAACTCCAGGAGGGGATGGTTTCCCAGCTGAATTTTACAAGACCTGCTCAGACCAGTTAGCACTCAAATTAAACAACTCTATGATTTCTCATTCCAGAGGGGCTGCATTCCAGAATCTGTGAGAGAGGCAATCACTACGGTACTATTAAAACCCAGAAAGCAGTCACAGAGGTGCGAATCATATCACCTGATTTCCCTACTGAACCTAGACACTAAGATACTTGGTAAAATGATTGCAAAAAGGTTGCTGAGGGAGACTCCATATTTGGTGCACCATGACCAATGTGGATTTGTATCGGGGAGGAACTCTAACATGAATTTGATGAGTATTATCGATAGAGTGCAGCATGATCAGGAGGAAATGACTGTGGTCTCTGTGGATGCTGTTGAAGACTTCGAATCAGTCGAATGGGGGTGGCTTTTCCAGGATTTGCAAAGGTATCAAATAGGCCAGAATATGATGAAGTGGATAACATTATTATAGCAAGAGCCAATGGCATGGGTAAAGACTGGTCGAGAAGTCTCTAGCAGGTGGAAACTGGAAAAAGGCACCTGGCAGGGTTTTCCGCTGCTCCTTATTTTGTTTGCCCTGGCAGTGGAACTGGTAGAGCGTATTTTTAGGGATCAAATCAAAGATTCAGGTATAATAGTAGATAGCCGCCTACATGTGATCTCTTTATATGTGGATGATGCTCTCCTATATGTACAGAACCAGAAGCTGCACATTCCTTATATGGTGGAGGTATTGGAACACTTAGGGGCACTGACAGGATTTCAGATTAATGAGGACAAATCAGTAGTTTTCCCACTGGGTCAGCCTCAGAGGGAGGTCACTATGGGAAGTGCCTGCGATGGGAATGAGGTGGGAGACTGACTCCTTGCGATACTTGGGTATAGAGATACATTCCGCTGTGGCAGACAAATTCCAATATTATGTATGTAGGCCGGTAGCTAACATTGAGGATAGAATACTTTTCTGGAAGAAACTCTCATTATCTTCAATGGGGAAGATAGCAATTTGTAAAATGGTTACTTTGCCAAGGTTGTTATCATTGTTTGTGAATATCCTATAACTGATTAGATCCCCTTTTTTCAAGATGCCGGACAGTACAATCTCATAGTTCCTATGAGCAGGTGCCGATAAAAGATGTCCCTAAGCACATTACGCTGAAGATACCCTCCCCAACTTTGAAGTATATTATTTGGCATCCCAATTACAACACACCTCTTGATCTAGGAAGCAGCATTGATTTATTATTATTAGGGAACCCCCCGCGGCATTTTACAGGGATGGAGTTGCATGATATGATATGATATGATATTTTGTTTATAGCGCGCCTATACACAAGTGTTTCAAGGCGCAACGAAGGCAGGGGAGGGGAACAAGACAACACTCTTACTAGGTCCAGTGACATTGAGATCACGCAAGTGCAAGGCAGAGGAAAGGGGATACGTGCTGGGGGAAGGTGAGGAGGACCAAGTGCAGGACATAGGATCGAAACATCGAACAAAAGAAAAAAGAAGTGCGGTAAGCGTGTGGCAGTGAAGGGATTAAATGCAGCCAGCAAGTGTCAGATAGTGCAGGTAGTGGGACTGTAGGGTTGCAGATACAACCCCAAGTGAGGGTTTGCCAGGCAGCAGTGCAGGTAAGCAACTGGGAGAGCAGGGACCTGGGCCGGTGGTTTAGAGGGTAGCCAGGTAACCAGTGCAGTATCAGCCAGGAGACCAGCAGGGAAGAAGAAGAGAGAAGGCAGAAGCAAAGAGGAAAGTCTTGAGCTGCTTCCGGAACCAGAGATGGTTTTCCTCAAGTTTCAGAGACACAGGGAGGCTGTTCCAGAGCGAGGTGCCAGCCAAAGAGATTGATCTGACCCCAGCTCGTTGCTTGGACAAGCAACTGACCCACAAGGAGTTGGATGTGGAGGAGCAAAGAGCTTGAGTGGGAAGATACTTCAGAAGAGAAAGCTGCAGATATATTAGTTCCAGGCCCCATACGTCCTTGTGGACAGTGCAAAGGGTCTTGAACTTGATCCTTGCAGCCACTGCTAGCCAATGGAGAGATTTCAGTGCTGGAGAGATAGTATCCCTGGACTTTAGGCCAAGTACAAGTCTTGCAGTCCTGTTCTGGAAGAGTTGCAGAGGAGGGATCGTAGAGGCGGGCAGATTTAAAAAGAGGCTGTTACAGTAGTCAAGACTAGAGAGAACCATAGCTGTAGAGACAGTGAACTTCTGGGGGAAGGAGAGGAAGGGAAGAATACCTCTGAGTAGGTGCAGTTGGTAGTTTGACTTCTTAGAGACGTCAGAGATGTGGGGAGAGAAGGAGAGTGTGGAGTTGAATATAACCCCAAGGTTCTTAGCCTCACAGGTGGGAGGGCCAAGTAAGGCCGGCCAGAGAATGAAGGGAACACATGGAACCGGTTATCACAGTGCCGGCTGAGCAGGGTGGCCTGGTTGACTGTGTCAAAGGCAGAGGAGAGATCAAGTAGGATGAGGACAGAGGGGAGATTAGAATCAAGGTTAGAGAGCAGGTCTTCACGGATGTTCAGAAGAACAGTTTCAGTGAGTCTGGCTGCTCTGAAGCCAGACTGTGGGTCATGGAGACAACCAACAGATTCAGTGTGAAGATTAAGCTGGGAGATGGCCAGCTTTTCCAGGAGTTTGCCCGGTAATGGAGTGATAGAGATCAGGTGACAGTTAGCCGGAAGGGAGGGGTTGGCTGAGGGTTTCTTGAGAAGAGGGTGCACAAGACAATGCTTCAGGGGGAGGCGAAGGTTCCAGAGGTAGTTCCAGAAATCAGCCAAGAATGGTGTGAGGGTGGCAATGTGGTCCTTGATGGTTTTGGAAGATCAGGGAAGAACCTGTTTTGAGGAAGTTTTCATAGATCGGCCTTATGGAGAGATGTGGAAGGAATAGCCACATCATGTCTCACTAAAGTGGTCCAACAGTTGTGGAAAAGTACAGAAACTAGACTATGTGAAAGAGAGGGATATAGTCCTGACATACCTTCAAGGACGGATACCAAGACAGCAGCTGTGATAAGGTACATCGGGGACAGTAGAAGTGCTAACACTGGCTGCCTCACAGTGGGAGATCTATTTGAGGATGGGTGTCTGTTGCCCTTTGCAGAATGGGCAGACAAATATATGATGCTGATGGGGCAGTTCCACATTATACAAGAGTGACGAAGACTCTAGCAACCAAAGGGATACCCTGCCAGAGCAGAGGAACCACCGACCTCCCCAATCCTCCATAGAGGGCTGCCCATATGCACAGGGAGGCAGGCAGTCTCAGTGGTTATATAGGGCACTACATGATAGTGCAACCCTGGAACTCCTAAAAGTGAAGGAGAAGTGGGAAAGGGATATGGATAAAATATTGGAGAGCAGTTATGGTCTAAAATATTTACACAGGTAGACAATGCATCTATGAATGCGCGCTTTAAGTTGGTGCAATTCAACATCATGCATAGGGTTTAAATAACTCCACAAAGACTGTGCATGATAAACCTGTCTTAGGTGCAGTCACGATTCAGAAGAATTCTGGCATTTGGTGTGGGGGTGTCTGAGGATGCAGGAATACTGCAAAGAGGTGTTGGCCAAGATAAATACTTTGGTAGGGCGGCTGTTTGCATGCCTTCCCAAGGTTAGCATTTTGGGGGGTCCTACCAGGATGCAAGAGAAAAAGCTGGAAAAAGAAAATGGCTGCTTTCTTGTTAGTACTAGCTAAGTGCTGAATGCCCATTTCGTGGAGATGCCTGAGAGGGCCATTACTCGGTCAGTGGCTGTGGGATGTGCAGAGATGGGTAACGGCAGAGAAATTAACAATGCACACTCTACGAAGTGGCGAGGAGGCTAGCGAACGGGGAGCGGGACTACGGTATACTCCTCTGTGGGTTTCATACTTCTCTGGATGATTTACCACCTTAAGTTGGAAGAAGGGTATGATAATGCTGCTAGAAGGATTGGATTGGGCAAGGGTACTGGTGAGACAGATATAAGCGTTGACAAGCATGCGGGAAAGGTGGGGGGATGGATGAATGTTGACAGTTTGATTATGACTATGATCTTGGTTTGTTTTTTTTTTTTTGTGAATGCCAATATAGACATTTAAAACTTCAAAATAACAATAGTTACCATAACAAATACTACCAAAATTGAGCTATGAAAGAATCCTACTATAAAATGTTCTGTTTTTTACAAGAGCCTAAGACCCTGATTTACAAAAGCGTTTTTCAATGGGAAAGTGTGACAAATTGACTATTGCCCTGCAGGGTTACAAGGAGGAGTAGATGCTTAATCACCCACTCAGCTCAGCCCTCACACTTCTACAAACCAGGTGCCAACACAATCATAAAGGTAAAGCAGGCACAGTTAAGAAATATACCTCCTTCACCTTATGTGGTAAAATGGACAGAGGGATGTCAATACTCCCAAGAGGTGTGTGAATGTGGTTCAGGGACGTCATTTGGGGTCATCAGGGGTCGCAACTGCGACCTCTGTGGTGTCCCTTGCGACCTCTGTGGTGTCCCTTGCGACCTCTACTAAAAAAAAAAATACATTTTTTTTTTTTTTTTTAAGTTATGCAAGCTCCTGGGCTGTGGCTCTTTACTTCTGGGGTGGCTGGCTTTCTTGTTCAGGCCCCTTAAAAAAAAGACTTGAGGCACTCCTGTTCTTATTTTTCTTCTAACACTTTCAGCACTGACCCTAAATAAGAAAGAATAGGAATACCAAATAATGTGTCTTTCTGGAATTCTATACAGTAATTGCTGGCCTCGTTAAATGTTTATTTCAGGCACACTTCAGGGGGTGAGTCACTGATTTAGTCTGTTCTTAAACGCCTCACTAAGCCTAAACCGTTCATCCTTCTGAGGTCGATAAATGAGTACCAATACAGGTTGGGTGATAGTGGGTGTATATTTTTTCTATATAAAGCGCTTAATGATGTGTTATTATATAGCACTTACGCTTATCATTTGGTCATGGACGTCTGCTTGCATACACAGTCATTTGGTAATACGGGCCAATAAACACTGAACTTAATGATACATATGGCGATCCATTTTTGTATGAATGTACATCATATAGTGATATCATAACTATATTTTTCATAGTGTACAATGCTATGTGATGCCACTTCCTGTTTTGTGAACGGGTGAAATGTCGTGTTCCATCGCTACCCGCTATATCACTTTGGGGCGGGGTCTAATGATATCACTTCCTGTGATGTCATCAGGGGGTCAAGGGTCGGGTGATGTCACTTCCGCTACCCCTGGCATTTTGGTGAAATGACGTCCCTGATGTGGTTCAGTAGCAAACCAAACAGTTAAACATAAACAGTCCAAAATAAAGAAATGTCTGATGAAGGTTCTATAAAAACACATATACTTTAATCAAACACATAACTCATTTGAAAACACTGCAAAAACCCACCCCTGTAGAAAGATCACAAAATATGCAAAGTACTAAGATGCAGTGCTCTGGGTAATGAAATGGGGAGAAAGGGCACACAAAAACACCATTTTCAAAGGTTAAGTTCTTGAGTTGCAAAAATAGATTCATGTAATCTAACCAGTCTGTAGGGTCCAAAATGGACTAGCGGTGAATATATCAGTCAATAATACTGTTGAAGTGTCAAGGCAGTTCGACAACAGTGAAGCAGGCTTATCAGTGCTGTTTGGCTGTTCAATGAGGTTTGGGATGGTGCAATCGTGGAAGTCCAATGGCAAGCAGTTGTCGAAGTGGGGTTGAACTGTAGAAGGCCGCAGTTTGAAACGTTACACAAGTGTGTTGCAGAATGTAGAGGTCATCAGGCTCAGTTCAGTAGTCGAGGTTCGATGGCAGACAGACTGATGATGGGATGCACAGGTGAGTTGATTCGATGCAGGGACTCGAAGAACACTTTTCATGATGAACACCAAGGGTTGGTTTAATCAATGACTCATTCAGCGATGAAGAACCTGGAGGCCTGAATAGCGGTTCGAATAGTGCAAATGCACTGTACTTAATTTGAACTGGGGCAACAACATGCTTTTAGATGTCTTGGTGTGGCGACGGATGGATTTGAATGATGGGATAGCAGTTTGAAGTACAGCAAGTGCCAAAGGCAGCTCCAGATGGACATGGTGGTTCGGACTGCATCGAACACACTTCAATCACCGGTCATAGCGGTTCAACAGCAACATGGCAGGAATTCTGTCTATCTTGGATCCCAAGAGCTGTGAGTCCCACTCCAGTGTCTCAGGGACAGTATGAACCCTTGTCCTGGGCTCCCAAACACAGGGGGGCTGGCACACAGATTCCAGGTGGCCTTCAACCCTGTGAGGTCCTGGGCAGCAATGCGGCTGGCAGAGAGGCAGGTCTTGTTCCAGCAGCAGTTCACCCCCAATGGTCCTTGGGGATGCTTAAGGGACAGAAGTTGCCTCTGCTTTGAAATACCTGTGTTCACCTCACAACTGGAGTACTTTGGAAAGGGCTAATCTCCCAACATAAACATGGTCCAACACAATCTTCTTTAATGTTTGAAGTGATGGGAAACACCTTCATTTAAAGGTAAATGCCCTCAGGAGATTGGAGTGAAGCTATCTTCCCTTAGGGGTCCAATCCCTTTTCTTGGAACAAGTGTACTTTGCCTATGACATCACAACCAACATGATATGTGCTACAAACAATAGAGGGGACAAGATTGAAAGACAGAGGAAGAGAGATACAAGATGGTGGACCTTACATCCAGCTGTAATGACCAGCCTCTGTCTAAAGTAAACCTGTCCCCTTACCCTCTCAATAGAATCAATGTCCTTTAGACCTTTAGATATGCATCGCCCTGATGTGAGGATACTACAGTTGTGTACATGTGTGCCCTTTGGTTTTGGTTCCCATGACAGCTTCCTGTGGAGTGGCTGTTTCTCTGGTGGAGGGTGTTACCTGCCCTCACAAAGGAACAAAGAGAGGCCATCCCCAAGGCTACAGTCCTACCAGCAGTAGCTAGGTCCAGCCTGTCCACAGACAATACATATACTTCTTTCACATCTGAGCTATGCTTACCGGGCTGACAAATGTGTGATATCAAATTCATGTGTCTTGGATAACTATGGGAGATGCTGGGTACCATACGCTAATCTCAGTTATGGTTTATATGTACAGTTGTGTGTGCCACCAGGACAGCAATCTAATAGTTATGTACAGGAACAGGGATGCATATCTTACATGCAGCCCCTGCGGTGCAGCTACTTGGCTACCACTGCAGCTGTCAAATGGGCACCTGTTATCATTGAACCTATACTGTGCCACTGGAGAGCAGGCGCTGCAGATCAAGCTACTGATGCAGCAGTGTACAATTGTATACTATGATTTTGGGATGTAGTTTATGAAAGGGAATCTGCCGATTTTGCTTCCTGAAAGGAAATTACCTTCATCATCTATATATATAAAAAAGTCAAAATGTGTGTGTGGGTTTGTGGCTTGGAGAAGCATTGGCGTATGGGAGGCAAAGGCGTATGAGACATGAAAGGCGAAGGTGTATGGGCTGCAAAGACAAGGCATATGGGAGGTGAATGGACCTGAGAGGCGACCTAAGAGGTGAAGGTGAAGGCAGACAGTATTCCAGAAGTTTCCAAATTGTTGCTGCATAAAGAGGTGCAAAAGGCATTTCTATTACTCCTTTATGAATAGGGCTACCTGCCTAATGTAATTGAAGCAACAGTGTTCACCGGGGAGGGAAAAGGAGAAGATATATTCATCCCCCGGAGTCCACTCATTCTGACAACATTCAGTTCAGTTTCAAGCGCTTACAGTTCCCGGTCAGGCCGGCATTTGGTATCACGATCAACAAGGCACAGGGCCAGTGAATCAAGTGCACTGGTATCAACTTGGAATCTCCAAGTTTCTCCCACAGACAGTTGTATGTCTTTTTTCTAGAGTGGGTTCCCCAAATCAGTTGTATATATTTGTTCCAATTGTAAAAACAAAATATGCTGTTTATAAACAAGCCTTACTATGACCATGTACTTTGGTAATGTTGAACTGTAGGCCCATAGTTGTTGGCACCGTTGGCATCATGTCACCCATCCAGCTGCCCAGGAATCCCCATTTTGTTCTCACATACAGCTATACAGAGGCGTTGCTAGGGGGGGCGTAGGGGGCTATAGCTCTGGGTCTTTTGGTTATAGCACCGGATAGAAGCTCAGGTGCTACAACCAAAATGCTACCTAGCCCCGAGTCCCGCCAGTCCTGACATTGGGTTAGCCCCTGATCTTTTCCAGACCTAGCAACACCCCTGCAGCTATACGTTTCAGAATGAGTTTTTATGAAGAACACAAAATGCTCCTCATGGGTGGCTTTTCTACTTAGTTGTTTTTGCAGATGGTGTGTTTCATTAAAGAATATCTATGTTCATAGAACCTTACTTAGACATTCTCTTTATTTTTGACTATTGCTGTTGGGTTGCTACTGAATTGCATTCACACCCCTCTTGAGAGTACAGACTTCTCTCTGCCCACATCACCAAAAAAGGCCAAGGAGGTACATCTCTTAGCTGTGCATGTTCTACCTTCATGATTGGGGTCACTCTTGGTGTGTAGCAGTTTGGGGGTGGAGTAAGTTCTTTAGCCACTACTCACCCTTTTACACCAGAAGCCATTTTGTCACAAAAACTGAAAAATATTTGCATTTTTCATTTTAGTATATGGTCACTTTTTGGGACGTCACGTCCCATGCATACGTCACAGGGCCCCGTGCTTTGCTGGCTTCACATACCAATGCCATCCCCAGCCTCACATACACACACCCATTCAAGGCCATTCACACAGTCATGCTCCCATACAGACCTTCATATGCACGAATGTATACATCCCCCATTCACAGCATTCATTCACTTGCACATTCAGCAATCATCTACATTCATTCACTCGCACTTTCTCCGGCATCTTTATTTATTCACTTTCACATCCACCAGGCACACCTCACTCATCTCACTCGAACCACATATACCCTCACGCACATAAATGCAGCACTCACAAACATGCACATACATTAACAAACAATCACTCAAATAGGTGCACGCAAGCATAGACACACACTTTTAAAAATAAACACAATGGTTACCTGTTCATCGACTGGGCTCCAGGCTCAGCTGCTCCCACGCCCAAGCGGACAACTGGGAGAGGTGTCGATCACACATCTCTCCCTGATTCCTGGTGGTGGAGAGTGAATCGGAGCGGCAGGGTGTGACTGCCCCAGACCTTCTTAATCCACAGGAGTGCAGAAGAACCCCATGTTCATATCCAGGTTGCAGTGCTGAAGCCAGCATTGCCAGTGGGCCATGCAAGGCTGGGGAAGCAAAACGGCCCTTCCTTCAAGGGCTCATTTGCCATGCACAGCTGGTACGTCACACAGGGAGATGCATTGTTCCTCCAAAACACAGCTGGCCCAGGAGGGCTCCCTCATCTTCTTCCTGCCACTGAGGATGCGCTCAGCTTTTCACTGGACTCGCTTCGGCTCCTCTATAATGGGTTGGTTGGTCCCCTGTCGCCCATTATGGAGGAGACCCCCCCATGGTAGAAGAGATAACATAGGTATAAGGGGAAGCGGTAGTACAATTGACATTTGATTTAAGTACATAAGTTAACACAAATTCCTATATATAATAACAACAGTGAGCTTGGGTGCTTTGGAGAAAGTGATTAACAGTGAATGTGCATAAAAGACAGAGAGGAACTCTACCATGGTAAATGAAGGAATGCTTTTTTTGGCTAGCATTTATATAAAATAGAGGCACATTCAGGATCATTCTAAAGTCCTAGGGAGTCTGTGCAGACCTGACTCAGTGCAGGCAAAACTTCCTCAATACTCAGCCAGTGGGTCTATCTTGAAGTAGGGACCGTTTTTATGAACAGGTGCACTTGTATCTGAAAGCCAAGGTGACACGGTTGATCCCTGCGGACAGGGCTGGATTGGGAACCAAAAGAGGCCCTGGAAATGTTTTTCAAAGTGGCTTATATCACACCATGTGAGCAAGTCCAAGCCCCGCGCCTAGGGCTCGGGGTTCTCCCACAGGAAAATGTCGATGGGGAAGAGTCAGAGAGATGTGTGCATGGGAGACAGAGTCAGAGAAACAGAAAGCCTCTGTAGCCGCACGGAAATGGCCTGTGGTTCATATGAGAAGTTTGAAATCAAAACCTAGGCCGGATCACGTACACTATTTTTGGTCGTGCTTTTTGGGGTGATGGTAAACCCAAGCAGGGGCACATTTTGCACAGTATGTCATAACATGTATGCGTATTGCTCACATTTTGCACAGATTCTGTTCTGCAGCGATTGATTCATACCAGGTACAAAGCTGCAATCACAGGGGGCAGAGGAGCTGACACTGCAGACTTAACCCCTGGCCAGGAGCTTGGTGAAGCCTTTTCTATCCTTTCCTTTTCAAAAGGAAGGAAGGAAGGAAGGAAGGAAGGAAGGAAGGAAGGAAGGAAGGAAGGAAGGAAGGAAGGAAGGAAGGAAGGAAGGAAGGAAGGAAGGAAGGAAGGAAGGAAGGAAGGAAGGAAGGAAGGAAGGAAGGAAGGAAGGAAGGAAGGAAGGAAGGAAGGAAGGAAGGAAGGAAGGAAGGAAGGAAGGAAGGAAGGAAGGAAGGAAGGAAGGAAGGAAGGAAGGAAGGAAGGAAGGAAGGAAGGAAGGAGAACTAGATGCAAAGAGCGGGAGAATAATGACATAATGGTGCATTAAAAGGTGAAGAAGCCAGTGTCATTTTACCTCACGGTATGCGGATGTGCCTGTTCCTCGGATGGGGCATAAGAGCATCCATCGCTGTGACATTGACGTAGGCTAAGGGGTAGCGGTGCAGATCAATCACTTAATGGCAAGCACATGCATGCCCTTAGGGCTGTGCAAGGAAGACGTACGCTACCGTCATAGGAGCAGGTGCGCCTTCCTACATGCCACATATTAGACCACAAAGGAAGGTTCAGCTCTCTGAGAACCGGAATAGTGGCCATGTCACTGCTTGCTGAGTCTGAAGTTTTGTTTCCATTGCTGTGATCAAAAGCCCCCCCCACCCTTGCCCACAAACCCCTCCACAGAGAAGGTGGGTAGCCTGATGGGAATTCAATCAGGGTTGCTGGTGCGGTAAAGCCAGGCTCCAGGGCGTACTGTTAGCAAGCTCATTCTATGTAACAGACTAAATATATATCCGTCTGTCTTTTCTGTATGAGGTTCTATGTATACAACTGCATAAAAACCTTCGGGTTGTTCTACTCTGGGGCCACGTGTTTGATAGAGAGATAGTGCTGGATTCCTGACCTATTGTTCCACAGGTGTGTGGAAATAAACCTCTCTCTGCCTTTTGCTGCGTGTTTCCCTGTTGGATTATTTAGCGATGAGCTGCGGGTTTCAGCAAAGGGAAGACAGATGAAGATAGAAAAAAGAGAGGCTGGCGCCATCAATGTGCCCTCGAGAATGTCTGTGGTGCAGGTCCTGTATACAAATACAAATAATGATACTGTATGGAGCAAGAAAAGGCGTGTGTACCGCCTTCCTGTAAGGCCTGTCTAAACATTAACAAAATGAGAGCAAATGTAGTTCAAATTTAGTGCTTCCTCAACTCCTGCTCGGTCAAAATCTCTATATGAGTCTGAATGCTGCTAATCCACAGAAATAAAAGGGCTACACACCTGAGTCTATGAGATCGAGCCCCCTGCATTGTCAATGCTCAGATTCACAGCGCAATGAGGCATTCAAAATGGATTGCAAATGGAGGAAGGCTTGCAGGCTGGGAGAAAGGTTGGGGAAGCAAAGAAGTGGTTAAGGTTGAGGTTAAAGGGAGGGAACAACAGCGATGACGCAACAGCAATGAGAGAGTTAGTCATTATGTTCTGCTTTCTTCATATTTACACTGCAATCCCACGGACATGAAACCCAGCTAAAGCTAATATCGAAGAGGCCTATGCGTATTCCTTGCAGCTGGAGAGGACTTGTTCGGGTGGATTTCAGAGCTAATGTATTTGTGGATGTTCCTGTCATTAGATTAAAACACATAAAGCATAGAGACTTTTTAAATCCATTGCACTCAACAATCTAGCATGAGTCATGTAGTGCAGCAGATCAATGCCCTGCCTTCAAGCCAATATCAGGAGTATGCTGTATTGAGAAACAGAAACAATTGATACCATTATCTACCCTTGACCGGAAAGCGAAATTTGATTATGCTCTTAGCGATAGACTTTGCGCTAACCCGGAACCCGGAATGCATAGAGATGTCTAAAAATGTGCATGCTCAGATGAAAAACATGATCAACAAACCCTGCATCTTTCTTCATTGCTTTACTCCAATCATTGGTCCTCTGGGGACAGGTTCTGTACAGATAAGAAGCTCCCAAACGTTTGTCGACATCGGAGTATGGACGAGTTCATAAACTTGAGATAGTTTATTCAGACTTGGGACATTAAGAACTGTATCGTAAAAGGGACGAGGAAGGAGAAAGAAATCGCATGACTTTCAGCTGCGCTCTGGTGATATTAACAGGAGAATTCACATGTTCATGTTTCTCCGAAACTGTACCAATCCAGTTTTGATATTTAAGGCACTGTTCTAGAATGCTCTACTGAAGCATTCCAAAGTATTTTCGGCCACCATAGTGGCACGAGGAAATAAAGCAGGATTACATAAAGTAAGCTTGCACCTCCGACAGTGGAGGTCAACATGCCCTATGCAAACCTTTCCACCAGCGCGTCTTTTGGCACAGCAGGGACTTAATTCAACGGCTGTTTTGTGGCCCTGGTATTCACACTACTGGATGCAAGAAGCTTTCTACTGCCCAGACTATTTAGAAATGGAACTGCCCCAAGCCTCTTCAATGGCCACAGTAATTCATTATAATTAATTATAATTGGTTATTTACAACGCGCTTAATACCCAGTAGTTTCTAAGCGCGGACTGGTGATCAAACCTGTGCAAGGCGAGCATGTTGCCTCTGAGCTATCCTCCCGGCTACAACATGGTGTTCCCGGTATGTGTATATACATTGCACTTTGATGATTAGTGATGGATGAACATGGTCTGTAATTTGTCAATTCACCCGAATGTTGGGAACACACTTTTTTGTTTCTGCAAACCTGTAAAACATTCTGTTGCAAACGTTGTAATTTAAAACAACATTTTGTTGTTATGGTTTGCAAAGTTTGCATTAAGTTTACATCATTGTAAACATCCTTCTTCCACATAGTCTACTTATCAAAAGGTTGTGTAAATAGCAAGTCAAATCATATTTGAAATGGTATTTATGACATTGCCGAAAACTATTGTTAATCTTGTTGTACGGTTTATAAAACCTTTGCAAATCTTTCAGACCAAACATTTGAAATGGTTTACAAAAATGCAAAACATTACTAGGCGGTGTGCAGTTGGTGAGCTGGTGCAAGCCGATCTAAGTCACATGGCGTATGCTCCACTCACCTTCTTAGCCCTGCCTCTTCCTTTTCGCTCTTAACTTTTAGGTCAAGGGCATCTCTCACCCGAGCGTCTAAACTGAAGGGCAGACGAAGAAAAGGGAAATTCCTGTTTTTACCTCTTCGGATAGGGAGAACCCATGGCCCTAACCCCTGCTCAAACAAAAGGTAAGCACGCGCCGACATGTATTTTCTCCATCCGTCCCCACAGGCCATCCATGCCATCACCAGGCAACGTCAATGACAACGCCATTGCCCCTCCTCTAGGACATGAACTCTGCAATGCAGCAACCTCAGCCACATCAGCCTCAAGCCCATCAGCACCCCCTCACCGTCCACAACACGGAAGTTGATGCTTACCAACATCCACTCAGCTATCACCCATGCATTAGACATCACCAACCTCATTACCTGGCTGAGACCCACCTCTACCCACACCATAAACATCCTTGTTCCCAATGGCTACAGCATCCAACACGAAGACCGGGCAAAAAAGATAGGTGGAGGTCATCCAAGTGCTCGTGGGCCTGCAACAGACTTGATGTCGACAACATTGGGTCATCTCCTGCCACTTCCCGCTCTCCCCAACGGACACAGTCACCTTCAATCTCATCTACAGTCCACCAAAACCCAACACCATCTTCATCAGAGACTTTACCGACCTGGTCACCACCATGTCCCTCACGTACACCAACAAACTCTTCCTAGGCGACTTCAACCTCCCAGGCAACAAGGCCACCAAACTGATGAAGTAAAGTCTCCTCTGTCTCATCGATGCACTGAGCCTCACACAGCATATGAAAGACCCAATGCATGTTAAAGGTAACATCCTCTACCTAATCATCACTACAGCTCTCCTCTCCCGCTTGACTGGTCTGACCACCTCGCCGTGCCTTTTAACATCCTGCACACCACCCCATACAAGCACTCCCAGCAGAAATCCATCAGACAAACCTTCAGGTCCTTCAAGAACTTCCCAGTGGAAGCCCTCACCTCTCCAACTTCCGCCTCACATGGACTGAACACCCCCAACCAAAATGTGATTCCCTGCTGGAAGCACTCAACGCCACCCTCTCAGCCTCCATCAACCGATACACGCCTCTGAAACAAAGCACCTGCAAACTGAAACTGTCAGCACCCTGGTACAACCAAGAACTCAACCTCAGCAAAAGAGTCATTAGGAAACAAGAGAAAACTTGGCACAGCTACAGGACTGCATTCAACATGGCACTCCACAAGGAACTCCAAGCAGCCCGCCAACACCGATCAACACAGCCAAGGTGTCCTACAATAAGAACACCATATTGGAAGCTGACAACAAAAGCAGAGTCCTCTTCAAAGTGGTCAAGCAATTTGTCAACCCACTACCCGACCCTGCCATACCACACTCCATCAGAAAATCCTCTGCCATCAACACCTTCTTCATCAACAAAATCAGCAAAATTTGCCAACACATAGATACCAGCTCTGCATCCACAGACCCACCTCACATCGCTGATTGTGAAATATCCACACACTGGACAACATTCAAGGCACTCTCTACAGAGGACCTGGTAGAACCCTGGCCTACCTCAAAGCCACATTGTATACAGAAAACATCCTCCCAGGATCCATCCTCAAGACCCTCCCCTTGAAGCTCTCCTTCCCTACCTGGAGATCATCACAGCTCCCTAAATCAAGGCACCTTCCCATCGAGCCCAAAGACAGGAAAAATTCTCCCTCCACTAAAGAAAACCACTCTCGATCCTTAGAACCTAGGTAACTGTTTCACCATGACACATCTTCCCATCCTAGTTAAGATCATCAGGAAAGTGTTATCTGTCCAACTGCAGCAACACATCGACACCCACAATCTCCTCCAAACCTACCAATCCGGGTTCAGACCCAGATGCAGCAAGGAGACATCAACCATACAGGTGGTCGACGATAGCCTCAACATCCTTGATAAAAGCCACCCCTGCCATCCTGGTTCTAATTGAAAGGCAAAGGAACGCTGGACGGAACATAAATCCAACATCAGGACATGTAATACCAAATCACCAGTATGCAGACACTTCAAAGAGAATGGACATAACATTACCCAACTTAGATGGGCAATCCTTGAATTAATCCACCCCCTTCCAAGAGGTGGAGACCTAGCCAAAAGACTATCCCAAAGGGAATTATTCTGGATACATAAACTTGATGCTTTATCACCCCACGGGCTTAATGAGGAATACTATTTAGGACCCTACCTATAAAACCTCCTTTTGCATAATCTTCCTCTTAACATCATGTTGAATTTCCTACTACAAGACGCTGCCTAGACACGTGTAAAAGCATCAAAAGAAATGTATAAGAATTGTACCAGTTTCAGTTACAACTAAGATGAAACCTGACGTTCTTTTATGCCAAAACCAAGAGAATGTGAACTCTGAATGAGGTAGCTGAATAATTACAAGACGCTACCTAGAAATGTATAAAAGCATCAAAAGAAATGTATAAGAATTGCACCGGTTCTAGTTACAACGAAGATTTAACCAGACGTTTTTTCATGTCAATACAAAGAGATTGTTAACTCTGAATGAGGCAGCAGTATAATTACAAATATGTGTCAATTTTGCACTTTGTTTTTTACCTGACCTGTCTACCATTACTCGCTAAGAGGACCATACCCCTTCTTTTCTTCTAAAATATCACAGTATAGTCCTTGGGGTAATGTTGGTACGTTTACCATCATACTCCAAGTGGACCACATCTTTAAATATCGTATTTGAAAATATCTGATGAAAGCTTTAATATCTGTTCAATTTACATATGTACTCTACATGTTGCTCCCACATTTCCCAATAAATTCTGTTCGAGTTGTTTGCATCGCTATGCAGCTCTCCTCTCCTCAAGATAAGGTTACTATAACTAACTTCTTCACATTTAAAGAGTTGGTCCTCTTCATCTAAGAGTTGAATCTCAGCAGACCATGTCCACCATTTTTTACCTTCATTTTTGTACCTTTATTTATTACCTTTGTTTTTAATGTTCATCTACTGTAGACCCCTTATTTTGATATACACCATAGGGTCGTATCCGATCGCATCTACAAGTTACACCACGGCACTAGGATATTAATCTAGTATGTTGTTTCGATTGAATCCTTTCTCAACATCACGCACCCGTCTTCTTGTTTACATTCATGACCTCATGCACGCACGCCGCGTGATGACGTCATGTTTACATTATCCACAAATACGGCCATCTTGTAACCTAGTCTCACACTCTGTATTTCCCAGCGTACGGAGCCGGACGGTACTTGTTTCCAGTCGAGTCATACAGTCAGAAACCTGTAAGTATGCTGACAACGGCCTTCAGCCGGAACTTTATTTACCTTAAGAGAATCTTTTAGATCCTAACCGGGTTTCTTCGATTCCCCAGATTAAAGAAAAAGCTACACCGGCATTTCTCTCCTCCTAATGGAGAAGCCGTGGATACTACGGTAACGTAGCAGTATGCCTACAGACCCCGAGCACGATCATCTTTCCCACATCTCTAGAGATTGAACTCCATTAAGTAAGTCTATTATGTATCCCCAATAGTGAACATCTCAGTTTAGATTGTTTGTATCTTTAATCATATCAATATACCAATATACTTAGACTGGTCCATTACTTTATTTTACAAAGGCTTAAACACCGCATTGACTCCTGTTGAAACTGTCGATGTGAAATATTTTACAGACCCGTAATCATGGATCATCCTTCTTATTTTAATGTTTAAAACATATAAACAGGGTAAGCCAACTACTATTCCTTACCACCTTGAGATCTTGTGCTGAAATAATAAAATATGTAATTAGGAATCACTCTAGGTCCTTCTTTCTGAAAATGACGATTAACTAGTGCTTTCTCTTTCTGTTACTTTAATATTAGCTAAAAAAACAATTTGTTTCAATGAACTAAGTTTTTTCCACAAGAATTATGGATACCTCTTTTGGTTTTGTATGGTGTAATTGCCAAAATTGTGAACATATGCGACAGTGGGATCACTGTTACACGATAATCAATGCTTATACTGGAATTGTAAATAACGAGGTTTTCTATTATCTAATGAATATCTTCTTGTAAAAATGAATATTGCAATTGAATGTAAATTATTAATATCAATTATTCAACTAATCTAGAACATTGTTTAACTTTTTTTAATAGATTTAAAGTTTTGAATTGCATATAACCCCTGAAGAAGAGAATAACTCTCGAAACGCGTTGGGCAATCCTGTTTGGACCAATAAATCCTGAACTAAAGATCAAGTCACAAGTTGTCTTTTGTACTTAAGTGAATATCTATTCTATAACTGTCTCTATGTTTTAACTATGTTAGGCAAAAAAAACACTTGCTTCAATTAACACTTGGTTTAAGTCTAACCAAAAACTATACCAAATACCTATATTAGATACTCTTTGAATACTTTGGCTCCATAAGCCCCAGATAGTGTGCAGGGGACGGGAGTTCCCTAATAGGGAACTTACTCTGTTCTCATATTTCCTTCAACCCATATGCCAGGGTTGCTATTTTTCTCCCCCGCACCTTGACCTTAGATAACGTTTCAGAAACATAGAAAATACCTCACACAAAAGTCTAGATACATTTAGGTGTGCAAAGGTGTCCCTTTCTCCTTTGGTTCTTTATATTTCCCCTGACAGGGTTGGCATAAAAACACACACCTGCACCCACCCACTCAATTATGTCATTTTCTAAGATTAATTCATTAACAGATAAATCAGCGACTACCTTCGCTTTTAGTGAAGAAGAGGCTGACCGGATATTAGGCCTCATCAAAGATACTGAGAAAGAATCATCAGGAGACGACAATCCAGACAGGCTCATCTTCAAATTAGAAAAACTTATCAGGAGGGAGATCTCCCAGAAATTACATGCAACCACTCTTGCACAGTATTATAAAAGTAAAAAGATCCCAAGAGGACTTAGGGTCTACCTACGACCAACTTTATGTAAAGATAACCAACTCTTTGTAAAACGGTGGGAACAAATCCTTAATAAATGTTCCTTAGATCTAATTCTTCTGACCATTGAAGAATTAGCGAAATCCTACAATTAAAGAAGAGATTGAAGATCTGACACAACAATTGTCCAAACTCAAATCAGTGGAAGACCTAAGCAACATTTTAGAAGATACAAATAGAAAACTTGACGGATATAAGAAAGAGATCGAACAAAGAAAAATCAGAAAATTCCGGCGTGACACATTAGACTACGCCCGTGACATTGTGTATACGTGGCAAGAATTCTACAATAATCAAAGACCTGCACCTACAAGACCATCAAGACCAACGGAACCAGCAGACAATACTGAAAGCAGTGATATCACAATTGGGGGAAACGAATCCAGATCTCAGACACCTTCTACAGGCCAAACAACTGCCTCGACCACTGAGACAGAAGTGCTAGCATCAATACACCCAAGTACAGCACCTACACTAACTCCCGAAATTCCTTTTTTAGGAGGAGGAAGGCCCGAAGAGGGCAAAAGAAAACAAAGAACGAAGAACAAATAACGGAAACAATTGTATTTAACATCTCATCTAAACAATTAACAAAAACTCAAATAGATACCCTAAATTTGGGCCTATCTTTCGTTCCAACTAACAACACTACAATGTTTGAAGAAGAAGTCAATCTGTTCAAACTTATAAGAAAAATGGAGCTGAAAGTATTCTTCGATTCACTTCCAGAAACAGCAGAAAAAAGGAAAACATGTAACTATTTGGAACTGAGAAACAAGAGCTCTTTCCATCCCGAGATCAATCATCCTATAATCAATCTCTTCAATCTGAAAACTACGAAAGACCTCAGAAGAATCAAATACTCTTCCAACAACAGAATAAATATCAGAAAACATCAACTCAAAATAATTAAAGAATTAGCTGAAGACCCATCAATCACACTTAAACCAGCAGACAAGGGAGGAGCTCTTGTACTAATGGACACTGAATTCTACAACAAAGGATGTTTGAACTTACTAAATGACCAAAGCACCTACCTAGTTTTGGACTCTGACCCAATATTATCCATCAAAGAAATAGTCAAGAAAACTATTGACAAAGCTTTGGAAATGGATTGGATCACAGATCAGACAAGTGACTTTCTTATCAAGAAATTTCCAGTCACACCTGTTTTTTACTCATTACCAAAAATCCACAAAAACAAGATGAATCCTCCGTTCAGACCACTAGTAGCAGGAACCGAAAGCATATTCCACCCACTGGCTATTTATCTAGACCGAGCGCTACAACCTTTGGGGCAAAAAACTTCTACATACTTGAAAGACACTGCTCATTTCTTAGGACTACTTAAAGAAATAGTAATAGACGATCCATCAGTGATTCTATTTACCCTAGATGTAAATAGTCTATATACATCCATTCCCCATAATCAGGGGATAGAGGCACTTGAATGGTTTCTTTTGAACCACCACAACATCCTGATCCAAAAAGTATTTGCCATAGAGTTGATAAACATTATCCTCTATAACAACTACTTCCGATATGAAGGCAAATATTACCTACAAACATCAGGGACATCTATGGGGTCAGCAGTAGCCCCTGCTTACGCAAACATTTTTATGTTTCACTTGGAGCAAACACATATACTGAATAAAGAACCATGGAAAAACAAAATTATCTGCTGGAAACGCTACATAGATGACATCTTTGGGATTTGGCAGGGGACTCAAGAAGAACTTCAACAATTCTTTGATTACCTAAATAAATGTCACAAAGGAATTACCTTTACCTTGGAAATCGGCCAACCGAATATACATTTTTTGGATGTTAACATTACGAAAATGGCCACTGATCTGGTTACCAACATCTACAGAAAGCCTACAGATACAAACAACACACTCCACTTTGGGAGTTTTTATCCGACACACCTAAAGGATAACCTTCCTTATAGCCAGTTACTCAGATTAAAAAGGATCACGTCTGACACAAGCAATCTCCAGAATGAATATGAAGATATGAAACAAAGATTCAAAAACAGAGGATTCCCAGATGAAATACTAGACAAAGCAATCCAAAGAACAGCACTGATATCTCGAACTAAACTTCTAGAGGAACAACCCAAAAAAACAACGACAAGATTAATTCATACTCTGAAATTCTCTAGTCAGAGCTTCCAGATAAAAAGGATTATTACCAAAAATTGGGACTTCATTAAATCAGACGCGAATTTGAACCGATTGTTCCCCGAACCACCAATGCTGGCTTATAAGAGAGGAAAAAACCTTAGGGACTCTCTCATCAGAGCAGAAAGACCCAAAAAATCCGCCCAAACGACACTGAGGAAACAAAAAACCGGTACATATCCATGCTTGAATTGTCAGCATTGTGCTAACATCATAAAAGGTGACCACATAAGACACCCCAGCAGTGGTAAAAAAATTATTCTGAATGATTTCGCGACCTGTGACAGCAAAAACTTGATTTACACACTCCGATGCCCCTGTGGGAAATATTACGTGGGCAAAACAACCCGAAAGGCAAAGGAACGCTGGACGGAACATAAATCCAACATCAGGACATGTAATACCAAATCACCGGTATACAGACACTTCAAAGAGAATGGACATAACATTACCCAATTTAGATGAGCAATCCTTGAATTAATCCACCCCCTTCCAAGAGGTGGAGACCTAGCCAAAAGACTATCCCAAAGGGAATTATTCTGGATACATAAACTTGATGCTTTATCACCCCACTGGCTTAATGAGGAATACTATTTAGGACCCTACCTATAAAACCTCCTTTTGCATAATCTTCCTCTTAACATCATGTTGAATTTCCTACTACAAGACGCTGCCTAGACACGTATAAAAGCATCAAAAGAAATGTATAAGAATTGTACCAGTTTCAGTTACAACTAAGATGACACCTGACGTTCTTTTATGCCAAAACAAAGAGACTGTGAACTCTGAATGAGGCAGCTGAATAATTACAAGACGCTACCTAGAAATGTATAAAAGCATCAAAAGAAATGTATAAGAATTGCACCGGTTCTAGTTACAACGAAGATTTAACCAGGCGCTTTTTCATGTCAAAACAAAGAGATTGTTAACTCTGAATGAGGCAGCAGTATAATTACAAATATGTGTCAATTTTGCACTTTGTTTTTTACCTGACCTGTCTACCATTACTCGCTAAGAGGACCATACCCCTTCTTTTCTTCTAAAATATCACAGTATAGTCCTTGGGGTAATGTTGGTACTTTTACCATCATACTCCAAGTGGACCACATCTTTAAATATCGTATTTGAAAATATCTGATGAAAGCTTTAATATCTGTTCAATTTACATATGTACTCTACATGTTGCTCCCACATTTCCCAATAAATTCTGTTCGAGTTGTTTGCATCGCTATGCAGCTCTCCTCTCCTCAAGATAAGGTTACTATAACTAACTTCTTCACATCTAAAGAGTTGGTCCTCTTCATCTAAGAGTTGTATCTCAGCAGACCATGTCCACCATTTTTTACCTTCATTTTTGTACCTTTATTTTTTCCTTTGTTTTTAATGTTCATCTACTATAGACCCCTTATTTTGATATACACCATAGGGTTGTATCCGATCGCATCTACAAGTTACACCACGGCACTAGGATATTAATCTAGTATGTTGTTTCGATTGAATCCTTTCTCAACGTCACGCACCCGTCTTCTTGTTTACATTCGTGACATCATGCACGCACGCCGCGTGATGACGTCATGTTTACATTATCCACAAATACGGCCATCTTGTAACCTAGTCTCACACTCTGTATTTCCCAGCGTACGGAGCCGGACGGTACTTGTTTCCAGTCGAGTCATACAGTCAGAAACCTGTAAGTATGCTGACAACGGCCTTCAGCTGGAACTTTTTTACCTTAAGAGAATCTTTTAGATCCTAACCGGGTTTCTTCGATTCCCCAGATTAAAGAAAAAGCTACACCGGCATTTCTCTCCTCCTAATGGAGAAGCCGTGGATACTACGGTAACGTAGCCGTATGCCTACAGACCCCGAGCACGATCATCTTTCCCACATCTCTAGAGATTGAACTCCATTAAGTAAATCTATTATGTATCCCCATTAGTGAACATCTCAGTTTAGATTGTTCGTGTCTTTAATCATATCAATATACCAATATACTTAGACTGGTCCATTACTTTATTTTACACAGGCTTAAACACCACATTGACTCCTGTTGAAACTGTCGATGTGAAATATTTTACAGATCCGTAATTATGGATCATCCTTCTTATTCTAATGTTTAAAATATAAAAACAGGGTAAGCCAACCACTATTCCTTACCACCTTGAGATCTCGTGCTGAAATAATAAAATATGTAATTAGGAATCACTCTAGGTCCTTCTTTCTGAAAATGACGATTAACTAGTGCTTTCTCTTTCTGTTACTTTAATATCAGCTAAAAAACCAATTTGTTTCAATGAACTAAGTTTTTTCCACAAGAATTATGGATACCTCTTTTGGTTTTGTATGGTGTAATTGCCAAAATTGGGAACATATGCGACAGTGGGATCACTGTTACACGATAATCAATGCTTATACTGGAATTGTAAATAACGAGGTTTTCTATTATCTAATGAATATCTTCTTGTAAAAATGAATATTGCAATTGAATGTAAATGATTAATATCAATTATTCAACTAATCTAGAACATTGCTTTAATAGATTTAAATTTTTGAATTGCATATAGCCCCTGAAGAAGAGAATAACTCTCGAAACGCGTTGGGCAATCCTGTTTGGACCAATAAATCCTAAACTAAAGATCAAGTCACAAGTTGTCTTTTGTACTTAAGTGAATATATATTCTATAACTGTCTCTATGTTTTAACTATGTTAGGCAAAAAAAACACTTGCTTCAATTAACGCTTGGTTTAAGTCTAACCAAAAACTATACCAAATACCTATATTAGATACTCTTTGAATACTTTGGCTCCATAAGCCCCAGATAGTGTGCAGGGGACGGGAGTTCCCTAATAGGGAACTTACTCTGTTCTCATATTTCCTTCAACCCATATGCCAGGGTTGCTATTTTTCTCCCCCGCACCTTGACTTTAGATAACGTTTCTGAAACATAGAAAATAACTCACACAAAAGTCTAGATACATTTAGGTGTGCAAAGGTGTCCCTTTCTCCTTTGGTTCTAATTGACTTCTCAACATCTTTCAACACAGTTGACCACCAGGCGCACACTGACACCCTACATTGGCGCATGGGGATCAGCAACCTTGTCCTATGCTGGTTAAAGTCCTTCTTTGCCAACCGCCAACAGTTTGTTCAGATGTACTCCTCTAGTTCACAAAAGCTACCCGACACCTGTGGAGTCCTGCAGGGTTCCATCTACTCCCCAGTGATCTTCAATTGATAGATGGGGCTTCTAGGAGACCCCCTAGCCACACACAACATCCAGATTCATCAATAAGCCAATGGCACATACCTACACCTCAAGATCGACTCAATCAAAGATATCCACATGCTCAAAACCTGCTTCTCGCTGATCCTGACTTGGATGTCCAGTACATAATTTAAGTGCAACCCCTCCAAGACTGAATTCCTACTCCTCACCAACAACACATAAAACCCAGACATACAGACCTGGCAAAAAACCATGAACTCTGAGGGCTTCACACCTGAACTCACCTCCTGCAGCAATTCCCTTGGGTTGCACATCAACAAACATCTCTCCTTCAAGACACAAATAACTAAGTCAAATCAGACAGCTTGGTATCAGCCCTCCCTGCCGTGGAAAATCAAGCACTTCCTTCCTCCGGACAACTTTAGATCCACCTTTCAAGCACTGGTCCTATCCCACATGGATGTGGGCAATGCCCTGCTTGAAGGCCTCCAGTCATCCTCCGTTGTGCCCCAGAGAAGTCTCCTGCATGCGGCCACACACCTCTTCAAGGGTCTATGCAGATACTACCACATCACCTCAGCCCTCATTGACCTTCACTGGTTCCCACTACACCTGCAAATCAACTTCAACTCTTGATGCATCATTTATAAGACAGTCACTCTCTAGACTACCTTGCAGAGAAACTCAGCATCTCTGGCAGACAGCACACCACAAGAAGCCAGGACACACGCAGACTTGAAATCCGCTACTGCAAAAAGGAAAGGACAAGAAAACAAGCTTTCTCTGCCTATGCCCCTGTTAGGCAGAATTATATGCAGCACCCTTTGGGAACACCACACACCATTAAGACTACAAGGGACAGTACAAATTCACCTTTGGTACTAGCCTGTACTACACAGTAAAGTGGTAGCAATGGTTGAGCAGCCAGACTTATCTCAAGAGTAAGTGAGCAGTATCAATAGTTACACAAAGGACAGCAATTACTATGATTCACCTATGATTCAAACAAATACCGATTCAAGGTTTCTGAGTAAAAGAATATACATTTATTTACACATCAGTTGTAAAACATTTCACCAAAGTAAAGCAGTTGAAAAATCACACTTTTAATACACTACACCACACCCAATAGATTCTGGACAAATTAGGCTCAAAATGAAGTGTGAGCAAAATGGCACTCCAGCAATTTAAAAAGGAGGGAAAGACAACGTTAGGGCAGAAATTGAGTAACACCAAGAAGTAAGTAAACAGGGCAATCTAGAAAAAGGAACTACAGTGAGGAAATCAGATTCAAACAGGGCCTGGCCCAAAGTCAATGTGTCAGAGTCTTTTGCTCAAGATCACACAGTTCGGGGCAGTTCGCGGTTAAATCTTTGCCAAGAGTTCTGGACGAAGTTGGTCGGCAGAAAAGTTAGTTTAAAGAAGAGAGAAGGACAAGCCCTCGGATTGGCAAAAGGTTTCACGCACTTTCACCGCAGCTGGACGAAACAAACAACCGGATTTGAAAAGTACCTTAAATGGAGAATAAGGCTGTTGCTGAGGCAGATGTTCCTAGCAGGTCCTGCAGGCTCACGGTTCCTGAAGCGACTGTCAGACTGACATGAAGTAGGAAGACTGGAGGGTCCTGCACTGCCCAGGGAAGAAACCAGCAACAAAGCAACAAATAAAGGGTGCGCTCCTTAAAACGCAAGCAGGGTCCGTTCCTCCTGGCTATCTGGTTCACTGTAGCTCTGTATAGCAAATTCAACCAGAGAAGGGAGTCTTGCTTGTAGTTTGGGTGAACTGGTTGGTCCCACCAGCTCAAGGGGAGAAGATTCTTTTTCGATCTTCCCTGTCGTTGGAGTATGAAGATTCGGACCTGCAGCAGGGCTTCACCGTGCCGTTCAGTCATTGTAGGGTTCCTCTTCTGTCAGCTCTTCTTCGGTTCTCTCATTCCAGTGGCGACTCTGCCTTTCCAGACCCAGAGACCTGCTTTTTATGCAGTTTTCCCCCATTCACACAGCCTGGCTGTCAATCACACAGCAAGGTGGCTGTCCCGCCGGGACAGTCACCACAGCCAATCAGACCAAAGTGCAACATGGGAGTCCTAAACCCCTCCCTCACATCCTGTCCCCCCCAGACATACAGGTGCCTAAGGAGGGCATCCGTGTAGAAGCCCGCGAAAGGACGGTGATCAAAGGAACCAAACCTGTTTTGGCACGCAGAGAAAAACACGAGAAAGACTTTTACAAAAAGAAATGGCGTATAAACCCAGCCGGAACCATATAAAAATGTATATGGTCTAGCGGGTTTAAGTTCAAGGCTACCAAGATAGCCTAAAACAATACCAGGGTTATTTAAGATAACCGCGGTAGAAAAATAGGGTAGTTACCACTGCCACCAACCAAGTCTTAATGAAAAGGGAGCGAAACAATGCTCCAAGAGAAACACAAAGGGTTAAGTATTAACCCTTTCTAGAACTCTATTTAAGATAGGTTGTACTGGGTCTGTGAGTTTTACAAGAGACTAATAAAGTCAATGGCAACTTTACATGCTCTGGGAGACAGTAGTCAGCCCCAGAAAATGGAGTCGGAGTTGGGAAGCCAAAAAGACAACCCTGTGTCGTCACTGCACTGAAGGTGCTGTGTAACACACAGTAAAAAGATGATGCCTATGGAGTAGGTTAGGCTCCAGAGTCTAACAACACAAGAAAATGTTAAACACACACAGCAAAACACATGTAAGAGTGGGAAAAAAGTCTCATACTCTTTCCAGGTGAAAAAAATAAATCCTAGAAATCCAGCAAAGCTGCTGAGGGACTCAGTAGGAAAGGGAAATTAGCCATTCTGGAGAATTCTCACTAACAACACCAAGACTATGGCACCTTCACAGCATCAGACTCGCACCGACGCTCCTACAATTCAGAAAGGAACTCAAGACCCACCGCTTCAAGGATTCTCTCCTCAACAGCTAGTCCATCCAGTTGCCCGCCGCACCACCTGACTCGCTAGAGGCCATCCGCCCCTCTCCTTTATGCCACCCTGTACAGCTTGTTCTGCTGTCAACTCTGAAAAGGGCTCCGTTATGCATCTGTTCTGTTGTATACCTCAGTAAAGCGCTGGATTGTGTATCTGTATTGTTGTATACCTCTATTAAGTGGTCCGTTGCTTCTCAGAGCTAGGTACACGCTCAGTAAATACCATATTAATAATAGTAATAATGATAATAATAATAATAATAAAACAAGGTTTTGCATATGATTATTAACAATCAACAATCTAAAAACTTTGCAAACATTATCTACTCCCATCTTAATGGTGTGCATCGTCCATCTAAACCTTCAGTTTTCACAAGGTTTGCAACATTGCTGCAAAAAGTTGTCAATCTTACATATTTCACTTTTGGTTATAAATAAGGTTTGTAAACATTTTGTAATTCATACAAATGTACACACGTTTACAACAACAATGAATAACGTTTGAAAACATGATTTTCATTTGATGTGGAAACATCATTTAGATGTGTGCACTATATTTCTGCAAACTTTTGCAATGTAAACCACATGCAGGGATGCCTTTACAATGCTTTGGACGTTTATATATTGTATCAAAAGTACATATATACTTGACTTACAAAACCTTTTCAAACTTTTCAAATGTACTTTTGATACAATATATAAACGTACAAAGCATTGTAAACGCATCCCTGCATGTGGTCTACATTGCAAAGGTTTGCAGAAATATAGTTCACACTTCTAAATGATGTTTCTACATCAAATGAAAATCATGTTTTGAAAAGTTCTTCATTGTTGGTGTACACGTTTGTACATTTGTATGAATTACAAAATGTTTGCAAACCTTATGTATTGCCCATATACTTCATATGGTCTAGGGACAAACCAAAAAAAGTGAAATCTCAGTGTTTGGGGTTGATGACAAACAGCTCCCAAATACAGAGCCCTTTGATTATTTAGCGCCCTCATTTTCTACTGTCTTCCTCAGTTGATGCGCGTGTGGGGAAGCAGGCTTCTACTATATCACAAGCTGTTGGGGCCATAAAGAGATTTTTCAAACTCCATATGGTACAACCTCTTCCAATCATGTTGCGGGTATGCAAGGCCAAACCAAAGGCTGTTACCTTACACGGGGTGATTATATTTTGTTTCGGTAACAGTTCACCTTTTTCTGTTCTGTAGAGCTCATATATGAAATACATTTTGGGCTTACTGCTCTCATCGCCTAACTACGCTGTACATAAAGAAATAGAAGTAATACCTTGAGAAGTTAAGCTTAGATTGAAACCTGTTAAGGTATGGATAACACATTGGGCTTCCCGCCCTCATCCCTTAACTACGCTCTACATAAAGAGCTAAATACCTTTAATAGTTGAGCTGAGCTTGGAACCTGTTAAGTTAGATCAAAGTGTCTGGACAAAAGATAAGGCTTTGCTGACCAAAAAAGTGTTGTTTCACTTGATGTGTAATGAGAACAATGTATTGAAGATTCCGTGGTTGGTGTTTATTAGACAATCCCTACACATGAGGAATGCCTATTTTCTCAACGCCCCCAAGCATGACAAAACCGTTGGCATGGAGTGTTATTTCTGACCTATGCCTTAGATACAATTTAGAAAGAGAACAGCTGGAAGTTGAGAAAACTGCCAATAGTAAGTACATCGTCTTATTTATTTATTTTATTTATTTATTAACATTTTTAAAGCGCTCACACAGCCCGCGGGCATCGAGGCGCTGTTACAGGAATTGTTTTTGGCTTTGTTGCGTAATTGTTTTTTTTTGTCTTAGTTGTGTATTTATAACGCGCTTAAACACCCAGAGGTTTTTAAGCGCGGACCCGGGGTTCGAACCTGTGTTGCTTCGTGTCGTCTTGCTTCCAAGGCGCGCACGTTGCCGCTGAGCTATCCTCCCGGGTCTTCTCTGAGGGCAAGCTTCCTGGTTATTTTTTATGGCCCGAGCAACAAAGAAATGATCGGCCCTCGTCACCAGAGCAGGTGCAATGTTATTTTGCTGAAAGGAATTACTGCAAAGTGGATGGGGAGCAATCCACGTGATCAAATCTATAGGATTCTTAAGGCAGGTATGGAGGGTTTGTTCCATCTCCTATGTAACACCATGTCAGTGCTTCTCAATCCCACTTCTTAAACTTGAATGGAATGTTAGACAACCTAAACCAGTCCTTGTCTGCTTGTTCAAAGCTGATGCACCCCTTATCCTAAGGTCATTGTTGGGGTTCCTTAAATCATGGCTCAGAATAAGAACTAACTTGTTAAGGGTTGAGTAAGACCGTGGTGTTATTTACAAAAATAATGTACGGGTCTATTTAGAGGAATATATATTCTTTTCTATAAATTATTATGATGTGGATGTTTTATTGGTCTTGTTTTGAGACGGGATTGTGTTAAAAGATGACCTCATTAAAAGGTGTCCATGATATTATAATGGAATCTATTATGTTTTGTATTTTTGTTGTACAGACTCTTAGCCTTTTTTTAAAATGTGCAGCAATGTTATGTTGTAAGTTTGATGGAGCTCTGTTTTCCGAATAAACTGTATACATAGTTTTTGCTGTGTCTCATCTGGATGTCCTATTGGCTAAAGGGAATTTGAGATAGAATATTGGTGAGTGGTGAGTGCTAGTCAGCTCAGAGAATTTTGGGGTGCTTCGTGGGTGCTTTGATTGAGTGTTCTATGTTGTGTGCCAGTCATTTGTGGGATGAACAGAGGGAGTGAGGTGGCCAGTGGGTGTACCTTACCCATTATGCACTTTTCAAAGCTTTTAAGAAGATTAATGCTGTGCTGAAGAATTAAAGACTTGTTTATCCTAACATGTGCCTGCTGCCTCGACATCATGCAACCGAGTGGTCTTGAAATGCAAATCTGTACCAACATTCCAAACATTGTACACACAAGATTGTGCATATGGTTTACACCTTTGTCTACATTTTGCAAATATAATGTACACTCCTCTAAATGTTGCAAACGGTTAAGGAGATCATTTGGAACTGTTGGGCATGTGAGATTACTCATTGCTTTACACATTTGGGAACCTTTTTTTTCATGCAGCGACACAGTCCACATAGGAATTACACTGAATGAGCATGGCACAACTAATGCCAGTGAACTTAGATAGAAATTGCATCAGTAAATTGTTGCTGATGGTTCATCTGCTGCTGAGAGGTCGAGTAGAATCATGGCAAACTGTTGGAGGTGGTGGTGGTAATGGAATAAGTCGCCCTTCTCCGTTGTTAAGTAGTCTGGTTTGTGTCCTTTTGTGTAGGCAGGAGACATACTGAAAGCTAGAAAACAGAAGGTGGCTTTCAGACCTCAGGAGAGCTGGTTATTTATCAATGTTTCAAAAACCTTTGCTATAAATGCGTAGCCTGCATTTGATCGGACAGTGTATCCTTTTAGATATGGTCCCAATCTCATTGGCAATGAGATAGTTCACAACAACATGATCAAGTTGCAAATAGAAGAAGATAAGGCATACAAACTTGGTTGTGTAGGATTGTTTAGCGTGTTTTGGGAGCACAGAGTACAGCACCACTGCACAGGATCAATGTATAGCATGTTTTTTTTTTAAGTGCAGCGCCACTGCATGGGTTTGGTGCATTGATATAATGTGGTACAGCAAGACATGTGTTATTGAGCATTTTTATGCAGCGCCACTGCATGGGTTTGGTGCATTGCTATGATGCAGTTGTTTCAAGCTATGTGTTGCCAGTGTAACATGGACATATAAGTAAGGGCAGGTTATTCAGTCAAAAACGATTTTTACATATAAAATGCAAATACATTTTTCACAGTTAAAAGCACACATCTGTACCTTCAAAATGCACACCATTTCTCACCTGAAATGCCTATGTTGCAAGAGACACATTTGGTAATTAACAAACTAATCTCACTAACAAGACTAATAATTATAACTCATTAATAAAAGAATGTGTCTTCACTGCAAAATGAGGCCTACTCTGAAAATCAGTTTTAAACACACATTCAAGTTTTTTTTTTCTTTTGCCTTTCTGTGCTCTGTCCACAGTAACTGCAGGAAGCAAAGACTTCGAATAAGCAGGAAATCAGTTTGTTACAGTTGCAACTGTAAAAAAAATAAGCCATTGTGTAGTGAGGGAGGAGATGACATGATAGAATCTTATTGGACAAGCATTCGGTAACCAAGTTTTCCTGTAGAATCTTGAAAAGGGGGAGAAGGCAGACGATTTTGGCTGAGCTGGGAGAAGGACCTTTTTGGCTGGCTGGGCAGTTCATAATTGAGGGAGAAGCAGATCCCAA